>NC_041231.1:5280873-5288241 GCF_002837175.3 Physeter macrocephalus
TGGGTGAGGAGTTAGTGGGGGGAGGAGGACACTGCCGGAGAGGGAGGCGCGGGAATGACTCACAGCCCGCGCGGAGTGGGAGGCGCCGGAATGACTCACAGCCCGCGCTCTGCAAAGTCCTCAGAATGCAGATCGGCGCCCCGGGCCTGCGTCTGCTTCTCCGCCGCCTCCCCGTAATGCCCGTGCCTCTGGTGCCCCACGTGACTAGCAAGTACCTAGGGTTTTGTGTTCAAGCGCCTGGCCAGTGGTGACGGGGCGGAGTTGTCCGCTTCCTTGTCTCTTTCCCCTACTGGAGGGCAGGCGTTGTGTCTTCCTCGTTGTTGCTTCTTCAGTACGTAGAGCAATGGATGATCTCTGCGGTAGGCGTGTGGTGGGTGCGCATGTGTTGGACGGCTTAATGACGTTGACAGGAAACGCCAAGAGGAAAAGTGATGCGGGAACAGATGAACTTTCTCTGGGCCCTGCTGCCTGTGAGGTACCTGTGGTCAGCCAGGTGGAGAGAGAGTGCTTGTCCTGAGTTCAGAAAGGGGATTTGGGCCGAAGTTACACATTTGGAAATGGAGACTGCAGACGGTAAAGGAAGGAAAGAGGTGGGGTGAGGTTCTTCTGGGAAGAGGCACAGAGGAAGGGGGGAACGTAGACCAGAGCTCGTGTACCTGAGGAACATCTGTTCTGGACATCCCTCGTCACTGTGCCCGTGTTTCATAGCTCTGTCTCGTCTTTGTGAGAGCAAAACTTAGGTGCATTTTTGTTGCAGGCTAAAGAACTCTTTTCTTCTCTGGGAGTTGACTGTAATATCTTGGAACTTGATCAAGTTGGTAAGTGGAATGATTAGTACACAATGTTGTTTGTAATAAATGTCAACAAGATCGACTTCTTTCCGTTTGCCTCATTCAATTCAATTTACTCCTGTCTCTTTCGGTTAGATGAGCTGATTTCACCTACATCCAACCCCACAGAGAATGAACCTGTATATGAAAATAATTTGTGTAGATTTTTTTTGTTTATGTTTTTTGCATTTGAGGGGAGGGACTAGAAACAAGATGTATAGCCGGTAACCTGGAAGTCCTTCAGGCATTTCAGATGTGTCTGCCAGCTTTCTAGCGCAGTAGATTAAGCTGTGATAACCGAAGTGACTCTGGCCCTGTTTCCTGAGTGCATCACCCCTGCGGGGCGACACGCTAGTTTTCCAGCTGCATACTTGGGAGTTCCTGTCATCTGTGCACTTTACACGTGCATGTGTTTTGCAGGAGTGGGAGACGTCATGGTGAACAAAGACCTGATCTGAGCCTTCGTGGACTTCACCCCTCCTTTTAGCCAGGTCACTTTAATAAGTGGCGTGTTCTAGAATCTTTGAAACGTTTCTAGAGCGTATCCCGAGTAGGGCGCGTGAAGTACTTACGGCCCAGCTCTGTTTTAGGGACCATGATCGTAAAGATTTTTCACGTGTAATTGTAGGGGATTTTCCGAGTTACCACCGTTACAGCAGATTGTGTTTTATGTCGGCTCTTTAAAGAGGACTCTTATCTGTCTCTGCCCAGTCTTTGGATTATAAATCAAATTCTAGTTTAGAAGTGTTTATTTTAAAAGGAGTCAGTAGACTGGTCTTTATTGTTTAAGGTTCCTTTTGAACACCTGAGTGTTTTCCCCTCCCGAGTCATCATTTATAAAGTTGTATGATATGCTGACCTTTGTGGGTGTGCAAACGTGGGTGTCTGAGTGTCGTAACACTTCAGTTCAGCTCACAAAGGCTTAGAACCTTTGCAGCATTTTACATATTTAATCTTTTATTCCTAAGATGATGGGGCCAGTGTTCAAGAGGTGCTGTTGGAGATCACTGATCAGAGGACCGTGCCCAATATCTTTGTGAATAAAGTGCACGTGGGCGGATGTGACCGAACTTTCCAGGTAATGATAGTACCGTGGGCTCTGGAATGCTGTTTGTTCAAATTTTGTTTTAAAAAAATATTTTAAAGGGGGAGGAGATGGTTTTTAGAAGTCTATTCATTTGTGTCTCTTGGAGCTTGTAAAATCAAAAGCCTATAGGATGGTTATCAGATAATCTTGTTTACTTTAACGGAAATTAGCTTTCCTACGAATTCAAACTTCAGAAGCTGAGAAGGAGGAGGTTTTGAGTGAGGCTGCAGGACAGACAGGTGAGCGGCCCTGCTCTCTTCCCCCTGATGGGACAGAAACAAGGCCTCTTCCCTCCTCAAGGTTTAGTGAAATGAGGTCAACACTAACATTCTGGTCCAGGGTGCATAGAACTCTTACCAAGGCTGCTGACCCTGCGAGCTTTGCTTGTTTGATTCCTAGAATGCAGAAATGAACAGGAATCATTCGGTTAAGTAGGAATAGATAAAAATTATTGTTTATTAAATAAGGTCTGTATTTTAACTAGTTCTTTGCTTTTATTAAAATTCTGCTCTTGTATCCTTTATGTACGTATGCAAATGGTAACGATCAGTGATTGATTAAGTACTTATATTTAGATTTCAATTAAGAATTATATTTTTGTCGGGAGAAAAGATTGTCTACGTTGTATGTTAATCTGGGATTGTCACTGTTATCTAGTAACAGCCTGCTCTATCTGTCCTAGAAGCTATAACCCAACTCACGTGGGGGTATGTACCATAGTTTATAGCCTCTAAACACCTTTGGAGTTGCTGGTCTTGCCAGTCCTAGCTGGGAAGATGCTGTCAGAGCATGGATCTGGGGCTGTAGAGATATCAGTTCTACTTCGAGACTGCAAGACTCTCCCTCGGACAGCAGCTGTTTAGGAGGTAGATTTCCCTCGGGCCCCTAGGAATCAGGAGGCCACCCGGCTTTGGGACCATGCACGAGACATCTGCTGGGTCTGTGGTCGTGTGGCACTTCCATTGCGCTCCCAGGATGAGCCCGCTCGAAAGCCAGTGTGATGGGACTGAGCAGCCGACTTCGCACAGACAGAACTATTGTTTAGTCACATATGGAGCCTCTGACCTCATCTAAGCTTCTTCTGACCACAAGGAGGGTCAAGTGGACAAGAGAATGTGCTGCAGGGTCAGCCTCCTGACCATCCCAACAGAAAAAGCACGTTGTTTGTGTTGTATAGGAAGTCGCAAGATTTAGGTCAATTTATGAGAAACCAGGAAAAACTTCAAAGTGCATGTCCTGCTGATGATGCATGAGAATTGTTTTCAAAGTGAAGACTAGCATAGGTGAACAAAATATAGAGGATCTTGAAAAATCGTGCTTGGCTCTTTAACTGCACTTAGTTATTCTGTTACTCAGGTTTATCTGCTCACCACTCAAAAGCCGTTATCGAGAAGCAAGTATTAGTAGAAAGGAAAGTTGCCTTAATCAGAAAAGCCAGCCATCTGGGGAGAAGGCGGACCTATGTCCCAAAACCAACTTGGAAGGTTCTGCTTGGCCATGAATGTTTTTAAAGGGAAAAAGGGGAAATAATCTCAGTTAATCACTAAGACAGGAGGTCAGATTCTTCCTCATTTCTCCATTGTGTGCAGACCTGCTGACTTCTCCTGAGCTTCCTTTGGATGCCATCTTGCCCACGTGGTCCGCCTGCAGATTTGCTAAGGGGGAAGATGGGCATAGAGAGTCAGTCATTTTTTACGTACTTAATCCTTCATTCTTACTCCTTTTAATCCAGGAAAGGAGTCAGCAGGTCAGGCGAGGTGTTGCGTGCATTCAGTAGAGCAGAAATCAGGAGCTAGTTTAAATGTTACCTATGATCTCAGTTTTACAGTTAAGGCCTGAGGAAAGCAGAGATGAGCAAACAGAAAAGGGCAGAAGAGCTGCTTACAAAATGACCTTGTCTGACATGGATATAAGGCCATGACCTCCCCATCATTGGACACATGCCTCACTGTTGGGTGATAACCAACAAAATACATGTGCTTTGGCATCTGTTCTAACTAGCTGGACCCAATTGAATGCCATCCAGGTAAACTGACAGTTCCAACTTACATAAATTGTAGGTCAACTGTTTCCAAGATTTTTATAAAAGAAATTTATGCTGATTAAGCATAGGGTACAAAGAAATAGTTTAAAAACAAGTCATACTGTGTTCTCTCCTTTGATTAACCCTCAGGCACATCAGAGTGGTTTGTTACAGGAGCTCCTTCAGGAAGATCCAGCACATGATTACGACCTCATTGTCATTGGTGGTGGCTCTGGCGGCCTTTCGTGTGCTCAGGTACGAGGAAAATGACACCCGAAGATAATTTTCCTGGTGATTGCCATGAGCATTTCTTCTGCTACTTGAAAGAAAGCCATTTGTGATGTTCCAGTCTACTCTGTTGTTGTAATAACTGGTTTAATGAAGAGGAAAAACTGGGTTTCATCGCAACATAGTCATCGTTTAGGGGAGCGAGAAGTCGGGTGAGTGTCAGAAAATGACAAGATCTCTATCTGTGGCTTTTGTGGTAGGAAGCTGCCGTTCTGGGGAGGAGAGTCATGGCTCTGGGCTTCGTGGTCGCGCCGGCCCAGGGCCCATCGTGGGGTGCGCTGCTCTTCCCACCGTCGTGCGGTGGTGGTTCTGTCGGCTCAGTCTCCCTCAGTCCTCACCGCGATCTTGAGTATAAGCCACCTGGTTCAGGGGTGAGGAAGCTAAACCTCCAATCACATTGTTAACAAGAGGACACACTGGAAGAATAATAGGAAAATAATTAAGGAAGACTGTGCGAAAGGGAAAAATTCCATGACCCCGGTATTCCAAAACTTCAGCCACAATAATTTTTGTACGCACACACGGATGTTTTCACACAGTTGTGGTCTCTCAGTGGTGTGTGCACCCCACTGTGCCCGCCTGAGTTGGCCATGATGCTTTCCTGTGTTTCTGCATTGATTTTATCGTGGACCCCAGTGGCTGCAGGATGGCCAGTTGAGTTGGTGCGTGTGGTCATCCCAGGTCCGTTTAATGCAACGCACAGCGAGCTCCCAGCCTGGGACTTTGCTGTAGACAAGAGTGCTCGCCGGTCCACGCTCTTTTCACTGTAGCATAGAAGGCATAGGTTTTGTGCTGGGTGTTTTCTGTTTATGCTTCGGTCCCTCCCCATTGTCTGTACCCTGCTCTCCCCACAAACTGGTGAACTGGCCACATGCCCTCTGGCTTCTGCTGGGGCGTGGCCATCGGGGTAACGGGAAGAGCAGAGGAGGAAGCGTAGGGCGGGGTCTCCAGGCCCGCTGGGCACTGCAGGCTGCTTCTCCCGCAGTGGTCCAGCTTTGGGTGGTGGCGCTGGCCCCATCGCTTACGCCTTCACGGGGCTCGTGGTGGCCCCCCTTCCACCCACCGCTCTTCCTGCCACGTCCTGTAAGGATTTCTACCCTCTCCTCAGTTCCCCAGCTGGGGTGTCACCTGTTTCCCGCCAGAACCCGGACAAAAGGGGAAAGTTGGGTTTTGTTTTTGTTTTTGTTTTTTTAAATAAATTCATTTATTTATTTATTTTATTTTTGGCTGTGTCGGGTCTTTGTTGCCGCGTGCGGGCTTTCTCTAGTTGCGGCGAGCGAGGGCTACTCTTCGTTGTGGTGCACGGGCTTCTCATGGCGGTGGCTTCTCTTGTTGCGGAGCACGGGCTCTAGGCGCGCGGGCTTCAGTAGTTGTGGTGCGTGGGCTCAGTAGTTGTGGCTCACGGGCTCTAGAGCACAGACTCAGTCGTTGTGATGCACGGGCTGCGTTGCTCCGCGGCATGTGGGATCTTCCCGGACCAGGGCTCGAACCCGTGTCTCCTGCATTGGCAGGCAGATTCTTAACCACTGCGCCACCAGGGAAGCCCCGGGAAAGTTGGTTTTTAAAGTTCAAGTTTACTCAAAAAAATTTAGCCTAGAATTTCATATATTAAAGGTAATCCACCTCAACTTTGCTCGTATGGTTGGAACACTTGTCTTTCTTCTTCCTTCCTCTGCCCCTCTCCCCTCTCCTGTCCAGAAAGAGCCCGCTTAACCTGGACACCAGGAGAGATGTCCTCTCAGAGGGCTTTTCTGTTTCTAGCCCATGTTGTTGAAGGATCCAGAGTAGATGTGACCTGGCAGCTGGCAGTGGACCTGTGCTGGCTCAGAGGAGGACTCAGGTTTGCAGAAGCAAAGGCTGGAGGCTGCAGTCTTGGCCTCGGTGCGGCGTGGGCCTGATTAACCTGACGTGGTTCTGACCACTTTGTGGGTCAGACTCAAGTGGAAGTTTTGGACTCTGTCCCCAGAAAACCGTTCACATGCACGTCCACGTTTTGCACATCCCTGGGCTTCCTTCATGGACCCTCGGTCAACAAGTTTGGTGAATCATTTCGTGTTGCTGTGGGGCGTGATGGTGACCCCATGACAGTTAAGTTTGTCATTTCCACGTTTTAATAACACCCACTCTGCACGTGCGCAAAACCACACACATACACACACAATGTTACAACTTTGACTTTCTCTCTCAGGTCTTGGTGGCACTTGTGTGCATGTCGGCTGCATCCCTAAGAAGTTGATGCACCAAGCCACGCTTTTGGGCCAGGCGCTGACTGACTCAAGGAAGTTTGGCTGGGAGTACCATCAACAAGGTGGGTGATAGCGTGTAAACATGTAGATTGGGAGAAAAGAAGAAAGAATGAGTTCCTTAGAAATCCTTGCTATTTACATTTCTGTAGTTTAGTTTTATGGGGTTTTTTTTTTGGCTGCACTGTGCAGCTTATGGGATCTTAGTTCCCTGGCCAGGCATCGAACCCGGGCCCTCGGCAGTGAAAGCCGGGAGTCCTAACCACTGGACCGCCCGGGAAGTCCCTGTAGTTTAGTTTTAAAGTAGGTTAATAAACAGTTGTTAACAGCCCACCGTGTGCCAGCCAGGCCCAGAGGACTCAAAGGTGGTCAGGTGAAACCTGCTTTCGTGGGCCTTAGTGCTTAGTGGGGAGTTGCTGCAGCCTCGGCCACTCCAAACCCTTCGAGAGTGTGAGAGGCGGTAATCACTATTTTCAGATTTCTTTCGAGTCTAAAGAAGACAGAATGGCAAGCGTCGTTGTGTGGATTTTATCCTTTACTGTGAGGACATTTTCTTTTTTATCAGCGTTTATGTATGTCTTTGGTTAATGACAAATGGAAAACAAATTCGCCAATAAAAACCTATTGGTGGGACTTGCCTGGCGGTCCAGTGGTCAGGACTCTGCGCTTGCACTGCAGGCGATGCGGGTTCGATCCCTGGTTGGGGAACTAGATCCCGCGTGCCTTGCAGTGCAGCCAAAAAAAAAAAAAAATCTGCAAAACACCTGTTGGTGAGGCTCTGAGGATGCAGAGATGAGGAAACTATCACTCCTGCCCTGGAGCAGCACAGCCTGCTGGGGGAGGGAGAGGCGGGTTGGGGGAGGGAGGGGGGAGGGGGGAGGGGAGCGACTGAGTGCC
>NC_041231.1:5288473-5306392 GCF_002837175.3 Physeter macrocephalus
GGGGGGGGGGGGGGGGGGCGGGGGGGGGGGGGGGGGGGGGGGGGGGGGGGGGAGCGACTTAGTGCCTGTAATTGGTGCTGGGGTTTCCAGCATCAACCTGAGGGGCGCTTAGGAGCCTTGAGGAGTGGAGGTGGCGAGGGTGGCCCTTGAGGTAGGACACAGGACGGGAAGCAGCTTGCCGCACACCATGTGAGCTGTGTGGAGGTGGTCGTCACTGCTGGTTGAAACCCCCCGGGATCACGGGCATGGGGTCTGGGAACGTAGTAACCAGAATGGCCACCTGGACCGCAGAATCTCAGGAGATTTGTTGTCCCCTGAGGTCCTAGGACGCGTGACATGACGTCTGGGCCGTAATCACTGCCGCCGCCCGAGCCTCCGTGCACTGTGGCCTCTGCCCCTTCCCTGTGCTCTCCTGTCCCACGTCCCAGTGGGCGGGGCCCTCGAGAGCGCTGGAGGGGTCCGGGTCCATATGAGACCAGAGGGTGACCCCCCACTGGAGGGGTTTGCCTTGGGGGACCTCCCCCTGCCTGACGGGAGCCCTGGGCTGGTGTCTCCTTGGGCACTGGCATCGGCAGATGAGACGAATCCAGGAAAGAAACCCCACCTCGAAGGCCCAGGGTGAGGAGGCCTCTTGACTCTGTCAACCCCACCCCAGCCTCGACGGGGAGTGGGTGAACTCGGTCATCTAAACGCGGGGCATTCACTGGCACAGCCCCGCCGGGGACCCGGGGGGAGTGGCCGGGGAGGCGTCCCGCGCCTGTCCTGGGGGTGCTCCCGGTACCTCGAGGCCCTGGGGCCTGGGTGCAAGACGGCTGCTCCCCGCCCTCCTCCCTGGGCTTTCCCTGTTGTCACAACTTCGCTTTTTGCATTTTTTGTATTATAAAAGAGGAAGAAGTAGAAGCCGTGACTGGCATCAAAAAGGTTTCAGTTGCTAATTATCTTCTGTTCACTTCTTGATTCTTGAAGCGATAGATTGGGTGGCTCGTGTGTTACATGTGACTTACCGGTGACAGTGCAGCCCCTTCACACCCCCTGGTGATTTCTCCTCAGTGAAGCACAACTGGGAGACCATGAGCAAAGCCATTCAGAACCACATCGGCTCTCTGAACTGGAGCTACCAGCGGGCTCTGAGGGAGAAGGCGGTGGCCTATGTCAACTCCTACGGGGAATTTGTTGAACACCATAAAATCAAGGTCTGTTAGGGTGTTTTGTCCCGTTCGTTGCTTTCCTTACTTCTGCCATGCCTGCCGTGAACCCAGACTCCGTGTTGCATGTTGAGGGCTGCAGCCGGTGTGCGTGTGCACAGCCGTGCATGCGTGTGCTTTCCCCAGTGTTTGTTGATTCCACGTCTGGCTAAAGTGGAGAAATTGCCTTTTAAAGAACTCTCAGTTTTAACTTATTTGCCTTTCGGTTTCATTGCCATCTTAAAAGAGAAAATGTTTAAACAGTTCAGAGTTCAAAATTCTAAAAAGATCAAAATTTTAGGAGTGCAATTCTTTTGTAAAATGAAACCTTAACTAGAACTCCGGTACATATTATTCATAAAAGCACTAGTAAAAGTAGTGTCAGAATTAGTGTATTTTATACATTTATATTTGTAGTATTTGTGTGTTGTAAGATCAGTACTTAAGGAGAATGAGACTGTTTCGATGATCACAAACATTGAACTGGAGTATGAGAGACGGTCCGATACCATCCTCAAACCTGCTCCACCTCTGTCCTCTGCTTTGGTGGCACAGTACTCGATGGCCTGGACAGGACTTGAGGTCCTTTTGTGGTCACCTGTTGTCTCTAGAAAGGTGTCAGTGGTGTGTTGAGAGCTGAGAACCTCACATGGCCACAGGAGACCGGGGTGGGAGCTCCAGTCGGTGGGCTTGTTTCTCAGGCCGTCACCTGCCTGCCTTCTCCCCGCCGCAGCCTGGCTGTTCTGTTCAGGACCCTCCTCCAGGCTGCCCTCCCTCCATCCCACTGTTTTTTAATTTTCTAATGAAAATGGATTTATGATTTGCTTGCGTAATTGAAAATAAACAAACAATGAACAGCTTTGTGGATTCCGCAGAGCCTGGATTTCGGGACGGCGCACAAGGGTCTTCAGAGTTGGCGCCCTCTTTCCTTGTTCCTTCCCGGCACTGGCTGCTCCCCAGATGCCAGCTGCTCTGCGGCCTGCGCGCTTGGCCACGCTCTGTCCTCCCTCCAGTGCCCCGTGCGGCCGCCCTGACTGGCCCTCCAGTCCCCCGCTGCCCCGCAGCGCGGCCGTGGTGCCCAGGCTGTGGGCACGCCTGTTTTCTGTGCAGGAGGTTATCCCAATGCATTGCTATCTTTGCATGTGTGTTCCCGCTGACAGGAAGCTCCGTAGTAACTGCTGCCTCCCGGGTGTCTGATATTCTGTGGTGTTTGATGAAAAGTGAAGTTTGCTTTGCTCTTTCCAAGGCAACCAATGGAAAAGGACAAGAAACATATTATACTGCAGCAAAATTTGTCATAGCAACAGGGGAAAGGCCACGCTATTTGGGAATCCAAGGAGATAAAGAATACTGTATTACTAGGTAAGATTAACTAGGCCATCTAACCGAAAGTTGTAAATAGTATGTTTCTGTGTCTCCAGTTTATTTACTCCCTGTCTTATTTCACAAAAGATTTGAACTAATGACAAATAAAAGTACATACAATGCAAAGCTAAGTAGTTAACATAATGGAGCACAGAGACCGTAGGCTTGGTAAATAATAAGGTCACAGATGCACACAGGTGTGTTACAGGTCTCCTGGTAGGTGCTCTGGGAATGGGCCTGGGATTTGGCTCTACGAATTCTAGAGCTCACAGGGAAGCGGTGACTACTTCACTGCTTTAGGGTTTCGTGTCTGTATGACAGTAATGAACCAGGTGACCAGGAGGAGCACAGCTGTCTTAATACTGGGATGTAATAGGAATTCTCATTGGACGGTTGTAGCAGGACCTACGACCTTGACATGTAAAGCTGGAAATGACTTTCAAATTTTTTTGAGTAGGCGCACTTTAAGAAATACATTTTTCACTGTGTGGTTGTTCAGGTGAACACACACGCCAGACAAAGCAGTGTTTCTTATTATTACATAGAATGTGCTCTAATATCCTCTATTCCATTTTATTATTTACAAAGTCTTGGCCTGCTACCCACTAGTTTGATTTTGAGACACTGGGCTGGACATCTCCCTCCACAGTGGACACGCACTCCGCAGGCTGTCTGTCCCCTTCCGTGCCTGTTCGTTCCGGCCCCGCATGGCACCATCCCGCCTGGAAACCCCTTCTTTCTTTGCAGCGATGATCTCTTCTCTCTGCCCTACTGCCCGGGCGCGACCCTGGTGGTGGGCGCATCCTCCGTGGCACTGGAGTGCGCAGGCTTCCTGGCCGGCCTGGGCCTGGAGGTCACGGTCATGGTGCGCTCGCAGCTCCTGCGGGGCTTCGACCAGGAGATGGCCGAGAAGGTGGGTTCCTCCGTGCAGCAGCTCGGCATCCGCTTCCTGCGCAAGTTCGTGCCCGTGGAGGTGAGTCCCCAGCACCTGCCAGCCTTCGCTGTCGCCTCACCCTCCCCGCGCCCACGCTTTCCTGTTGCCCTCATTAACTCTGCTCGCCAGGGACCCTGAAGATGGCGCTGCCGCCCCGGGTCTCGGCGCCCGGCTGCCCCCTCCCCCTCCTCCCCTTCCCCCTCTCTGTCCCTCCCCCGGCCCGGCCGCTGTCTCGGTGCTGAGGCCTCTGCTCAGGCATCCTCCCCAACTCCACACCCATTTATGCAGCTGCCTGCTGGGCATCTCCACTTGAATTCCTCTCCAGCATTTTAAATTTCACAAGATGAAATAAAGCTCTTGATTTCCCCACCGAATGTACTCCCTGCTGTGTTTCCGGCCTGTCTCAGTGCTCGGGAAGTGGTCCCCTGGAGCACGCCATCTGTTAAGTCAATGCCTGGAAAGCATCCCTCCGTGGCTCCCCTTCTGTTGTCTCCAACTAACCCAGCAACTTATCTCTCCCTCCACATTGTCCCTTGGGACGGCCTTCTTTTCTCTGTCCAAACACCTAAACATACACACACCCTGTGGTCCACCTATTTTCTGTCACCTGTAGAGATAATCCTTGCACTTTTCCTCCTCACCAGGTTCAGCAGTTGGAGAAGGGGTCACCCGGGAAGCTGAAGGTAGTGGCTAAATCTGCGGAAGGAACAGAGATGATTGAGGGCCTTTACGACACGGTGAGTTTCTGTCGTGTGAGCAGCGCGTGGATGAACACGCTCATAAGTTAGCGCAGATGAAACTTATGGGAAAATTATACCAGCATTAACTCTTTTCTTGATTCTTCGTGAGAGTCTGATACATATGGAAGGTGGTTGTGCTGTTGACATTTGATAGTTTTCAGTGGTACACGAAGCATACGATGGTGAAATATACGTGTGTGTGTCACTATGCAGGGAACAAAATCTGGAAGCAGGTATACCTGACTGCTTTTAGTACTTACTTCTGGGGAATTAGATGTCTTATACATTTCTGCATTTGAATATTTTTGCAATTAACATTGAATACATTTTATAATCAAAACAACAATAAAGATATTTTCAAAAACAAACAATGTAAAATCTCCAAACAGTGTGACTAGTCCATGGACTTTTGGGTGGCAACAATTCTAATTTAAACTGATGATATTTAGAGACCATTTCTTTTGTAAACTGTAGTTTATACCTTTAACATAAACTGTACACTTATGTTTTACACACTCTTATAACATGATTCTTTTCAATTAAAAGTAGATAGTGTGGAGAGGCTCACCAAAGCCAAAAATATGTAAAACAAAAACAAAAATAAAAATCAGCCTCTGTTCAGATTTTGATTAGGATTGCGGTGGATGCGTAACCAGTTGGAAACACTGGACTTCTTTGCAGTATCCAGTCTCCCAGTCCATGAACATGGTATATCTGTCCTTTGACTTAAGCCATCTGTCATAGTTCCCAACGAAGTTAGTACATTTCTCTGTAGACATCAAGAAGGTCTTCTGTTAGATTTATTCCTAGGTACATATGTATTTCTGTATAGTTACAAATGTTTTTTGAAAAAATGTCATTGTCTTTCACTGTTTGTTGCTGATATATAGAAATGCTGCTGATTTGCGTGATTTGATATAGTATTCAGTAAGCTTGCTAAAGTCATATTTGGTCATGTGTCCTTAGATTATTTGGGGTCTTCCTTGTACACGTTCATAACAAGGGGTTTGCTTGCTCCTTCGACTGTTTCCCTGTCCTCCTTTTTCTTGCACAAGGGCACCAGCTATGGCCTCCAGTGCAGTATTAACAAGAAATGCAGAGCCAGGCGCTCCTGTCTGTTCTCAGGGTCGGAAGGAAGGCTTTCACTGTTTCATGGTTATAGAGCAAGGTTTTCCATAGGGTTTGGGTAGATATTCTTAATCATGTTAAAGAAATCATTTTCTATTTCTTGTTTGCTAAGTGGTTTCTTTTGTTATTTTGGTTTATGTTTGTTTTAAAAGTCAGGAGTGGATATTTAGCTGTAACATTGTTTCTTTTGTAGCTGTTAATGATTTTTTTTTTTCTTTAATCTGTTAGTGAATTGAATTACATTGGTTTCTAATGTTCAGTCAACTTTGTATTCCTGATAAACCCAACTTGGTAATGGTCCTTTTTGTATATTGTTGGATTTGGTTATTTAGAATTTTTGCATCTATATTCAAGAATTGTATTGGCTTATAATTTTCCTTTCATGTACTGAACTTTTCAGATTTTGGTATCAAAGTTATTCTAGCTCATGAAAGAAGTTTGGAATATGTTCCTTCTTTTTCTGTTCTCTGCAAGCATTTAGTAATATTAGAATTAGTTCTTTGTATGTTTGATAGAATTCACTGATGCAACCCCCAGGGCCTAGAATGTTCAATGAAGATACATTTAATTTTAACAGTCAACGGACCTTTGAAAGCTTTCTACTTTTTTCTATATCAACTTTTGATTTGTTATATTTTCTCAGAATTAGTCTGTTTCATCTAAGTTATCATATGTATTGGTATAAAGTTGTGCAAAATATCTAAAATTGTGAATTGTTTATTTTTGTAATGATGTATCATTTACATGTAGCGATATGCACAGTTCAGTTGGCTTTGACAAGTGTACATGTTTCTGTAATGCACACTCCTTTGAGAGTAACAGAGCATTTCTGTGGAGTCGGAAAGCTGTCTTGCACCCCTTCCCAGTACCTTACCCCAAGCAACCCTGATCTGGTTCTGTCACCAGAGACCAGTTGTTCCTATTGAGATGCCACGGACGTGGAGCCATGGGGTACGTGCTCCTCGGGGTCTGACTCGGGATCCATGCATGTGGCGTGTATCAGTGGCTGGCTCTTTTCACCATATGAATTGTCTCCATGTACCACATGTCACTCACTTTCCTGTGGAGGGATGCCAGGCTGTTTGCAGCTGGGTTCTTGTGACGAAAACTCTGTGAAGGTTCTTGCGTGAGGCCTTCTGTGGACACACACTTTCCTTTCTTGTGGATAAATACCTATGAGTGAAATTGCTTGGTCATTCGGGACTTTCTGTGTTTAACTTTTGGGGAAACTGCCAGACAGCTTCCAAATGATTGTCTCATTTTATATTTCCACCAAGGATGCAAGAGTTGTGGTTGTTCTGTAGCCTCACCAACATTTGGGGTTCTCGACTTTTTTGTTTAAGCCACTCTAGTGCATGTTTAGTGGAATCTTGTTATAGGTTTAACTTGCATCTTCCTAATGACTACAGTGATGTTTGGCAATTTCTCATGTGTTTTTTGGCCATTTAAATATTTTCCCTTATCAAGTGTCTGAGTCTTTGGCCCATTTTTGGTTGGGTTATTGAATTTTGTTTGGAATTGCAGGAGTTCTGTGTGTCTTGTGGGTACATTCGTTTTTCAGATGTATGTGTGTGAATATTTCTTGCCATCTAGTTGCCCATTTAGTTTTTTATGGCATCTTTTGATGAGCAATAGTTTTAAATTTTTGCTGAAGTTTAATTTATCAAATTTTTGTTTTATGATTAAAGTTCTCTGTGTGCTCTACCCAGAGGTTGTGAAGATAGTCTACATTTTCTTCCTAAAGCTTTATAGCTTTATCTTTTATGTTTAAGCCTGTAATTCATCTTGAACTAATTTTTGTTGACAGTGTGAGGTAGGAATTGAGGTTCTTTTTCTTCCATGTTGATACCCAGAGCCATCTGTGAAGAGACTTCTCTTTGTCCATTGAATTGCTTTGGTGCCTTTGTGATCATGTGATGTTTTAACTGTGGGTCTGTTTCTGT
This sequence comes from Physeter macrocephalus, assembly GCF_002837175.3. NCBI lineage: Eukaryota > Metazoa > Chordata > Mammalia > Artiodactyla > Physeteridae > Physeter > Physeter macrocephalus. The sequence continues at coordinate 5,295,768 of NC_041231.1, forward strand.
CCTCTCTGACCTATTTTGGTCATTGAAGCTTTATAGTAAGTATTAGACCAGGGAGGGTAGGCTCTCTAACTTTGCATAGGGCCTTTCCATATGAAATTTTTTTATTGAAGTATAACTGATTTACAATGTTACATTAGTTTCAGGTGTACAGCAAAGTGATTCAGATATATGTGTGTGTGTGTGTGTGTGTGTATATATATATATATTCTTTTTCAGATTTTTTTCCAATTATAGGTAATACAATATATTGAATATAGTTCCCTGTGCTATACAGTGCGCCCTTGTTGATTATTTACTTTATACATAGTAGTGTGTACCTGTTAATCCCAAACTCCTAATTTATCCCTCCCCACCTTTTCCCCTTTGGTAACCATAAGTTTGTTTTCTATGTCTGTGAGTCTGCTTCTGTTTTGTGAATAAGTTCATTTGTATCATTTTTTTAGATTCCACATATAAGTGATATCATATGATACTTGTCTTTGTCTGACGTACTTCACTTAGTATGATAATCTCTAGGTCCATCCATGTTTCCAATTTGTTAAAAAAAAAAAATCCTGCTGGGATTTTGATTGAGATTGTATTGCTTATGTAGATGAATTTGGGAGAACTGACATCTTAACAACATTGATTTTTCCCGTACACGAACCTCATATATCTTTCCATTTATTTGCAAGTTCTTTAGTTTCTCAGCAGCTTTTTGTCATTTTGCTCTAGAGGGCTTTCATGTATTTTGTTAAATTTATCTCTAAGTATTTCATATTTTTAAGCTGCTGTAAGTGGTATTTTAAATTTTAAATTTTCAGTGGTTAGAAATACAAATAATACATAGAAATACAAATGATTTTTGTACATTGACCTCCTTAGGATTTGTTCTGCGTAAAACACCAGTTTTGTTTCTTCTTTCCAGTCTGTGTGCTTTTATTTCTTTTTCTTGCCTTGTTACACTGATTAAGACACCCACAACAGTGTAGAATGGAAACTGTGAGAGTTCCCCCATCTCAGCAGTGAGGCCGTCTTTCATCACAGCTGGGATGTAAGCTCTCGGGTTTTTGCAGACGCCTTTTATCAGGCTGGGGAAGTGTTCTTTTATTCTGAATGTGCTGAGGATTTTATTAAAATCCTCAAAGGGTGTTCAGTTTTGTCAAATGCTGTCCCCACATCTACTGGGATGATTAAGTTGTTTTCTCCTTTATTCCGTTAATATGGTGAATTACACTGATTGAGTTTTGTATGTTAAACCAGATTTGTGTTTTTGGGACAAAGCCCACTTTTTTTATGTTGCTCTATTTACTTGCTGACATCTGTTAAGGATTTTGCATCTATGTTCATGAGGAGTGTTAGCTTCTAATTTTCTTTTCTTTTCCTGCTCTTGTTTGATTCTGTGTCAGATGATTGTGCCGGCCTTCTACAGGAGACTTGGGACGTGGTCCCTCTTCTGTGTCCCGGGGAGTTTGTGTATCATTAATGTTATTTCTTTTTTAAAAAAAATATTTATTTATTTTTGGCTGCATTGGGTCTTCATTGCTGCTCGTGGGCTTTCTCTAGTTGTGGTGAGCAGTGGCTACTCTTCATTGTGAGGGCTTCTCATTGCAGTGGCTTCTCTCGTTGCAGAGCACGGGCTCTAGGCGTGCGGGCTTCAGTAGTTGTGTCACGTCGGCTCATCATTAATGTTATTTCTTTTTTAAAAAAAAATATTTATTTATTTTTGGCTGCATTGGGTCTTCGTTGCTGCTCGTGGGCTTTCTCTAGTTGTGGTGAGCAGTGGCTACTCTTCATAGTGAGGGCTTCTCATAGCAGTGGCTTCTCTCGTTGCAGAGCACGGGCTCTAGGTGTGCGGGCTTCAGTAGTTGTGTCACGTCGGCTCAGTAGTTGTGGCTCGTGGACGCTAGAGCTCAGGTTCAGTAGTTGTGGCACACGGGCTCAGTTGCTCTGCGGCATGTGGGATCTTCCTGAACCAGGGCTTGAACCCGTGTCCCCTGCATTGGCAGGCGGATTCTCGACCACTGCGCCACCAGGGAAGTCCTTAGTGTTATTTCTTACGTGTTCCATAGACTCTACCAATGAAGTCACCTGGGTCTGGAGTTAGTTTATGGGAAGTTTATGCATTGTGGATTCAGTTTCTGTAATGAGTATAGAGTTCCTTAGTCTTCTAAGGCTGCCATAACAAAGTGCCACTAGATGGGGTTTCTCTCGGCTCTGGAGACCAGACCCCTGAGATCAAAGTGTGAGTAGACTGGTCTCCTCTGAGGCCTATCTCCTGGGCGTGTAGACGGCCGCCTTCTCCGTGTGTCCTCACGTGATCACCCCTCAGTTTGTGTTGTGTGTGTCCCAAAAACCTCTTCTTATATAAGGACACAAGTCAGACTGGGTTTAGGCCACCCTAATGGCCTTGTTTTACCTTAATCACCTCTGCAAAGGCCCCATCTCCAGATACAGTCACATTCGGAGGTTCTGGGGGTCAGGGCTGCAGCATGAACTTGGGGAAGGGGCACAATGTAGCCCATGACGTAGGGTTATTCAGACTTGTGTGGGTGCAAGTTTGCTAAATTCTGTCTTTCAAGGAATCTATTTCGTCTAAACTGTCAAATTTATTGGTATAGAGTGTTCGTAACATTCTGTTACTATCCTTTTAATGTCTGAAGGATCCATAGTGATGTTCCCTGTGTCGTTCCTGATATTGATCATTTGTTTTTGCTTTCTCTCTAAATGTAGGTTTTGTTAGCAATTGGTCGTGACTCCTGTACAAAGAAAATCGGGCTGGAGAAGATTGGTGTCAAAGTCAATGAGAAGTGAGTCCCGGGCGTCACCACCCAGCACTGCACGGGGCACGGCGTTTCTACACATCACCTCCTGGAGACTCTTATCTAATTACTAACATGCAAAGTTTCGATGCTTTAAATTTACTTTATAAGTACTGTGCCAGCTCTGTATTATCAATTTTTTCATTAATCAATTGATAACTCTTCATGTTTTCCTTAAATATCTCACGCATTAAACAGTTATTTTTTAAAAATTGTGGGAATGTATTCACCTAACTTCTGTGATTTAGAATGAATTTGTACGTTCTTGATCAGGCAGAGAGAAAAATTTCGAAGCTATGGGTTTGACTCTGGGGGAATCTAGAGATACTTTGGCACCCAGAAAGTGGGCCTGGTTTTTCAGCCAGAAGGGTGTTTCTTCAGGAGCCGCAGGTGCCCCAGTCGTCTGAGCCCGCAGGCGCTTGATGACAGAGTTGCCCGAGCGCTTCGCGGGGTCTTTCTCTCTGAATCAGCCTTTTCCTGGACAGGCGTTCGTGGCCAGCAGTGCGGCGTCGGCCGTAATACCTTTTTTCTTTCCAAACGCAACAGGCCTGGCAACATCCCAGTGAGCGACGTGGAGCAGAGCAACGTGCCCTGTGTCTACGCCGTCGGGGACGTCGTGGAGGCTAAGCCTGAGCTCACGCCCGTCGCCGTGCAGGCGGGCAAGCTGCTGGCTCAGAGGCTTTTGGGGGGCTGTTTAGAAAAGGTAAGTTTCTTACTGCTGTTTCTGAGATAATGTCTAAATCAAAATTATGATTTGAGGACCATCAGTACAGGTGGCACTGCGTGCCTGTTTTGCTGGGGAAGCTTCCCCCTAAACCGTTTGCAGTTCCGTACCGTTTACTGATGGTTTTAAATAAAGATCTTATGAGTATCTTAACGTGCAAGCCGTGGTACTGGGTGACGTACAGGGGTCGCCCAGGTAGGGACGTCTTGTCTTCTGACTGGAGGGGTCTGGAAACCGTCCCGGGTGGATGCTGCTTAGCCACCGGGTGGCAGGGCCCTGTGGCCTGGGGCGGAAGGGGCCGGCCTCTGCGCCTGCGCAGCCTGTGGACCGGGTCTAGCCACCCTGCTGCTCTGGGCTGGTTCAGCCGACGCACGGCCGACGGTGCACCTGGCGCCCCCTGCAGTCTCCCCACCTCCCGCGGTCTCTGGTCACAGACGAGCCTCTTGCTCTGCGGGCTCTGTCTGCCGGGGCCGAGGGTGGTCTCGGGAGCCCCCAGCCCCACGCGTCAGGAGAGCAGGGACCCGCGTGCTGCTGGCAGATGAGGGCAGCGGGGGAGGTGGCCAGGCCGCATGGGGGCGCGCTCAGGGGGCCTGCTGTGCTGCCCCAGCCTCAGTGCAGAGAGGCCTGGCATGTGCTGGCAGAGCAGGGGGTCCCACAGCTGGGAAGGAAGAGTCTGGGAGCTAACCTGGTGCCAGATCATCAAAAATCTGGGAGGCCGCAATAAGGAACCTTTATGTCCCCCAGCGTTTTGTTCCTAAAGGTGTCAAACTGCAGAAAGTTTAGTAACAATCACCCGCATGGGCCTCCCACCGGACCGTGCAGGTGTTACTGCCGCGTCACTCACTCCCCCAGCCCGCATTTCCGAGTGTGTGGATGTTCAACGCAAAGACCGTTTTGCTGCGCTTCTGGAAGTGAGTGGCAGGCGCTTTGTCCCCCAAAACGCTTTCAGCAAGCGTCCCCTAAGAACAGGGCCGCTCCCCTGCATAACCACAGCTCCATCTCCGCGCTGAGGAAGTGAGCAAAGTGCGTCACCCGCGGGCACACGTGCACATCGCCCGGCACATCTGGCTTTTCAAGCTCTTAGGTCTCTTTTAATCCGCTCGAGCCCCTGCCTCTATCTGCCTGTTTCTTTGCTTTATTTCTCGTGACGGGTTTTTTGACAGATCCAGGCTACTCTTCTTGCAGAGTGTCTCACGTCCTGGGTTTCTCTGATGCTTTGCTTGAGCAGGTTCAGGTGGAATGTTTGGGGCCCGGCTTCTTCATAAGGAGCTCCGTGCGCTGTGTTTCACCACCAGGTGCCCAGCGAGGTCGTGTGTGGAGACCTCGTGGGCCCACGGAGGCGTGGGTGGGTGCAGGGTGACTGGGGCCGTGGCCCTGCTGGCCTGGGCGGGGGCAGGGGTGTGAAGGGCTGGGGAGCTGTCCCTTCCCCAGGCGTGAGCACCGGGATGTAGGAAGCACAGCAGTTGCCTGAGGTCCTGAGAAGCGGGTCCCAGGGGCCCTGGGCGGAGAGGCGAGAAGACAGGGCAGTGCGCCTGCAGAGGGGTCAGAGGAGCAGGGCGCAGGGAAGGCGGCAGTGGGGTGAGGCGCGGCCGACTCCGTGCAGGTCGGAGTTCAGGATGCGGATGTGCTTTAGGTGAAAGGGGAAGCTGGGGAGTTTCCTGTTGATTTTCCTCAATTGGAATGAAGCAGGAGAAGAGCATCTGCTGAGAATGAGGCGTCCCCTGTAAGCCCTGGGATGCGGGGTTGGTGGCCACATTGGTGAGCGATCGAGGACCTAGGAGAGGTCAGGAACTGCTGCATGCAGCCGTCTGCGCTTCTGTGGGTTTCTGTGGCCATGCTGGAAAAAAGAAAACAAATGCTTGGCTGGTCCGTGATTTGCAGGTCGTGGAACACGACGTGTCGGGGCCTAAGGTGAGGGTCGGGCTGGCGCACGGTGTCCACATTGTCCACCGGGTGCAGGGACGCCCGGTGGCGTGTGACTGGCTTTCCTCGTGGGCCACAAAGCAGCGCCTCGCTCAGGCCGTCACGTCGACGGGCTTTCTCGTGAGGATCCCACAGTACCTGGAGGGAGAAGCAGGCTGGGCTGGGGCCGGGCTCGAGGCTGCTCTGGGCCCCGAAAGGGTGGGGTTCCTGGTTGGCTACCACTCTGGCTGAGCATTTCTTCCTGTCCACCCAGCACCCAGGGGCTTCACCCCTGGGGGCCTCTCCCTTTGCCTCTAGTCCATATCCTACAGAGGGAAGAATTTGATGGACGGAGCTCCCCTTTTCCTCATGCGGTGCGGGCAGCCGGTCACTCGCTTTGGGTTGGAGTCTCCCCTGAGCTGGTCACCTGGGAGCTGTTGGCGGGGCGGGGGAAGTCGTGCGGTGGGCACCGTGGCCCTTGAGGAGCTGGGGGCGGGCAGCACAGTGGCCCTCCTTTCCGGCTCTGCCCGCCCCCTTTCTCGGGCCGCACGCGCTTTCGCTCTGCGCAGTCACAGTCTCCAGACAGGCGTGCGCCTGTACTCACACTCGCGCCCCGGGGCGCAGGGCTGCTGGGGACGGCCTGTGGGGCTCGGGGTCTGCAGCCTTCCCGTGATGTCCTCTTGTGCTCTGTCCCAGGCTGATAAGGGCCCTGAAGGGTCCCGCCTCCGGGCCCCGCGGTGTGGCGGCCCTCCATGCGCGTGGCCGTCTCCCCGGGGCGGGCTGGGCCGCTCACTCGGCCCCGCTGCGCGGCTGAGCGGCTTCTCCGCTCTTCCCTGCAGGGGTGGTCATGTGCACGGCTGCGGTGGCCCAGGTCCCGGTGCGATGGCAGCGCGTGGTCCCTGCCCCGGAGTCGGGGCGCGCCCGTCTGCTCAGTGACTCAGTTGCCTGAAACGGTGGCAGTGAGGGTCGCCTGCACGGGACCCTGCTTGTTGATCTTCCTTTTACAAATGTGCGTCGTATGGATTTTCCCTGTAAAAAGTACCACAGAATCAAAGACCGTGGCTGGTCTGTCTTGCAGTGTGACTGTTATCAGTGCCCCCACCGTGGCGCTCACGCCCCTGGAGTACGGCTGCTGCGGGCGCGCGGAGGAGAGAGCCGCGGAAGTGTACCGGAAGGAGGGTCTGGAAGTAAGGCGCTGTGACTGCGGCATGTTCAGACCTTCTCTTTTAATCCACGGTTTGTCTTCAGCCACTTTTTATTTTGTAGTTTTGCGAGTTACCGTAACGGATGTATTGTAGGAAATTGTATTCCCGCTTCAGGAAAATTGGAAATTAAATCATGTAAACCCTGTCTGTAGCAAACTGTAACAATTACACAGCTGGGGAAAGAAGGACATGTGCTGTGTGCATCGGGGCTCTGAGCTACAGCAACAGGTGTCTGCCTGAGGAAGCTTATGGGCGGGTCGCCGTGCGACCTTCGGGGCGCGGGAGTGTCCCAGGCCTTGGGAAGGGGTGGGAACCAGGAACTGGGAGATGTGTCAGCTCCTCCTCTTCCTGGTGGGGGTTTGTGTGTGTGCGCGGGCGGTGCTGTCCCTGTAGGAACAGAAATGCACGTAGCGGCAGAACGTGGCCCTTCCCTGCTCCGAGTTCACCCGTAGTTCTGGTCTTTGGAGGAACTGACTGACTCACTGTTTTCCGTCTCCATTACAAATTATGAGGGACATTCGCTGGTCCGGGCTGGGTCTGCTGTCCACCCCCTCCCGCTTGGCGTGACGGGAGCCGGGCTCAGGCAGGACCTGGCTCCGGGACCCGCCGCCACCCGCGGGCTCAGGGGAGGGGCAGGTCCGGGGCTGTCGGCTGTGGGCCTGCTGGGGGCTGCGGACTCCTCAGATGCCCCGAGGGTACTCTCCCCTCCCCTCCACCCCTGCCCATCTGGTCCTAAGTGCCTCGTCCCAACTGGTTCAAGTGGCTTCTCCCTGCACCTTCTCCCCACATAGGAGGGGAGGGGAGGAGAAAAGGGTCGGAGGTTTAGGACTACTCGATGTTTGAAGCACGTGAGGTGACGTCGCAGGCCCTCCCCCGTTACGGTTACGGGGAATCCTCTGGAGCACAGCACTGCGGCTCCCGCGCTCAATGGCCGAATGACTTCCTGAGACTCTCTCTTATGTTTCCGGGGTGGGGGGCCACAATGATGGCAGATGGTGCTATTTTAGGTGGTGTTTTCAAGGAGAAATTTCCATTTTGGAGGACATTATTTGATCAGTGTTTATCATTCACTTCTGGTAATAATGAACCACCCATTTGCAGTGGTGAACTTTTACTTGGGTTTTGGAAAAGTGATGGTAACAATTATGGATTTAACACTTAGTTCTAAAACTTTCTGAAATCAATGAGAAGTTAAGCTCGGCAGGCACGTGAGAGGAAGGATGCAGGAGGCTGTACCCCAGATAAAGGGATGTCTCTGTAGGAAGGGTTCCCAGGTTTGTGGGGTTACTTTAAGGTCTCTTTCCTAAGGCTCACTGCAGATCAACTCACCTAGTCTGTACGTTTATTTATTGCATTTTACAGGACTGAAAATTTGATCTATTAGTATTTTTTTAATATTCCAACTCTAAAAAGGAATGAGGAGGCCTCTCATAAATACACATATAATTTCTTTTAAATGAGGAAATTAAGGTGAAAAGAAGATGAGGGTAGAAACAATAAGACAGCGTAAGAAGAAAGATTAATTTGTTCACAAAATTCATGCCGTAAAGTCCGGTGGACTTTCATTTCTCTGATAATGAACTTGTATGCAGAGTATCTAAAGAACTCTTACAACTCACCAATTAAAAAAACCCAAATAACCCAGTTTTTTAAAGGGCAAAGGATCTGAATAGATATTTCTGCAAAGAACATACACAAATGGCCAATAAGCACATGAAGAAGTTCTCAGTATCATTAATCATCAGGGAAACGTACATCCAGACCTTAGTGAGATACCACAGGGATGATTTGTAAAAATGTTCACCATTTCTGTCGGTTGTCTTTTCACCTTCTTGATGGTGCCCTCTGAAGCACGAAAATCTTTCATTCTGATGAAGTCTAGTATGTCTTTTTTGTTTTCTGTTGCCAGCCACATGTACTTTTGACGTCACTTCTGATAAATCAGTGCCTAATGCAAAGTCGTGAAGATTGATGCCTATGTTTTTTCTTGCAAGAGTTTTACAGTTTTCAGCTCTTACATCTGGGTCTGTGATCCATTCTGAGTTATTTTTTGTACACGTGTGAGGTAGGGGTCCGAGTTCATTCTTTTGCATGTGGATTCCCATTTCTCTGTGAATAGCTTCTACCTAGTAAAGGAAACACCGCCAACGATCTAGCTGCAAATTTGAGTATAATTGGGAGGGTGGGGGTGAGAGTGCAGGGCCCAGGGAAGAACTAGTTAAATCCTCCTCCTTAACAGGGCGAGTCAGAAAGTGAAGCCGAGCCTGGGAGAGTCGGGTAAGAGCCGCGTCAGCGTGCTGTGCAGAAGCACGGCAGCGCGGCGAACGAACGACCGCACGCAGGAGGCGCAGGTGGTTGTGCTGACTGATTGAAGAGGGCCCCGGGGCGGCCCAGGTGGCTGGGTTCATGACAGAGCTTTGAAAATTTGCAGTTAGTGTGCATAATTTGATTAAAAGATTAAAACGTTTAAAAAAGACAATCATAGGGAGATTGTTTGTTTGTTTGTTTTGGCCTTGCCACGTGGCGTGGGGGATCTCAGTTCCCCGACCAGGGATCGAACCTGCACCCTCAGCAGTGAAAGCACCTAGTCCTAAGCACTGGAGCGCCAGGGAATTCCCAAGGGTCATTCTGAGTAAGGAGAGTACTGGGCGGAGACCAGTCGCGTCAGAGACTGAAATGTGTCCCGAAACTACAGTGATGAGACTGTGCCGGAGCGGCACGCAGGTGGACAGAAGGAGGAGTGGGACAGAATTTGGAGCCCAGATCGATTCAAGTGCTTAGAAGAGTTAATGTGTGCTAAAGGTGGTATTTTAAATCTGTGGGAAAGGACGTTCATTTAAGGGTGCTGGGGTCTAAGGGGGCAGCATTCAGGAAAAATCTGAAGTTGGGTCCACACTTCACACCCACTTTGAACCAGAAGGATCAGAAACTCAAATAAAGTAAAATCTTCCAAGTACTAGGAGGAAAAACGCACCTAACACACACGAGGAAAGGAGCGGGAGGGGTGTGGGAAGAGGTGTGGGTGCAGGGGCTCCGGGCGCATGGAAGCCAGGAGCTTGCAGTTTCAGAAATCCTGTTTAAAACCTTGGAGTTTGCACCATTTCTTTTCTTAACCTTAGGGGTGTATTTTAGGAATACTGTCTTGAGATGAAGAAGCATTTATCTTCTGTTCCTAATAGCCATAGAGATTGACAAGTTAGTATTAAAATATGAGGAAGAGTTTATTTCTCTTCTTAAATACACATTAAATCTAATGTTTCATGTTAAATCTGATGTTTTTTGTTACAAGTAGCTGTGGACTATGATGTGTTTTACGTAAAAATGTCATTTTAACTACGTATGCATTAACCACTGATGCTTCCTTAACTTTTAAAATGGTTATTTCTGGACACTGGGATTGTTTTTCCCACTTTCGTTGTCATTCTCTGCACTGTGTTATTCTTTTAATGACCTTGTATCATTGTTATAAAAACAAGAAAGACAGTATTCCAACTGTAAAGTACATAATCCCATTAAGGAACAAAGAGCCAGTACTTAAATCCCCTCCAAGGCAGGGGATAGTTGAGAACGCATTCTCCTCCGGGCAGCGCACACAGATCCACCACCTTCTGTGCGGAGAGATTAGGCGGAGGACCCCCCCACCCCCACCCCCACCCCCACCCCCTCCACTTCAGCTCACTTTCAGCTTCTGGCATTGGCTCTGTTTGCGTTTCCCATTTTAAGGGTTTCGGAAGTGCTTGGCTTCTCTGTAGTAGTGCGCTGGTGCCTGCGGGTTTTTACTTTCTTCCCATGGGCAGCGTGAGCTTGGCCTTCACAGCCCTGCTCAATCTGAAACCACACACCTCAGATGGGACTTGAACCCACGGGCTTGGACTCAAACCCACTGTCTTTTTTTTTTTTTTTTTTGTGTGTGTGTGTGTGTGGTATGCGGGCCTCCCTCTGTTGTGGCCTCTCCCGTTGTGCAGCACAGGCTCCGGACGCGCAGGCCCAGCG
>NC_041231.1:5306677-5310798 GCF_002837175.3 Physeter macrocephalus
CCTTCAGGTGGCGGGGGGAGGGGGGCCTTCAGGTGGCGGGGGAGGGGGGCCTTCAGGTGGCGGGGGGAGGGGGGCCTTCAGGTGGCGGGGGGAGTGTTCCTCATACCGTGGGCGGCTGGACTGTCTTCTGGCTTCTGCTTCTCCCAGATCTGGTTTGAATTTGAACGTCACGGGAGGCGTGTGAACTGATGGAGGGCAGGACCTAAGGCTTTCTTTACTGTCTCAGCCCCACGGGGCCTGGAGCGTTGGCTGCTCGGAGAGTAGCCCCCTCTAGGCACTTGAGAACCGAAGTTAGTTAACCGGAGATGTTTTGGGACTAAGGGCAGAGCACAGCAAAAGTCACGCGCCCTGCAGCTGGCAGTTGGGGGCTCGCCCAGAGGCTCCCGTCAGACTCATAAGCTGGGGCCGCGCAGGTTTACATTTCTGAGAGCTGGTGCAGAGACTGTCGGCTTTGTGTAGAAAGGAGCCTGTCCAGCAGCGGTCTCCACGGACGCCGACCTTGGCCTCTCTCTTGCACGTCACCCACACTGTGCTCTGGCCTCTCGAGCGGACAGCGGCCTGCAGGGACAGCAACACCCGGTACGCAAAGATTATCTGCAGTAGACTCGACTATGTACGTCATACGGTTGGAAGCGGGAATGTCCTAATTATAAAACAAAGCTTTTATTCTAGTATTTGGGTTTTTATAATCTCTTTAAAGATAGCTCTAAAGGCCAGGTGGAAATCTTTGAGACTGTCACCCAGGCACTGTGTTTGCAGAGTGACAGTTGGGCAGTGACTTACCTTTTCAAAATCATCGGAACGTGTCACTCCAGAGCTGTCTAACTTGGCAGTTTAGAACTACAGGATCTGTGAAAATTTGGGTCATCAGTGATGAAATGTAAGGCGTATGTTTGTGTACTTGTGTAAATACAGTCATACCTCGAAGGTATTGTGATTAGGTTCCAGACCACCGCAATAAATCGAGTACTGCAGTAACGTGAGCCACAAAATTCTTTGGTTTCCCAAGTGCTTATAAAGGTCATGTTTTCACGATACTGTAGTCTATTAAGTGTGCAACCGCATTATGTCTAAAAAGACAACGTACGACCTTAGTTTAAAAATATGCTAAAAAACCCTGACCATCACCTGCACCTCAGCCAGCTGTAGCCCTCCTGCTGGCGCAGGGTCTCGCCTCCGCCTCCGGTGCCGGCGGCCGCTGACGGATCAGGGTGGAGGCTGCTGAGGCTGGGGTGGCTGCGGCCATTTCTGAGGACAAAGCCACCACGAAGTTCGCCGCACTGATGGACTCTCCCTTTCATGAATGATCTCCCTGGAGCAGCAATGCTGTTTGGCAGCGTTTTACCCACAGAACGTCCTTCAAAACTGGAGTCAATCCTCTCAAACCCTGCAGCTCCTTTATCAACAAGGTTTGTGTCATATCCGAAGGCCTTTGCTGTCGTTTCAACTATCTTCACAGCCTCTTCACCGGGAGGAGATTCCGTGTTAAGAAACCACTCTCTTTGCTCATCCGCAAGAAGCAGGCCCTCATCCGTTCCCAAGTTTCATCGCAAGATGGCAGCAATTCAGTCCCATCTCAGCTTCTTCCAAACTCCTCTTAACTTGGATATTTTGACCTCTTCCCATGAATCACAAGTGTTCTTTTTTTCTTTTTCTTAATTTTTATTGGCCGCGCCATGCGCGCGAGGCACGTGGGATCCTAGTTCCCCGACCAGGGATCGAACCCGCGCCCCCTGCACTGGAAGTGCGCGGTCTTAACCACCGGACCGCCAGGGAAGTCCCGCAAATGTTCTTAACGGCATCTAGAATGGTGAATCCTTTCCAGCAGGTTTTCAATTTACTTTGCCCAAATCCATCAGAGGAATCACTGTCTATGGCAGCTACGACCTAACAAAGTGGATTTCTTAAACGATAAGACTTGAAAGTCCAAATTCCTTCTGGATCTGCGGGCCGCAGACAGGATGCTGTGCTGTCAGGCATGAAAACAAGGCTAATGCCATCGTCCACCTCCGTCAGAGCTCTTGGGTGACCAGGGCGTTGCCAGTGACCAGTAACCTACTGCCCTTTTCTTTTACTTTTGTCCAAATTTCCGTTTCTGGAGTGTCACGCCACCACTCACTGTCTTCCTGGAGCTATGCTGGAAATCACGAAGCGGCTTCCGTCTCTCGGAAGCTCCTCCCTTGCATTAATCAGTGGCTTCCCGCTCTCTGGGCTGCTCCTTCTCCCACTTTGCTGCACGTGCACCCTTCAGAGGTTCCGTCCGCGGCCCCCTGGGAGCGCAGCTCACGGGGTATCCGTTTGCCCACCTGCCGCGGGTGCCAGGAGAGTGGGGGGCACAGACTCCTGCCGCCTGTCATGCTCTCTCTCTTCACCCTGTGCACTTCAACCCTGAAGCTCTGGATGAAGAAAAGTGATGAGAAAACATGGACAGAGGAAGCCTGAGTGCTGGGAGTGCACGGGACGAACCCGCGTCCCTCGGGCCTCCGTGCACGCAGGGTCGAGAGCCGCGCGTCCTTGCGGCTCGCGGTCCGTGGGGTGGGGAGCAGAGGCCGCCAGCCGCTCCTCCGTGTCTGCTGAGCCGACCCGGAGCCTGGCAGCCTGCATCCTGGGCTGGGAGTAGCGCCTGCTGCCTCAGAACTTAGACTCATTCCAGCACTGGCTGTTAGGTGGAATTTGTCGTGTTGTCGTTTGGCGCTATCTCAGTGTAATGCAGAAACGCCCATCATACTAACAGACTCCTTCGTGCAGCAGGTTCATTGCTCGTTCCGGTAACTCTGAGTGCGTGTTAGCACAGGATGTGCGTTCACTGGCCCACCTCACAGATTCTCGCAGGGCACGGTTTCACGGTGGTGTTCTCTGCTCGGTGCAGCATTAGAGGTGCTTTTCTTTGGGAGTTGCTGTCAGTTTCAACGGTGAACTTGGGATGAGGAGATTCCTGTTCAGATCCTTAACCTACTGGCTTCCCTTTGGAAGGACCGGGTGATAGGATTTCACGTCCTTGGACCGAAGGCCGGTGAGGTCACGCAGGGATTTGCAGCCTCCATGAAACGTGGGCTCACAAAGCAGCTGCTGGACGACACCATTGGGATCCGCCCCACGCGTGCACAGGTACGGACACAGGAGCTTGCAGACACGGACTCGGTGTGGTTTGGAAAACTGTGATAAAGCATGTTGTCAGTAGACAAACTTTATATCAATAACTGCTTTGTATGCCTTAAAGGATGAAGTCGATGTCACATTCGGGACGTGTTTTCTTAGAGCAGAGCTCAGGTACCGACAGCTAAGTGCGAATTCGTGTTGTCTCCTCCCCGTGGGCAGGCGTTCACCACCTTGGAGATCACGAAGTCATCGGGGCTGGACCTCACGCAGAAGGACTGCTGAGGCCAAGCCGCTGCTGTCGCTTTCCTTGCCCCGCTCCCGTTTCTGTGAAGACGGCGTGCTCTCGGGTAAGCCCGGGGACAGCGTGGGGACAAGGAGGCGGGGCAGCCGCCGTGCCGTCCACCCGCCTGGCTGACGGGGAGGGGCAGCCACACTGCGTCCTTGACGTCTTAGCTCGGAGCCGTCAGGTGAGCCAAGGCCGATCTCTTCCCCATCAGCTCCCCCAGCTGACCTTTTAATCACACAGCTCATCTAAGTCGATGTTCCTGGTGGCCAGTGTTTTTATCCCCTTGCTTTGTCGAGGCCACAGAAATGTTTTCTTTTATGCAACTGACTCTGAAGCGGGCATCGTCAATGCATGGCGTCTGGGACGCCCCGTCGCTGCCGCCGAGCACCAGCGCGCCGTCTTCTCCCGTGGGCACGTGTGCGGCCGCCGGCAGACTGCCTCGCCCTCTTCGGGTTCCCGACAGTGACCACCTGGCCGCTCTCCTCGTGGCGTCACTGGACTGAGCAGAACATCTCACATCAGAGAGGGCTGCCTGGACTCCTCATGTTGATCTTAAGAATAATATTAAAAAGTTCTCGGGGGCTTCCCTGGTGGCGCAGTGGTTGGGAGTCCGCCTGCCAATGCGGCGGATACAGGTTTGCGCCCCGGTCCGGGAGGATCCCGCGTGCCGCGGAGCGGCTGGGCCCGTGAGCCACGGCCGCTGAGCCTGCGCGTCCGGAGCCTGTGCTCCGCAACG
>NC_041231.1:5310809-5314472 GCF_002837175.3 Physeter macrocephalus
CCGGAGCCTGTGCTCCGCAACGGGAGAGGCCACGACAGTGAGGGGCCCGCGTACCGCAAAAAAAAAAAAAAAAAAAAAAAAAGTTCTCAATACTGTATTATGTGAGACGTAATTTAAAACTATTTAAGTGGTTCTGTTCTCAGTCTGTTTCCTTACAGTCGGGTTCAGTAAGTGAACAGGTGATGTTAGGAGATTCCTTTTGAGTATGCACACCTGTCAGCATCTAAAAGGCCCCTGAGGTGGGAGGCCCACCGCAGGTCCTTTTGGAACCTTGTTTTCTTAGGAGCAGACCCCGCCCCCCAGCACCAAGGTGAGGGTTCCAGGCGGCAGTGCTCTCCTGGGCCGTACGCTGGCCGCCTGCTTCTGTGGTCAGAACATCTGGGCATACGTTTTAAAGGAAGCTCTAAGCCAGGAACCAATTAGGGAGCACTACCTGTGGACGGGGCTGGGGCGGGGATTGGGCACCCAGAGTAACGCACGCAGGATCCCGTTACAGGCTCGCCTTTCTACTGGGGAGGCAAAAGCAAGAGAGGCGGGTGGAGCGATTGCTGTAACTGAGGTGGGAACAGGAAATGTTGCTGATTTCCCCTGGATGTGGGTTGGGGGGCAGCTGAACAGAGTGCAATGCAAGCAGCTGTATTTGAGCTACATTTGGGCCACTCACTTCAAGAGTGTTTTCTCTTACTTGTTGGAGCATTTTTATAGCAGCTGCTTTAACATCTTTGTCAGCTAGTACTGCTCTCTGTGTGATCTCAGCATTGGTATCTATTCATCGTCTTTTCTCATGCAAAATAGATTTTCTCCTAGGATCATACACCATAACCAAGTGAGATTTATGTCTGGAATGCAAGAATGATTCAACATGCAAAAATCAATCAGTGTAGTACACCACATCAGCAGAATGAAGGAAAAAAACCACATGAGCATCTCAATTGATGCTGAAAAAGTATTTGACAAAATTCAACACACTTTCCCGATAAAAAGTACTGAACAAACTAGGAATAGAAGAAAACTACCTCTACATAATAAAAGCCACATATGAAAACCCCACTATTACCATCTAACTCAATGGTGAAAGACTGAAAGCTTTTAGTCTAATATCAGGAACAAGACAAGGATGTCGCCTTTTGCCACTTCTGTTCAACATAATACTTACTGAACGTTCTAGCCAGATCAATTAGGCAAGAAAAAGAAATAAAAGGCATCCAAATTTGGAAAGAAAGAAGTAGAACCATCTCTGTTCACAGATGTTACGATCTTATATGCAGAAAACACTAAAGATTCCACACGCACAGACACAGAAACTATTAGAACTAATAAATGAGTTCAGCAAGTAGCAGGAGTCAAAATCAACACCAAAAAATCCGTTGAATTTCTATATACTAACAATGACCAATCTGAAAAGGAAATTAAGAAAATAATTCCATTTACAATAGCCCCCAAAAGAATAACATTCATAGGAATTAAATTAACCCAAGAGATGAAATAGTCATACAGTGAAAACTACAAAATGTTGCTGAAAAAAATCAAAGAACACAAGTACGTGGAAAGACATCCCACATTTCTGGATTGAAAAGCTTAATATTGTTAAAATGTCAGTTATGCCCAAAGCAATCTATAGATTCAGATTCTGTCAAAATCCCAGCAATGATTTTTGCAGAAACAGAAGAACCCGTCCTAAAATTCACGTGGAATCTAAAAGGACTCCGAGTATTCAAAACAATCATGAAAGAGAAGAAAGAGGGAGACCGCGTCCTTCCTGATTTCAAAGTTCACTGCTAGTCATCAGCAGTCAAAACAGTGTGGTACTGGCGCAAAGAGCGACCTGTCGACCAGCGGAAGAGAAGAGAGGGTCTTGACATAGAGCCTCAGTGTATGAGCAAGGGTGCCAAGGCCACTTAACGGGAAAAGAACAATCTTTTCACCAAATGGTGCTGGGGAACCACATGTAAAAGAATGACGTGGGATCCTTGCCTAACATCATATACACACATTAAGTGAAAATGGATCAAAGACTTAAATGTAAAAGCAAAGGCTATAAAACTCTTAGAAGAAAACATAGGGCAAAAGATTCATGACATTGGTTTTGGCAATGAGTCTTGTATATGATGAAAGGCCAGGCAACAAGAGAAAAAATGGACAAACTGGACCTCAGGAGAATTTAAAGCTTTCTGCAGTAAAGGACACTAGGACAGTATTTACAGAGTAAAAAGACAAACCACAGAATGAGAGGAAATATTTGCAAGCCATGTATCTGAAAATCCAGAATAAAATATCCAGAATATATCGAGAACTTCCAAAACACAATAGCATAAAAACAAACCACCCAGTTTGAAAACGGGCAAAGGACTTTCATAGACCTTTGTCCAAAGCAGATGCACAAATGGCCAATAAGCACATGAAGAGCTGCTCAATACCACTAGTCATCAGAGAAATGCAAATCAAAAGCACAGTGAGATACCACCTCATGCCCATCAGGGTGGCTGTTGTTCAAAAAAAAGAACGCAACAAATGTCAGTGAGGATGTGGAGAAATTGGAACCCTTGTGTGCCATTAGGAGTGTGAAATGGTACTGCCACTGTGGAAAAGTCTGGCAGTTCCTCAAAAAATTAAAAACAGCATCACCATATGATCTAGCAATTCCACTTCTGAATATACACTCAAAAGAACTGAAAGCAGAGTCTCCAAGAGATATTTGTACACCATGTTCATAGCATCATTCACAATAGCCAGAAGGTGGAAGAAACCCAAGTATCCATCCACAGATGAATAGATAAACAAAATGTGGACTTCACATACAATGAAATATGATTCAGCTTTAAAAAGGAAGAAAATTCCGACATGAATTTCATCAGCATGGACGAACCTTGAGGACATTATATGCCAAGTGAGATAAGCCGGTGACAGAACTGGGGATATTTACAGTTTCTCTTACATGAGAGCATTCAAATCCGTAGAGATAAAGTAGGATGGCGGGGCCAGGGGCTGGGGGAGGGAAAGGGGGAGGGGCTGCTTAATGGGGACAGAGTTTTAGTTTTGCAAAATGAAGAGCGTTCTGGAGATGGAAGGTGCTGATGGGTGCACAGCAGTGTGCATGTACTTAGTAGCACTGAGCTGTAAACTTAAAAATGGTTAAGATGGTGATTTTGATCTTATGTGTATTTTACCACAGTTTTTAAAATGCATTTAATTGTATGTGAATTAGGCCTTACTAAAGTTGATCTAAAGAAACAAACCAACAGCAAAAAAAGCCCAAGACCAGATGGCTTCACTGGTGTAATTCTACCAACCATTAAAGAAACATTAACACCAATCCCTCTCAGAATCTTCCGAAAAAACTGAAGAAGAGAGAGCACTTCCTAACTCATTCTATGCGTCAATATCACCTTGCCACCAAAGCCAGACAAAGACACTACAAGAAAAGAAAACTACAGACCAATATCCCTCGTGATTATAGATGCAAAAATTCTCAACAAGGGCTTCCCTGGTGGCGCAGCGGTTGAGAGTCCGCCTGCCGATGCAGAGGACACGGGTTCGTGCCCCGGTCCGGGAAGATCCCACATGCCACAGGCCCGTGAGCCATGGCCGCTGAGCCTGTGCGTCCGGAGCCTGTGCTCCACAACGGGAGAGGCCACAACAGTGAGAGGCCCGTGTACCGCAAAA
>NC_041231.1:5314635-5368859 GCF_002837175.3 Physeter macrocephalus
CGGGAGAGGCCCCAACAGTGAGAGGCCCGTGTACCGCAAAAAAAAAAAAAAAAAAAAAAAAAAATTCTCAACAAAATAATAGCAAAGTAAATTCAACAGCATCTTTAAAGGATTGTATACCGAGTGAGTTTTATCTCCAGGGTGCAAGCGTGTTTCATAATAAGGAAATCAGTCAACGCAATACACCACATTACTAGAGTGATGGGTAAAAACCACATGATCATCTCAATTGATGCAAAAAAAGCACTTGACAAAAACCAACATGATAAAGCCATATATGAAAAACCTACAGATGGCACCATACTCAGTATTGAGAGACGGAAAGTTTTTTTTTTCCCCGAGATCAGGAACAAGATAAAGATGCCTCCTTTGCCTACTGCTCATTCAACTAGTCCTGGAAGTTCTAGAGAGAGCAATTCGGCAAGAAAAAGAAAGAAAAGGCATCCAAATTGGAAAAGCAGTGAAGTGATGTCTCTTCGCAGGTGATATGATCTTATATGCAGAAAACCCTGGAGAACCCACAAAAACCGTTAGTGGTAAATGCATCCAGT
Source organism: Physeter macrocephalus (assembly GCF_002837175.3). Taxonomy (NCBI): domain Eukaryota; kingdom Metazoa; phylum Chordata; class Mammalia; order Artiodactyla; family Physeteridae; genus Physeter; species Physeter macrocephalus. The sequence goes on from NC_041231.1 coordinate 5,315,187, forward strand.
TTGCAGGGTACGACGGAGAGTGCCTTGGGGACACGGCACAGGGAGTGTGACAGCGCGACCTCAGGGTCCAGCCCCTGCAGTCTGTGCCCGTCCCTCACAGGACCAGCTCCGTGCGGAATGACTCGGCCCCAGGACCCCAGTACTTCTCAGCCCTCATGTCGCAGCACACCCACAGCACCAAGGCTGTGACCACTTGTGCCCCTAGAGCCAGGTCGTCCCCTGGCTTTGGTGACACCACTCTCTGTGTCTTCTCTGTGTCTCTGTCTGGTTCATGGGCATGAAATGTTGACTTGGTCATTAAATATTGGAGCATCTTAACCGTCAGCCTGATGCCCTCCGAACTTCTGCTGCGCTCTGTCCCCTTCGGACGAGTATCTCCAGTTACTGCTGATACACCAGTGACACCCGAACTACCGTCCTAAGGCCAGATTCACCCGTCTGAATCTCAGACCCAGATGTTTAACTGCCTAAGTGGAGGGACCTCTCAGAGGGTCAGGCTCAGCCTGACCAAGACTGGACTCGTGGTCTGCCTCCAGGCCTTCGTTCAGTCCCATCTGGGGGCTAAGAAGGAAACCCAGCATCACCTTAAGCCCCTCATGGCCTCCATCGCCACCACGCTGTGTAACTCTTATCTCCTAAACATCTCTCAGGCCCGCCCCCTTCCCTCTGTTCCCTTAGCACCTCACTCCAAGGAGCCACGGTCTGTCTCTCGTGTCAGTTACCCCGCTGGCCCCCTGGCCCGCCCGCTCCCGGCCGCATTCTGTCTGTCCTCCACGCAGAGCCAGAGCCAAATTTTCAAAGCGCGCGTCTTGTCACCTCTCTCCTCACAATCTGTAGCAGCCTTGGGGAGCCCCGGCGGGCCTCGCGTGGACCCACTGCCCTCACCAGCAGAGGCCTGCTTTCGGCTCTGCTGCTCTATGATCAGGCTGGAAAGGAGGCAAGGGGCATCAAAAGCGAGGAAAGCTCAGCCCCCACCGGCCCCACGGGTCTGCCGCCTCCCGGACCAAAGCTCACGTCCCCTCCGTACTGTGACCTCACGCCAGTGGGGCCCCTGGAATGTTCTTACCCCCTCCTCCACAGCCCCGAGATGCAGACACGGAGGCTCCGAGAGGGTCGTGTGTGCCCAGGGTGGCACGGCGAGTCGGGCAGAGGCCGGGCTCTCGCCTGGCACGCCCACGGCCGGCCCAGCCCTTCACAGACCCAACCACTGTGTGAGCTCCGAGGGGCCGACAGTGCGCTGGGCCCCAGCCCGTGCGGACGCTCCCCTGCTGTTCCTTCTAAGCCTAGTCCGAGACGCCGTGGCCCGGAGAAGAGGCCAGGGAAGCTGAATCAGGCTTACGGGTGTGGACAGCCTGCTGGGAAGTCCGGCTCCTGCACAGCCCTGGACGCCCGTGTGGACCCGCCCACCCCCTCCCAATCTCCTGGGAGTCTCCGGACAGCACGGCCGTCTCTGCAGACCTCCTCCTCCGTCCCCCTCTCCGTCTCTTCTGTGACCGCGAGCTTGGCCCTGCGCGGACCTCTGGACCAGGCTGGTGTCCCAGCCAGCCCTCCTGCCCCCGGCCTCCGTGAGGTGCTGACTCAGCACTGCTCTCCCGGGGACGGGACACCACAGGCCCCAGGCCGGGCGTGACCGCCCGGGCCCGAAAGGCTGCCCCCACCTCAGGGCTCGAACAGCTCCGGGGAGGTCCCTGCAGGGCTCCCCGGGGACCAGTCGGCAGCTCAGACCTGCCCTGTCCTGCGTCCCTCCCTCGGCAGGCCCCTCGACTAGAACCCCCATCTCGGTGCTGCTCCGGGGACCCCAGCTGACACGCTCCCTACGTGTTCACTCGCAGATAAAGGCCTAGGACATCATGGCAGGAGGACGCCTTGCTTTTTACACCATTTGCCCCTCTCCTCTCCTCTAATCCCCACTTGGGACGCGGGCGCCCTGGCCTGGGATGCTCGCCGTTGCGAGTCCCGCGGCGACCCTGACGGCTCTGAGCCTGGTGGGGCCTCCGTGGGGCCGCAGGCCCCGGACCTGCGCCCTAACCAACCGTACTCCCCTGCGTTGGCCCAGCCCAACGGTTCCTGGGCTGCGGCTAGGGCTCCGTCAAGGTCAGCCAGAAAAGGAGCTCTTCCGCAGCCGGGGCGACTTGTTCGCTATTTCTAGGCCTCCTCTTGCACTTAGCCTGAGGGAGGGCTGGGGGCTCTGCCACCAAACGTGTAGGTGCTCACGTCCCGGGTCCTCGAGGCTGGAACGCCCGCCAGCCCTGCCCTCACGCGGCTGCCCTCACGGCCACGCCCTGGCCAGCGGGGCTTCAGGCTGGATTCCAAGCCACGTGGCTTCGTGGCTGCAGTGTCACTGATTGTGACCTCAGGGGCTTCTGATGCTGCAGTGAGCCTGTGGGCTTGGCCCCTGGGGCCCTGGGGCCAGTGCTCACCTGGTGCACGGCAGCCAGAACCATAGCCAGCGTCTCCCCCGGCTCTGGCGTCATTCAGGCGGCCCGGTGAGTAGCCGGCCCCTTGGGGGGTTCGCTCACCCACTCCTTTCTGGCTGCAGGCTCCCTGCTGGGGGGCTGGTCTTCGGGGGGTGTGCAGTGGCCCTCACATCGGCATCTTCCTAGGCAGGGTCAGTGCCAGGCCCTGCGATCCATACCCTGACTGGGTCACTGCTGGGAGCGAGGAGGCAGCCTGTGTGGCTGGGAAGGGCAGTCCCAAGCTGGCTTGGGGGGCAGCAGCGGGATGGAGGGCTGCCCTGGAGCCGGCAGGGCCCTGCTGCCCCGCAGGAAGCAGGCTCAGCGCAGTTTGCAGGGCCAGGCCCAGGGCTTAGAGGGTCTGCAGGTGGGGCCCGGTGGGCGTGGGCTCCCATCGCCCGGCCTCTCCAGGACTGCGCCACGTGGCCCGGACACAGCCCAGACCCCACCTCTTCCCCACGTGCTGGGGGAGGGGGGATGCAGGCAGAGCAGTTCACCTTTTAGAGCCTCAGTTTCCTTACCTGAAAATGGGACGATGGTAATGTGTCCTCCATCAGATGGCAACATTAAACAAGGTCCTGCACGGAGCTTAACAGGCACTTCACCTCCTGTGCGGACCCAGCCCCGTCCTGGACCACGGCCCTCTCCTAGCTCCTCGGGAGGGGGGCGCTGAAAGCTTTACCTGATAGCAAAGGGCTGGGGGCCAGGGCCACGGAAACGTCCCTGGCGTCCTCGTAACAACCCTGGTCCCACGTCAGAGGCCGCAAAGGCTCCCTAGCCTGCGCTGGTGTAGAGCTGCCCCGTCCACACGGCCCTTTGCCGGCGGCAAGTCAGGGTCAGGAGGACTCCTTGGTGGGGCCCGGCCTCCAGGACGCTGTGCTCGGGGCTCACAGGCCGGGGCTTCCCGCGTGGCCTTGTGCTGGTGCTCTGTGCCCATTGGGGCCATCCAGCCTCACGGCCAGCACGCTCTGCCACGACGCCGGGCCACCTGCCCCAGGCGGCCCTCGAAGCCCTCCGGGGGAGCAGCCTGGCCCATCTCTCCACCTCTCCCCCAGGAGAGAAAACCCAATCCTCACTGGGACAGCAGCCTCCTGGGGACCCAGACCCCAGACTTGGGAAGGGGTGCCTTGTTTCCAGGAGGCTTTTCTCCAGATTTCAGGATCCATTATCATGCAAAGTGTTGTCATGGAAACCCAGCTGCTGTGACTAGAGAAGGGTTGGGTGGGCAGCCCCAGCCTGGGATGGGGGGTGGGCTTCAGGTCTGACCGGGAAGGCGGAGCCAGCAGACAGTGGCTGCCCTGCTCCAGAGGGGTGGGGGTGGGGGGAGTGATGCTGGGGCCAGACGGCCGCCTGCGTGCCCGTGTGTGCGCGTGCGCACTCGCGCGCCTGTGTGCATGTCCACTTGTGCTCGCGCTTGTGTGTGGTCAGACGCGGTGCTGGGGGGACCTGACCAACCTTCGCCCTCTCCGCCTGGTTCCTGGCGGCTCAGCCAGTCCCACGATGGGGGACAGATGCGTGCTGCTGTGAGATGCCTTACTTGGGAGTGGCTCCCGCGGCTCGGCAGGGGTGGGAGGTGAGAAGGGGGGAACGAGGCGCTCCACATGGCGTCCCCACGGTGGGCAACTCCGCCCAGTCCTGCCGGGTCCTCCGCGGGCCGTGCTGTGGGGAGCGTGCCCCGGAGCTGTCCCGGTCAAGGGGCCAGGCAGCCCGGCTTCCCTTCCCCACCCCCTCCCTGCGTCGCCAGCGGGGCTGCTTCCAGGGCACTGGCTCCCGGGGACCTGTCTGGCCGGGCGCAGTCAGACCCGCCGCAGGTCAAGCACGTCCGTGGGTGGCTGACAGCATCCACACGATCCCCACCTGGAGCCAGGGCCTCGGCAGGTGCTTCGGGACCTCCCATGCTGGGAGCCGCCGCGCCTGCGGAGCACGGGGTGCCGGCAGGTGGCCGGCATCGGCCCATGAAGGTCACTCACGTGCGGAGGAGCTGGCTGGGGGGACCACAGTGCAGCCACATTAGCACAGCCGCTGGGGTCAAGGGGCGTGTGAAGCCCCAGTGGTCAGGTCTTAACCCCAGCCCTTCTCAGCCCTGACTTGGGTTACCTATACTCTTGGGTGCCTTAAAAGAGAACCACTCATCACTGCTGGGCAGGGAAAATGGCCCAGCGACTCGAAAACCATGTGGCAGTTCCCTTTAAAACTAAAAATGGGCCTCCATCAGCCTGGTGACTGCACTCCTAGGCGCCTACAACAGAGAAAGTCTTATCTTCATGCAGAAACTTGTACATGAACATTTGCAGCCGCTTTGTTCGTAACACCTCCAGCCTGGGAACTGCCCCGGGGTCCCGTAGGTGACAGTCTGGTCCAGCTCAGCCCTGGGCGGGAGCCCCTGCAGACCCAGCCCGGCGACGGCAGGAGGACGCCAGTCTCCAAAGGGTGCCGGCCCGCGCAATCCCACCCGCACAACCCCGTGCAGCCGCGTCCTCACACAAACGGGAGCAGATCCGTGGTGGCCGCGGCTGGGGTGCGGTGGAGGGAGGCTGTGGCTGCCAGCAGGGGAGCAGCTGGGAGCCTCCTGGGGCCGGTCAGCTGAGCGTCCCCTCGACCATGGGGCGACCCGGAGCCACACAGGGCATAGAACCGCATAGAGCTGCACGCACACTTAAACACACGCATGCGTACACCCCCACACACTCATACACGTGCAAACATACATATGTACACACTACGCCCTAACACGCTCAGACACACTCTACACACATATACACACACACACACCCTCACAGCAGAGCAAGTGTCCTGGAGCAGGGTGCTGAGGCGGGGCCCCGGCTCACCGGCAGCTCACAGCCCTCCCCTCGGCCCCGTCTCCTCGGCAGACAAGGGCGGGCGGTCAGTCAAGGGGAAGCCGTGCCGTCCAGGTCCCGACCGGCTCCTCCCACCTGTCTTCCAGCTGTGGCTGAAGGGCGAACCCCAGCTTAGCCCCCTTCTGCGATGGACGTGAAGGCCCCCAAGGGGTCCCACCAGGGTAAGAAGAGTAAGAACAGGACCGAGGAGAAGTTTGCCAGGAACTTTCCGTACAGGTACCAGACCCTGAGTCCGGACCCTGACCCCTGACCCCAGACCTTGACCCCGGGCCCTGACCCCAGGCCAAGCCCTGCCTCCCCGCAGGCACCCCAGAAACGCACTCTGGGGCACACAGCCGGAGCGGGGCGGTCCTCCGTCCCCAGGGAGCTCCCTGACCAGCTCTGCGCTCCGTGATGGCTGGGGTCCACCTTCGACCCCATCCCACCCGGAGCCAAGGGCCTCCAGAGAGGGCACCCCAGAGCCATGGCCAACCGCTTCCTTTGGGCCAGTGGCCCTGTCACCGTTCACAGCACCTGCTCCTGTGAGGGTGTGATGGGATCAGCTGCAGGGGCGGGGGTGGGGGGGGGGTGTCGGGGGAGGAGTTTGCAAAGCCCCGGGGCACTCGGGAGCCAGCAGAGACGGCAGTGTGCTGAGCAGGCAGGCAGGCGGGGCCTGGGAGGGGGTGGGAGGGACCGGCAGCTGCCCGCAGCAGGCTGGGCTGGACACCTCACCTCGACCCTTGTTCTGTCGCCAGGCCCCAGACTCTGTCCTGTGAGGCCCAGTGTGGCACATGCACATGGCAGAGTGGCCCTTACGTGAAGCAAGGGGAGGCTTATACCTGGGGCCTGGGGCTCCCGGGGCCAGGCCGCTGCTGCAGGGCCGAGACATCTCAGCTCCACTGCTTCCTAGCTGTGTGACCTTGGGCAAGTCACTTCACCTCTCTGTGCCTCAGTTTCCCCATCCATAAAGGGCAGAGCAATACCTACCTCCCAGCATGGTTATAAAGCACTCAGAGCACTGCCTGGAACATGGAAAGTTCCAGGCAAGCAGGAGCTATTCCACGTGGCTGGGCCGCAGCCCCCAAAGATGCCAAGTGCTCCTGTAGGTTTTCCTGGCTGACGGAGACCAACGCGGAGCCCCTGCAGCCCTGGGAGGTCACGAAGATGAGCAGCTTGCTGCGGGAGAGCAGCTGCCCCTGCAGAAGACGTTGGTGCCCACGAGGTCCATCCCAGTCAGAGGGTGAGTCTCAGGCCGGATGTCACCGGTGCTGCCTGCGGACCGCACCGCCCGGCCTTCCACCTGGTCCACACACGAACACACCACGTCCAGGCTGAGGAAACTGGGGCCCCGGGGAGACACTAGAGCCCGCGGTCCCTTCCGCAGCCGGCAGGGCAGCTCGGGCGGGCTTGGCCTCACCTGGGGCCTCGTCCACGGGTGGGGAATCAGGGCCGAGCGTAGAGTGGAGGAGAGCCAGCTCTGGGGGTTGGAGGGGCCGGCAGGGGACCCACACTGGGCAGCGTGCGCGCGCGCGCGCACACACACACACACACACACACACACACACACACACACACACACGGGGGGTGGGGGGACGACACGTAGCGAAACACCCAGACACCCTGATAAGGACCCCGCACACGCAAACCTAAAGACGCACAGACACACCCGCTCGCCCTGAACCGGGACTGGCACTCAGGTGTCAGACATAGAAGGACCTCCCCGCTGCCCCCCAGGACCCCAGCCCCAGGCCCACGGCCTGCGACTCCTCCAGCAAAGAGACGTGAGTGGGTGCGCAGGTCCTCAGAGCTGAGGTGGTGTCTGTTCTGACCCGGGAGGCCCCTGGCTCCACACCCCGTGTATAACCCTGGCGAGTCACAAAGATGAACAGCATCCCCTGAACGGACACCCCGAGAGGCAGCGCACGCGTGCACCCCCGCGCCCGTGCCCCTACGGAAGCGCAGATGGTGCCCGTCCCCCACCCACGCTGGCCCAGGCTGTGGTCCTGGCTCTCAGCACCCCTCCCTCACTCGGCTGCAGGCGCCTCTCAACTGACAGGCTGGGGGCTGGGGGCCCAGCTGTCCCTGGGTCTCAGCTTCTCCTGTGAAGGGGTCAGCCGAGTCACGGTCCTGTGCTGGCAGTCCGGTTGTGCGTGGCCGGGTCCTCCGTGCTGGACGGAGGGAGTGTGAGGCCTGCTCCCCTGGGCTGCCCTCCCTCACACCCTGAGCCCCTTGCAGTGGGTAGATCACCAGGTGCTAAAGGCCAGCGCTTATTTGAGGGGTAATGAGAGCCACTGAAGTCTAGCAAACAGGAGTGGGAGGGCGGTCTCACGTGGAGCTGGGGAGGGGGCGCCAGTGGAGGAGGTGGGGAGCTTGGTCCAGTGGGGGAGCCAGGAGGGTGGTCCAGTGGGGGAGCCAGGAGGGTGGTCCAATGGGGGGGGTGGGGAAAGAGGGGGGAGCTTGGTCCAGTGGGGGAGCCAGGAGGGTGGTCCAGTGGGGGAGCCAGGAGGGTGGTCCAATGGGGGAGGTGGGGAAAGAGGCCCAGTGGGGGAGGGGGGAGGGGGAGGGTGGTCTCGGGAGGTGGTTCGGGAAGGTGGTCCCGGGGCTAGGAGCGCGCACGATGTGGTGGCACGCGCTGTCGGTCCCTCCCAAGACGGGCAGGCATGGGGCAGAGCGCGGGAGGCGTCAGGCTGCTGGATGTCTAGGCGGGTGGCAGGTGGGAGGCGGCGTGTCCGCGCTGGGAGCAGAATCTTGGTTGCGGCCCCGGCTGACTTCTCTGAGGGGGGTTGGGGAGGCTGCCGAGGGTCAGCGCGGCGCTCTGTGTGGCTTCTCCAGGCTGGGGACCCCGGATTTCACGCCACTGTCCAGCCTCCGGCCGCCACCGTCACCACCGAGCAACGTCTGGGAGCTGGTGCTGCTGAGCCGCCGCTTCCCCGGGTCCGCGGCCCCCCCGCCGGTGCCGCCCGCACCCCCGGGGGCCCCTCCTGGAGCCCGACTCTGTGCCGCCTCTCTCCCGGCCACCCGACCCCCGGGGCGCTCAGGGCAGCGGCTCCGGGAGCGCCCTTCAGGCTGAGGTGACCTGTGGGGAGGCGAGCAGCCCTGAGGAGCCCCAGAAGGGTCGCCCCGCGAATGCACGCTGCAGGTTCCCACCCCCTTGGAAGGTCGTCTGCATGTCCGGCTGCGTCTTCTCATCCATTAAATGGGGTGACGGTCAGTTCTGCAGCGTGTGAATATCATTTCCAAGAGTTTACCCTAAAGATATGCTCACATGTGTAAGTAAAGATGTTTGGACAATGGTATTCATTCCAGCGCTGCAGGAAATAGCAAGTGATCGGAGGCCACCTAAACATCCGTTAACGGCGGCTTTAAGTTATGCCACAGCTGCCCGCGAAGCGCTAGACGGGCGTGAGAAAGAAGAGGCAGTCCTTTACATACTGATCTGGAACAATCTACTAAGGACGTTCAGATATTTTTTTAAAGCACAGCAGAGAGTGTCTAAAATGCTGCCATCTGTGTATATTAGGAAACGGTGTGTGGGTGTACGTGTGTGCATGTATGAGTGTGCACGTGTGTGCGGGCATGTGTACGCGGGTGCGAGCGTGGAGCAGGTAACAACTTCTGGGTAGAAAAGCTGGGGACTTGGGGACGGGCACAGCATTTTCTAAATGTTTCCTGCGTGAACCTAACACCACGTCGTGGGTGTTTTACAGCTCTAAAGGGCAGACTCGGGGAATGGAAGAGGGGCTCCCGGCCCGCTGCAGTCCAGCCCGCGGAATCCCCTCGCATTCGTAGGAGCAGCATACGTGGGAGGGTGGCCGCTGCGGATGTAAGGGTTCCCCTCTGTTCTACTAAGACAGGGGCTGGCACGTCATCTTGGAGCCTTGGGAGAGCACTCACACTGGGACCCTCACTGTGGCCCTCCCCCGGGAGGGAGAGGGCGGGGGGGACCCTGGGGAGGACCCGGGTGGCCGCCCCTGGCAATGTGGGCAAGTGTCCATCTCTTTCCAATAGATGTTTGGTTGTTTCCACTCTCTGCTGTGCTGGGCGAGGCTGCTCTGAGCCTTCCTGTCCGGTCCTGTCCCCTGGCACGTTGTCTCCAGAGGAGACTTGCCGGCCAGAGGGCCCCTGAGCGCCCACCCTCACCTGCGGGCACCACACTGTTTCCTCTGCGCGTGGCCATGAGCAGCTGACAGACAGAGGCTCCTTCAGCCCCACCTCCAGGCTGCACTGGCTGTGGCCCCAGAGCGTTTAGGAAACGGAGCTGGAGGACGCGTGGGGCAAAGCCGGTGGTGGTTCTGTCGTAGAAAAAGCTCAGTCAGTCCCCTGAATCCAGTCATAAAATGTGCTGCTCTTCCGGGGCTCCTCCTCTGCGAGTTCTCGCTAAAGAGAGAACGTTTAGGGAGGGAGTAAGGAACTATCTGTTGGTCTCGCTGTGTGCTGAGCGTTCGTACACGAGGTCCTCAGAGAAGAAAACGAGCTTTGGGAAGCACCTCACAGACCGACTCGCGACACGCTGCGTGGCTGACAGCAGGAGAGGCTGAGTGGGGTTCTCGGTGCAAAGTCACCCCACAGGCCAGAGGAGTGACCACGGTGGCCCGTGGGGCGCGTGGGGCGTGCTGCCAGAGTGCAGGTGCAGCCGCCCAGACCTCGATTGGCCTGGTGCCCCGAGTGCAAGCAGAGCCAAACACGCACAGCACCGGGCCGAGGACTCCTAAGGAGAAGGTGGTCGCGGGTGCGGGCCCGCCTTCCGGGAGCTTCTCCTACGGTCACACACGCGTGCGCAGGACCAGGTGTGTGCAAGGACGCAGGTGAGCCTAACTGCCTATCGCTGAGGGACCAGTGAAATAAAAGCAAGTCTGCAGTGGATCCTCCCCAGAGCAGGTCTGGAGACAGGGATGTGGATGCAACTAGTTCAGTTGGGAGGAGGTTCCAGCAAGCGCCACGGAAGAGCAGGGAGGGCCTCCCCGCAGGCACCTGGAGCTGAGTCCCGGGAGAACTCTGCAGTTTCCCACCTGAGGGGCAAACACTGCAGGGCGGGACCCCTTCGGACGGGCTGACGGCTTTTCCCCGGAAGCAGGCACTTCGAAGGGCGCTTCCGCTGCCTCCCCTGCGGCTGGAGAAGCTTCAAGGCCCGGTCCGGCGGGTGGGGGCGTGGGAAGCGGGGCTCTGCCGGGAGAGGGAATGTGCACCATCCCTCCGGGCCCAAAGAACCAGGGGTTTATTTTAGCAAACTCTTCCACCATGGAAATAGGCCTCCCAGGAAGCTGCTTGGATGACAAAGCCACAAAATAAAACCGAAAGCAAAACAAAAGACAGAAACCAACACCACAACTACAGAAATCTGGGAAACATTTTCCTGACAATGAAAGCCCTAAAAAGCAGAAGAACACTGAAACTTCTTTTAAACAAGTCTTTGTAAACCTATCTGCCTACATCCGTTCCATCCCGAGGAAGGTGCTGAGAGGCACCACCCAGTTCCGGAGACTGAGGAACTGGGAAAACAAGACAATGGTGAGCAAGGTAGCCGCCTGGGAGCTTCAGCTGGTGATCTCAATCCTTTTAGGAACTTACGTCTGGTTTTAGTAGAATCCCTGACGGGGGTGGCTGATTGAGATCCCCCTGGGCGCCCTCACGACTTGTCCAGCTCTGCCCACGAGACCCTGCCTCTCTCGGATCGTCCAGTGACCCAGCCGGGACCCCAGCTCCGGGAGGCTGGCTGACAGCCTGTGCTCTGGGAGGACAGGTGTTCTGGCACCAGCCAGAGAGCTCGGAGCAGGCAGATACCCCAAGGCAGGCGAGGGCAGGGCACACGGGAGGGCTGTGTGGGGGGCTGTGGCGGGTGTGACAGGGAGACACGGGGCGCGTGCACTGCTGCCCCACCTGCGGGAGTGCGTGCGCGTGTGATGAGTGCCAGACCACAGCAGGCGCTGAGGGCTGACGGCACGCAGTGTCACGGCACAGCAGGAGGGTGACTTGTAACTGTGATGCCCCTGGGGTGTGGCTTCTGGATGGAGCTAACTCAGCAAACAGGTCACGTCACAGGCTGCATGGGCGCTGAGTGAGCTTGGAACAAAGCTGTGTGTCATCAGGGCATCGATGGCGTGATGTAACACAGCGTGTGTGTAGCTTCTGAGGGGGGATCCTCATTGCCAAGCAGCCCAACACACACACACACACGCACACACACGGGATCCTCATTGCCAAGCAGCCCAACACACACACACACACACACACACTACACACACACACACACACGGGATCCTCATTGCCAAGCAGCCCAACACACACACACACACTACACACACACACACACACACACACACACACACACGCGGGATCCTCATTGCCAAGCAGCCCAACACACACTACACACACACACACACACACACACGGGATCCTCATTGCCAAGCAGCCCAACACACACTACACACACACACACACACACCCCACCCCAGGGCAGGAGGTGGCCCAAAGGGCTGAGCTGGTTTGGCTTTAAGCATCGACCCAGGCAGAGTAAAAGGATAGGTTTCCCCCAAGTGTCACTGTCGCCCCGTGAGCCGGAATGTAGCACCCTCCCCATGGTGTACCCCCTCCCTATCCCACTCCCCACATAACCTCTGGCACCTGTGGGCTGCTGTGAAGGTGACCCAGGCTCAAGATCAGACAACCTCATGCCCCCAGAACAAACGGCAAAGTGAGACACAGAAACTCTAAACTGTCAGAAAGTAAGAAAACACATTTATTTCAAAAACATGAGCTCCCCAGCTCACCAAGGTCGTATAAAGTCTGCAACTACGTTGCAACCTGGGCTCTGTGGGCTCAGGAAGACCGAGCGGGACAGAGATCAAGGGTGAGGCCGGAACAGGGCCCTTGGGGAGATCCGGGCTCAGGACGCCTAGGTGGCCGGCAGCTCACGGTCGCCGCCTGGGCGGAGCTGGAGACAAGGCTGGTCCTGCCCTGGGTCTGGCCCGGGGAGGGGGGGCGAGCTTCTCTCCTTGTCCAGGGCCGTCCTCACCAGGGCAGGTGAGGTGGGGAGGGCCCCGGGATGGGCCACAGGCTGCGCCAGCGTTCTAATCTTGCACCACGGATAGGTTCCGGGACAGAGTGGACAAAAAACAGGCGCTCGCAACCTAAAAACCTATTATCCCATCCTCAGCCACTCAGGGGTCCTGGGGAAGCACGCGCCGTCTGGGGCGCTTCGAGGAAGCAGGCGGCAGGCACCCAGGGGTCCAGCCCCCCTCCACCCCGCGGGGATGGGGGCTGCACGGGGGCTGCACCGGGGAGGCGGTTGGCCCGGGTGGGCGGGCCGAGGGTGAGAGAGCGCGGGGGCGGCGGCTCTCGGGGCGGAGTCAGGGCCCCGCAGCCTGCGCAGTTTCCGCGCCCCGTCCCCGCCCCCGCAGGGCTAGCGCAGCCGCAGGTAGGACGGAGCGGAGTAGTTGAAGAGCAGGAAGTCCATCCTGTAGAGGCCGTAGAGGCGCTGCTGGTAGAAGGGGCTGATGTCGCGGAAGAGGCGCGCGGCCCGGTCGCGCGCGGCGGCCCGGTCCCTGGACGGCGGCTCGGGGAAGCGCAGGCCGGGCGCGCCCACCAGGCTCAGCACGAAGGCCGCGTCCTCCGCCAGCGTCTCGAACTTGCCCACGACGTCGTAGCGCAGGCGGCACGGGTGGCAGAGCGCGTGGGCGCGCTCCCAGTGCTCGTTGAACGGCCCGTCGCGGCGCGTGCGCGGGTCCAGCAGGTAGGCCAGGAACTCGGCGAAGCGCACGTCGTGGCCGCGGACCAGCGCGTCGGGGCCCGGGCGCGGCCGCAGACGGCGCACGATGCCGGTGCCGAAGCGGCGCTGGAAGGTGGCGCCCCAGGGCCGCTGCAGCTTGTTGCGGTAGGCCGAGGCCAGGCGCTCGAAGGGCTCGCGCACGAACAGGAAGGCCAGGTAGGCGCGCAGGCGCCGGTTGACCTCGGCCGGACTGAAGTCAGCCAGCGAGGGCAGGCGGCCGGGCGCGTGCGCCTCGTGCGCGGGGATGGCGCGCGGGTCTCCTGGGCCGCGGCCGCTCAGCGCCAGCAGCACGCGCTTCCAGTTGGTGCAGGCCACCTTGGGCACGTAGCAGTAGAGCAGGCCGTGCGCGTCGTCCACCAGCACGTGCCGCAGGTCCTCCGGCCGCAGCAGGCGCTGCCGGCGCGTGAGGCGGCTGCAGGCCCGGCGCAGCAGGTCGCGCCGCTGCCGGTGCACCTCGGCCAGCGCGGAGCGCGGGCCCTGCGGGGACAGGACGGGGGTGGGTCAGGGCCGCGCGGGAGACAGGGGGCCTGGATGGGGGGAGATGGATGTACCCGGCCTGAGGCGCGTGCAGGATGTGACTGATCGCGTGCACGGCACTCTGGACCCCGAGAGCCGGAGAACGGACGTGCGACGTCAGAGTCAGCCTGGTAAAGAAGTCTGACGTCAGAGCGCCACGCGCCGGGGCAAACTGAGTATCTGGTCACCGTTCCCTAAAACCGGGGTGGGGTGTGAGACCAGTAGCTTACACGGTAGTAACGTCCGGGGGATGGTGATGAGCCCTGTGCCGTACCAGGGGCTGCTGGTCTCTGAGCATCTTGAGACGTAAGCAGTAAGTGTCCCGAAGGCTTACATTGGCCTCAGCTAGCTTTTCTGTTGCTTGCAGCCCCATGAATACCAAGACAGGCACTGCTTTCTCCATTTTACAGAAGAGAAAACAGCCTCAGAGGAAGTGGGTTGCCTGCAGCTGTCAAGGAGAGAAGCTGGGACTCCACCTCGGGTCCCTCAGGATTCACAAGCCGGGGCTGTGCCCACCGGTTCGGGACGGAGTCCTACAGCCACAGCCCTCATCCCTGCCAGCCTGGCTGACCCTCAGCCAGGCTCTAGTCCTTATGAGCTCTGTGACCTTCTCAGGGTCCTTGGCCTTCCTGTGCCATAGGTAACTGGGGTTAATGACGCCCCCTCATACGGGATTGCCGTGAGGCCTGCCTGGGCCCCCAGAGCTCGAGTGCCCGGTGCACGGTCAGCACTTGTCGGGCAGACCGTTTCTCTGCTGTCGTTTGTGCAGCTGCAGGATGCCTGGACACGTAGCGGCCGCTGGGCCCTCAGGCTGCGAGCGGGCCGAGCCAGCCCCACCTGCCCCTCAGAAGCCTGCTGAGAGGCTGGCCTGCCCTCCGCTCGCCGTGTGGCCCTGGGCAGGCCCGTCACCCTCGCTGAACCAAGGCCTCCCACCGGCACCCCAGGGGCGTGGGTGCCGTGGGCTCAGCCCTCAGGGCTTCGGGGGGCAGCCGCCTGCCCCAGCCCAGTGCGGTCCTTCTCCCCGCTCCCTATTGCCCTTGCCCCGCTGTGGCCCCCGGCCACCGCCAGGTACTCGCTGCCCCCATCGGCATCTTCACTGTCCCTCTGCAGCCCCGTGTCCCTTTCTCAGAGAGGGTCTCCATCTACACTGCGCCCTCCCGCCAGAGCTCAGGGCAGCCTGGACACGAGTCGGTGCAGGCTGGTGCGGGAAGCCATCAGATGCCATCCTCCCCCCGCGGGACCCGGGGGGGACCCAGGTGACCCGCAGGCGCTCGGTAGTGCTGAGTGTGCCTGCTGGGGGGTGTGTGAGCCGGACGTGTGGGCACAGTGTGTGGTCCCTGCAGGTCCCCCCGTTGGTGAGGGGGCGCCCGCCTGTCTCCCTCTGTCACAGCAGGACTGAGATCGGGGGTCCCTTGGCTGCCGCCTGTTGCCGTGGGTGGCACACAGCCCGCTGGTCGTTCTCTCCGCCACGTGGAGCAGTGCTGCAGAGAGCGTGGCCTCAGTCCACAGCTGGAGACCCCAGGTCTCAGCCTGGCCCACGATTTGCCCTGCCGCAGCCCAGCATTCCCTCCCGGACAGAGGCTGGCTGTGGCTGCAGCCCCACGGCAGCAGGTCCACGTGGGAGCTCGGCGTTTCCCGTGGCTGGAGGCGGAGGGAGGGACGGGGCGTCTGTCCACCTACCTGGTCCAGGTCGTAGAGCATCTGCAGGGGACTCCTCCTCTTGCCACCAGGCCAGCTGGAGCCCATGGCCCTGTTTTCAAACGCTGGGGGCATAAGGAGAGGGGCGTTCACCGCTGCACCAGACAGACCGGCCGTGTTCCTGGGGGCTTGGCCAACTCACCTCGGCACGTTGGATCCACCTCTGGGACTCAGTTTCCTGCCTGTGTCCCGCCTGCCTCTGGGGGCACTGACAGGGCCCGTCGTCCACCAGGGCAGGGTGCTTGGTGTCACTCCTGCCCCCACGTCCTGCCCTCCGCAGTTGGAGGGGACCGGGCAGGAGGGAACAAGAGGGAAGGTGGAAACCACCGCCCTCCGGGAATGCCCTGACCACCCAACCTCTCCCACCTACCTCTGCCGGCCACGTGCATGGAGCCCTGAGGGTTAGGGCTCAGCAGGCTGGCTGGGTCCAGCCTCCCCTGGCCCCGGGCACGGGCAGACAGAAAGGGCTAGGCAGCAGCGGACATGGCACAGCCAAGCTGCCGGCTCTCTGGTGGTGAGCAGGTGACCAGCTCAGGTGACCCGCTGCGGACACCTACAGTGGCCTGTACGTCCCCCGCTGGTGTGTGTGTGTGTGTGTGTGTGTCGCCTCATGGGAAACGCAGGTTTTGCTCTCACCCAGACTGGTAGCCTCCGAGGGCAGGGATGCTGTCTCATCGCTGCCTTCCTCAATCTTCCTGAAACTACCAAAGGCTCATGTTTTTCTTAAATATTATTATAATTACTAATAAACTAATAAATTATAATGCAGTCTTTAAAATATCACCCAAATTGGCAAGTCTTTGGCTAGACTGACCAAGAAAAAAAGAATGAAGACGCAAATTACTAAAAATGGGAATGAAAGAGGAGACATTAGTAGTGGACCTTACAGAAATGAGAAAGGGTTGAAAAATACAATGTGAGCGACTGTACAACAGCAAATTTAACCTATATGAAACTGACAAATTTCTAGAAAGATACAAATTTCTGAAATTGACTCAAGAAGAAATAGAAAATCTCAACAGACATATAACAAGTAAAGAGACTGAATTAGTAATGTTTAAAAATTTCCACAAAGAAAAGCCCAGGATCAGATTGCTTCGCTGGTGAATTTTACCAACTATTTAAAGAAAAAGTAACACCAATCTCTACCAAACCCTTCAACAAACAAACAAGCAAACAAAACAGAAGAGAACTTCTCAATTCATTATATGAACCCAGTATTACCCTGATACCAAAACCAAAGACGTCACAAAAAAAGAAAACTATATACCAGTATCTCTTATGAATATAGATGCAAAATCTGCAAGGAAGTACTAGCGAACTAGATTCATCAACATTTAAAAAGGGTTATACACCATGACCGATTGAGATTTACTCCAGAAATGCAAGGTTGGTTCAACATAAAAATATCAATCAAGGTAATACACCGTGTTCATAGAATAAAGAAAAAAACCCACCTGATCATCAAGAGATGCGGAAAAAACACGGCACAAAATTCAGTACCGTTTCATGATGAAAACACTAAACAAACTAGGAATCGAAGGGAGCTTCATCAAACTGATAAAGGCGATCTGGGAAAAAACCCACAGCTAACAGATTTAATGGCCATAAAAAGGAGTGAAGCACTGACACCTGCTACCTTGTGGATGCACCTTGTAACCTGACGCTGAGGGAAAAAAGCGTCACAGAAGGCCCTACCCACATTGTTTGACTGCACTGCGTCTATATAAAACGTCCAGGACAGGCAAATCCATAGAGGCAGGAAGTAGATGAGTGGTTTCCAGGGGCTCTGGGTGGGATGGGGGGAGGGGGGGGCAGGCAGGCAGGCACTGGGAACATGGCGGGCAGGGCTAGTGACTAACGTTCTGGGTTTGTACAGCTGTGAGAGTGCACAGCTTTTGAATATGCTAAAAACCACCGTACACCTTAAAAAAGTGAATTTTATAGAATGAGAGTATTATCTCAATAAAAATAAATAATATTGACCATAAAAAATAATATATACAACAACGTGTAAATCTGGCTTACGAATTTAAATATATTCAATGGCTACTGAGAAATTATTGAATTCATAAGAATATGGAATATTCATATGAGGAATATCTTTAAGAATTCAGGGTCATATGAGAAAATAATATATTCATAAAAAGAACGAACGTTTCCATGATCCTTGGCTTTCAGCCAAATGAAGAGTCTTAAAATGCTTCCAGGATTCAAGACTTCTCCTTAAGACAAGTCTTTGGCAAACAAGCAAACCTGGAAAATCTGATGAACTGATCTGTTGGCCAGCTGACCACAAGCAGTGGTTCTCCAGCTCCAGCGTGCATGGGGCCTCTTGAAACACAGGCGGCCTGGCCCCCCACGCAGAGGTTCTGGCCCTTGTAGGTGTGGAGCGGGGCCCGGGAGCCTGTGTTTCTGACAGCGCAGGTGTGTTGCCGGCCCGGCAGCGCACGTTGAGAACCGCGGGGCTGGAGCAGTGTCTGGTGGAGGTGGTTGAATGGACCAGTAAATGGCAGGCGGACAGGCCGTGCCCCGGCCTCCAGAGCCCTCTGTGTGTACCTGAAGCCCGCTGTCCGGGCCACCTGCCAGGCCTCTGGCAGCCTCAGGGCCCCTCCCCACTCCAGTGTCCCCAGAACAAGGACCAAGCTCTCCTGTGACCAGGGCCCGTGGAGGGGTGAGGCTCTCAGGGCCTGCCCGGGGCTTGGGGGTCATCAGTGTTCCCAAGACTTGAACCTCCGTTTCCCGGCTGCCGGCTGGCAGGGAGGCCCCAGGAGCTGCGGGCACCACGCTAGCCCAGCACCACGCACAGCCCTGGGAGGCGGGCGCCCGCCTCACCACTTTGCCGATGGGAAACTGGAGCCTCTGAGAGGGGAGGAGCTTCCCTCAGGGTCACGGCTGGGGATGGAGAAAAGGCTGGTGCCCCCCGGGGTGGGGGCGTGCAGAGGAGCAGACCTAGGCCACCTCCACCCCAGAGCCCCACGACTCGGAAGCACGCAGCCTTCCGGAAACACCAAGCGTTGTGTGGGGCCCCTCGTTTCCTGGCCAGACCACAGCCTGCAGGAAAGTAGGTCCCATCCCAGACCCCGGGAGCCAGTGGGTGGAAGGCGAGAGGCCCAGAATAGCCGAGGCCAGTGATTACAGGGCTGGGCCGCCCCCCTGCCAGGCCTCTGGAAGCCTCAGGGCCCCTCCCCACTCCCCAGAACAAGGACCAAGCTCTCCTGTGACCAGGGCCCGTGGAGGGGTGAGGCTCTCAGGGCCTGCCCGGGGCTTGGGGGTCATCAGTGTTCCCAAGACTTGAACCTCCGTTTCCCGGCTGCCGGCTGGCAGGGAGGCCCCAGGAGCTGCGGGCACCACGCTAGCCCAGCACCACGCACAGCCCTGGGAGGCGGGCGCCCGCCTCACCACTTTGCCGATGGGAAACTGGAGCCTCTGAGAGGGGAGGAGCTTCCCTCAGGGTCACGGCTGGGGATGGAGAAAAGGCTGGTGCCCCCCGGGGCGGGGGCGTGCAGAGGAGCAGACCTAGGCCACCTCCACCCCAGAGCCCCACGACTCGGAAGCACGCAGCCTTCCGGAAACACCAAGCGTTGTGTGGGGCCCCTCGTTTCCTGGCCAGACCACAGCCTGCAGGAAAGTAGGTCCCATCCCAGACCCCGGGAGCCAGTGGGTGGAAGGCGAGAGGCCCAGAATAGCCGAGGCCAGTGATTACAGGGCTGGGCCGCCCCCGCCCAGCTCCACCCGTGCCACTGCATAGAGCAGAAGAGCCGCGGTCCCGGCGGGGTGGGCAGGCTGGCCATGGAGGAGGGTCGGAGGGGAGTGCGCTGGCGATCCCTGGCTCCAGCCCCGGCTCCATGAAGCTGGAGGCCTGGGCTCCGAGGGAAGGGGCCGTCCCCAGAGGGCCACACGGAGGCATCCTGCTACCCCCACTCCTGTCGCCAAGCCCCTCCTGCCTGTGTCCTCTGCCCTCAGCCCCTCCACCAGCCTCCAGGTCCCAGGCCTCCCTGCCAAGGGCGCTGTGGAGCAGACAGGCCAGAGGGTTAGGTGGGCAGGCCCAGCCTCGTGGCCAGGGAGGGGCCTGGGCCAGCCCAGAGCAGCCACAGGCAAAACCGCAGGCGGGTTCTCTTTTGGAAAAGGAAACAAAAATAGGTTATAGAGAGAGAGGGAGAGAGAAGGGGGAGAGGGTGGGGGAAGGAGGGGGAGAGGGACTGAGAGGCGACAGAGACAAGGGCAGCGACACAGGAGGACAGGCACAGAGGCTGGGAGAAGGTGAAACAGCAGGATGTCGGAAATGGCTCAAAGCAAACTAGCTGGGTGTGAAGGGGCGGGAAGCAGAGGGGGTGAGCTGCCCGCAATCCGGGGGCGCCCAGGGCCCACGCCCACGGGGTACAGGCCGGGGAGCCGTGCAGCCCCAGCCTCCCAAGCAGGCCTGGGTCCCGGCCCAGTGGGCCGGCGTGAGGCCCAGCCTGACAGCGCAGTGCCCGCTGCACGTGGGCTGGAGTGTCCTGGGCGGCACAGGAGCCTGCAGGGAGGCCGGGGAGCCGGGCAGGAGGTGCTGGGTGGGCGAGAGCCTGGCACCGTGCCCTTGCTTTGCTCACTGACATGCGTACTCTTGGGGGTGGGCACTATTGTTATCCCCACTTGACAGATGGGGAAACTGAGGCTCAAAGACGCAAAGAAAACTGCTGAGGCCTCACAGCAAGTAAGGGCCTTAAGCGGGCCTGACCCCAGGCCTCGGCGTGAGTCCTTTACTGCCGTGCCCTCGGGGCCCACCCTGCCCTGCACGCTACCCCGCCCATCCTCACAGCACCGCAGGCCAGGGCGTGGCACGCCACCCAGGGAAGCCGAAAACAGAGAAACCGACAAACGGTCCTTGGCCCGCTCACCCTAAGGACAGTCCCGGCGCAGCCGTACCCGGGCCACTTGAGGCTGCACCCGTGGGGGAAGCTGTGCTTGGTGACCCCCTGCCCAGGGAGCAGAGGTTGCGACGCGGCCTCTGGTTAATAAGTTCTAGCTGGGCCAGTGTCGCAAGAACAGATGGGCAGGACCATTCGGTCCCCTGTGACCTGCAGGCCCGGGGCAGGGATATTTCCTCCAGAGATCAAGCCCTTCACAAGAAAAAAGCAATCCTGCTACCTTTTTTTTTTTTTTTTTTTTTAAGTAGCCATCTCTCCACTTGTATTTAAGATTCAGACTACACTGAGCTCTACAACGCCCGGAACGGAACCCTGCTTGGTCAGATCACTCCTAGTACAGCTGCGTCCCCTCTGCCTGGGACAATCACAGGTTTTACTCCCACCACCGTGTGATGGTAAAGCCCACGTGGCTTCTCGCTGGCTGATGGCAAGTCCCAGTTCCTTCCAGGGCCTCTCCAGGCCCAGCCCCACCCTTCCCTGCTCACTCACTCAGCTCCAGCCACACTGCACTCCTGCTGGTCAGTGGACACATTAGGTGCGTCCCCACCTCGGGAGAAACCTCTACACTTCAGGGTCAATACTTCTCATTCAGATCTCAGCTCAAATGTCCCACCAGAAAGAGGGCCTCTCCCGTTAATTTATTCACAGCACTCATTACCGCTGAGATCATCTGATTTGTGTGGGCTGATGTCTGGCTGCCCCTCTGGAAGGTCAGCTCTGCAAGGAGGGCACTGTCTTGTTTTCTTATAATCCCTGTACCTCGGCTAGTGTCTGCGAGTATTTATTTAAAGACCGAGGGCCCTTCCTGGCCATGGGGCAATCACCCCAATTCCTAGCCTGCCAGTCAAGGCCACTCACCAACCTACAGTACCTTCCTGGCCTCCACTTCACTGCTCCCTCTCATGAACCCTTGAGGGAGCAGCACATCCCTTAGCACACCAGGCCATTTCACTCCTCCGTGCTTCTCTGTGCCACTCCCTCTGCATGCAATTCTCTTTCGTTGTGGCCCACCTGGTAAACTCCTATGCAGCCTGCAAAGCCCAACCCAAATACCCCTGCCCTGTACAGTAGAAAGCATAAGGGTTGGGATTTGGATGTGGATTTAAATCCTGGCACCCATACTTCCTAGTTGGGTGGCCTTGAGCAAGTCACTTCGTTTCTACTGATCTTAGCGTCTTCCTCTGCAAAATGAGACGACCAGTCCCTACTCTGGAGCCTTCTGTTTTGCCAGCTGACTTTTACTCTCTGGAGGCCTGGAAGGTGCCTTAGAGCTCCGAACCCTTCGGCAATTCAGGAGAGTGGGCAGCAGTGTGGTGAGCATCTACTGATTGGGCTCCCAGCAGCCACACCCCCTCCTTTTGGTCGCCCACCTGATTGCCCTCCAGACACAAACCTACTTGTTCCCTGCATGTGGTTCTGCTAGGCTCCCCACTCCCGTAGCTGCTGGGTTGGGCATGTGACCAAGTCTGGCCAATCAGAGCATTCCTTCCCTTTCTGCCACAGCAATTGGCTCAGAGGTGGGCACCATGTGATCCAATCTAGGCCAATGAGATGCCTCCTTGGGACCCTGGCTGAAACCACGGGTGAAGGCGCTGCCTGCTGGTGGGGGATCCGGGAGTGAGGCCACCACAGAGAAAAGCCAGACCTAGAGATGCAGACGTGGTTCGAGGCCCTGATGGCAGAGCATCTGGCCCAGTGAGTCTGAGACACGGCCCTCTGGGGGCGCCCCGTCTCTGACCCGTCACCTGCTGTGATTCCAGGGCCAGGACAGAAAGGAGTCGGGGGTCCAGTCGGGCACTGGGGTGCCACGGGGCAGGCGTTGAGAGACCTTGCGGGCTGGGGCCTGAGGGGCTCCGGGGGAGGCAGCGGATACAGGGCAACCGGGGGCAAGCTTGGACGTCTGCACTGAGGGGCTGCTGCTGAGGCCTCAGGGGCCCTGTCCTCACTGACCGCCCCCCACCCCCAGCCCTGGCACCTTGGCTCACCAGGAGTCACTGGGCATTTCTGCATTTATTCTGCATGGGACCAAATCCTGGTGTCTCATTAGAAACGGTGGCTGCCTACAGGGCCCTACACTGCACGACTGCAGGGGCTCCAAGACCGTCGTGGACCGTTGTCCCCTCGGCCTGGGTCCCCAGGTGCTGCTGTGCCCGAGAAGGCAGCGGATGGACAGCGGGGACAGAGCCCGCATCCCCACCCGAGCCTCCTGGGTCCTTCCCCCTGGAGCCCCTCCAGGAAGGCTGTTGGGGGAGAAGGTCCCTGTTACTCCACATCACGTTCGGACCTCGGACAGGAAGCAGGGCCCTAAGGGATGGGCTGTGCCCCAGAGGACGAGGAGGGCAGCAGTCCAGCCCAGAAGGGAGGGGCGGGCCCCCTGGGAACAACCCCCCCCACCACCCAGGGTCCCCTGGAAGTGGGCAGAGGCCCAGCCTGGCTCTGAGAGAAACACCCCTGATTGCCAACCTCAGGAAAGATGCTCAACCCTGTGAACCTGGAAGGGGATGGAGGTCAGGACAGGGTGGGGTAGGGTGGGCTCCAGCACCTCCCAGCAAGGCCCCTGTGGACCAGCAGGGGTGGGGAGCTAAAGCAGCAGCATCAGGGCTCTCCCTGGGTGTGCCTCTGGGGACAGAGGGTACAGACTGCAGGTCTGGGTTTTTGATGTTAAAACAGAAACTCCGGGAGGGCAGGTTATCAGCAAGTTCTGTCCTCAGCCCAGACTGACGCTGGTACAAGCAGGCACCCAGCAAATACGTGGTCAAGGGCATCACACAGAAGCAGTCACCCCCCCCCCCCAGGTAAGCCACAGGGGAAGCCAAGGGGGGGCGGGCAGGGGGGACAGTGGGCCTGTCAGTGGGGCCGTGGCGAGGGTAGGGCGCTGAGGGCAGCAGTGCCCCAGGCAGCTGTCCCCCCTCCTCTGGCATCTTCCTCATCCCCAGGACCCTGGCCACTAGGTCAGCATTGGCCTGACGGGCACCGGTTAGGCTGCTCCAGACCTCCCCACTAGAAAAGGGGGTAAGCCACAGGGGAAGCCAAGGGGGGGCGGGCAGGGGGGACAGTGGGCCTGTCAGTGGGGCCGTGGCGAGGGTAGGGCGCTGAGGGCAGCAGTGCCCCAGGCAGCTGTCCCCCCTCCTCTGGCATCTTCCTCATCCCCAGGACCCTGGCCACTAGGTCAGCATTGGCCTGACGGGCACCGGTTAGGCTGCTCCAGACCTCCCCACTAGAAAAGGGGCAGCGGAGCCCACTTCAGGGGTCTCCGGCCCACCTTGTGGCAACTTCTGCCGCTTTGGAGACTCACCTGCCTGGAGGAAGGGGCTGCAGTCCCTCCGGGCCCTGGAGCCCTGTCCCCCTGCCACAAGCCACATGCTCCACCCGCTTCCACCTCGGGCCACGCTGCCGGGACACACTCGGAGAGGCCGCAGGCCCTGTTGAAGCCATTTCCAGAGGCCCTGGACAGAGAGCCTGCCTCTTCTGCCCCGCTGTCTCTGCCCCCTCTGCTGAGCCTGCAGGCCCGGCCCACCATTAGCCCGGCCTCACTGGCTCCTGGGTCAGAGGCTTCAGCTCAGGGCTTGGGGGCAGAAGAGCCAGCGGGGTAGGTTGGCTTGATTAACCCTTGCTTGTCCAGGTCGCCCTCAAAGCTCTGCTGGCTGGCAGCAGGCCATGGGGAAAGGTCTGAGGGTCCAGAAGGAACAGAGCGGGGCTCTGGGAAGCAGAGGAAAGGCCCCTCCCCACCTGGGGGCGCTGGAAGCAGGTTTGCAGAAGGGTCTGCCAGGCCAGACTCAGTGAGGCCACCGTGCTGGGGGAGAGGGTCATGGCCAAGGCTATTCATGAGGCAGGTTCGGCTCAGGTGGGGAACGGCCTGAGCAGAGGCTAGGAAGGGGGCGCGGGAGGCACCCTCCTAATCTGCAGGAGAGGGAGGGAGTCAGAAGGAACAAAGTGCAGGTTCTGTCTTCCCCCACACCCGAGCCTGAGCCCTGGGGGCCAGGAACCACTGTGCCCTGCCCGGCCCTGGGTCCCGGTAAACATTTGTCCAAGAAAGAGTGGGTGGCCGGTGTCATGACCGCAGACACTAGGACTACAGCCCACGCAGTGCCGGGGGACGCTCGGCTCCGCTGGGACATGGGAACCCGCTCCCCAGGAGGCAGGAGCACCACCCCCGTGGCCACCCAGCTCTCAGAACTGGTCGGGGGACGGAAAGACTGACTGCGGCTCCCTCCCGTGGACCTGGGGAGGCGGCCAGGTCTGGGCAGCTGTGTCCAGACGTGGAGGGGACGGTGTGCAGAGCAGGGTGACTGGGCAGAGCCCTGGTGAGCACCGAGGAGGCCTCCCAAGCCCGGCTCATCTGGACCCCAGCCCAGGGGCCGTCACAGAGGCCGGAGGTGAGCAGGAGAGGGAAGCCCCTCACCCCAGGATGCGGGGGGCACCACGCCACCCGTGTGACATCTGGCTTGATGAAGAGGCTGGGAGCCAGGCACTTTGCTCCTGTTTGACTTCACTTCCCCAGAGACCCTGTAAGGAAGAGCAGCCCATTTTATAGATGGGAGTACTGAGGCCCTGGGCAGGGGGGAAGGGATAGGTCACCCAGACCCAGCCAGGTGGGTACATGCTGACCCAAAAGTCTCCTCAGCCTCATCTCTTGAGCCACCCTGACCCCACACTCCCACGGTCCCCTCCCACCTGGGGACACGGTTACTTCCTCCCTGGACCCCCTCTGCAAGGCTCCAAAGGTGTGATTCCAAGGATTCTTGCAGAGCCCACAGGGGGTGGGGGAGGAGATACCCCCGACACACACTCTCACGCTCACTCACACTCACACCAGGAAAAGGCAAACAGAGCAGAGGTCAGAACACTCCTCTGACTGGGCACCTCCAGCCCCAGGCCACCCACGGGCCCCTCGGCCTCCCCCGTGAGTGAAGACTCAGCACGTGCCCGGCTCGGAGCTGGAAATCCGCACGGCGGTCACGACTGGCTGCCTGTTTCCCCCACTGGACCATGAGGTGGGTGCTCAGGACCCTAGTCCTTCCCGGTGCGAACTGCAGGCGGAGCAGGCGCGCCAGGGCGCAGCGCGGTGCGCGGAGGGGCCACCTCCTGACCCAGAGCGTCAAGCCGGCCACCCTGCGCGCCCGCGGACCCGGAGGGGTTTCCGGGCTCTAAGCGGGGTGAGCGCGAGGCAAAGGAGGCAAACTTCCCGGGTGGGCCTCATGCCCTCCGCCGCCCACCACTCACCTGGTCTCTGGGCACAGGCTGGGAGGCCCGGACTGTCACCTCTCGCCTTTCCGGGCCTTGGGAGACCAACTCCGAGGGGACAAGACCCTTGCGGGGAGCCGGGACAAGGGCGGGGCGTTTAGAGCCTTTCTGAGCCCACCCGCGCCAGCCCCCCAGCCCGGGAGGAAACCGTAGGTGCCCCCGCCCGGTCGGGGGTCCGGCCGCTGGTGGGAAGGCCCTGGGGCCGGCGAGCACTCACCCGGGCGCAGGGCGCGGGGCGCGGCGCCCAGGAGCAGGAGCGCGGCGCCCAGACACGCGGCCACCAGCGCGCGCCGCCGCCACCAGCGCCTCCCCATGCTTGCCCGGCGCGCGCTGCTGTCCGCGGGGTCCGGCCCGGCCCGCGAGCGAAGCCGGCCTCCCGCCCCGCCCCTGGACCCGCCCACGGACGAGTGCTCGGACCAGGACCTGAAACCCGCCCCAGGGCAGCTCGCCGCAGGCCCTCCCGCTGGGCCGCCGGCGGACGAGTCCTCGGACCCGGGCCCGCACCGGGAAGCGGACCGAAACCCTACCCCCAACCTACCCCAGGGCCGCCCAGGGACTGGTCCCCGCTCCTGGATCCGGACCTGGGACCGCTTCTGGACCCTCGCGGCGGCGCGCACCGCTGCCCTCGGCGCGGGGTCGGGGCGAGGGCTCTGCTCGCCAGCGGGGGGGTGGGGGGGCGAGACGGCGGCTGCTGGGGACAAGGCAGGTGGGCGAGGCGGATCGGCGGGCCAGTCTGCCCGGCCCGCACCCAGTCCAGCGGGGCAGCCGAGCAGTGGTCCGGGGCGCGAAGGGTGGAGACTGGGTGGAGGGAGCCCTGTCGCCGGCGCGGCTCCGTCCTCTTCCGCTTGTCCGGGGGCGCCATCCTCTACCGGAGGCCGAGAAGCCTTGTCGCATTGGCGGATGAGTGGGTCGGGGGAGCACGGTGTCCCCTTGCCTTTTTGCTGCGTTACGCACCAGGGGTCCAGGGGCTGGCTTGGGGCCCTAGCCGCCTATACATGACTCGCCCGGAGCCCCCCTTCCCGGAATCAGGCCCAAGGGTGTCTCTTTCTCCTCCCAAGCCCACCCTGTAGCCTTGTTTTACACGGGGGTCTCCAGGTCCTGCCTGGATCCCCGCGCCTGCAGGCCGCAGCCCCGGGAGAGGGGGCCGGGGCGGGGGGCTGAGGTGGGGGTCCCACTTCACGCCTCCGGGCATCAGGACTGTTGTGCCTCACCTGGTCCCCCACAGCTGCTCCAGACCCCAGGGGAGCATTTAGAACTCGCTGAGGACTCCTGAGTGCAGGGGGATGACGGTGAATCCCTGGGGGCTGGGAGACCCGGCCTGAACCCAGGGTCTTGATGCCTGGAAATCGGGCTAGCCGGGCACCCACGGGGGCAGCTGGTGCCGTGTGTGCTGGTGTGTGTGCTTGAGCCGACACTGAGCAGTGTGAGTGTGTGGGAAAGGCTGCGTTTCTGAACTGCTTTTGAAGAATCTGGTGATTCTAACCCTGGTGGCGCCACTTACGTGCTGTGTGAGATCAAGAAAGTGGCCTAACCTCTCTGTGCCCCAGTTCCCTTTGCAGTGGGATAGTACTAGGACACACCTCATCATGTTTTGGGAACTAAATGAGACGCAGGAGATGTTTGGCACGGCGTCTGGCACTCAGCGAGTGCCATCTAAGTACTTGACGTTGGTGATTATTTTATTTTTACAGTTACTGTCTGTTTCTGGCAGGTGACTCTGGTTTCTGTTAAGGTGCTGGTGTAAAAATTCCTTCCCGTTACGTGTAAGTTTTAAAGGTCTATTTAAAGGAGAATATTAAATAAATAATAGTTCTGCTGTCTTAAAGATATGGCTCCAAATGCTATGATAGGTCTCAAATGGCAGAGGGGCAGGAAACAGTTCACAGACAAACCAGAAGCTCCTTATTATGACTTTCCAGACACACGGGACAGAGAGCCTTGGGGAGCATCCAGTTCACGCCCAGAATGGCCTGCAGGCAGGGCTGCTGCTGCTCTGGGCCCAGGACCTGGACTCCCGGTTATCTACACCCCCAGCCGGCCCCCAATCTCCCCTACACCTGCATTGGGACCAGCGTTCTCTGCAGGGTCCCAGCCCCTGGCGTCCTTGGGAAGGAGTCTCGGTCCCTGTGCTGCCACCTGGTGGCCCAAGTTGAGGACAACATCTCAGCCCATTCCCGTCCAGGAAAGTCCCTGCAGGCCCCCGTGTTGGGTCCTCGGGTGGGAGGGTGAGCATGCCTCGCCAGAGGCCCAGGGCCTTGGCAGCTCCCCTGAGAAGACGCCAGCTGCGGCCTCTGCCCTCTCACGGGAGTTCGCATGCATTCAATCCCTCGTTCAACAGGCACTGGGTACCCACCGGGTGCTGAGGCCCTAGGGGAGAACAGGACAGGGCGCTCTCTGCCCTCGTGGGTTACAGTATGGGTGGGGGAGGGCATAGGAAAAGGAGCGCACGTGTGCGATCACGGCAGGTGGTAAACGTGCTATGAAGAAAACAGGGTGGACGTAGGGAGGTGTGCAGGGCCAGCCTGGGGAGGTGCCAGCAGCGGAGGTGAGTAGGTGGCAAGCTGCAGAAGGGACAGCCCTTGCGGAGGCCCTGAGGCGCCCTGCTAGTAGCTGTTGCTAAGTAACAAACTGCCCTAAAATGTAGGCGTTAAACATTTCAATTTCGCCCACAATTCAGTGGGTGAGGCGTTGGGGAAGGGGCTCAAGTGGGTGCTTCTCACCGGGGATCTCACGCTCCTGCGTCAGGCGGCAGCTGGGACTGGTCGTACGGAGGCGGGCCCAGGCTGGCCGACCCGATGGCTCCGTCACAGCTGGGCAGACACCGCAGCTCTCTCACTCCTCAAGCCCCAAGTGGGGTCTGGCTCCGGGGGTGGCTCCCACGGAGCCTCAGGCTGCCTCCTGTTGGTTCCCCGGGAACCACTAGGGGTGCCCCAGCCTCACTCAGAGAAGCACCCAAGCAGGGATTTGCCGGCATGTTTAAAACCACCAAGGGCATAAAGATGCACACGCTCCTTGGACAGGAAGCAGCAAGGGGGCTCTGAGGTGGACAAGGTGGATGGGAGAAGTCGGAGAGGCAGATAGGGCGTCCACGTCCCCAGCCCGTCGTGGGCCACGGTGTGGGCTGTTCTAACTGCCCCGCTGCCCTGCCGATGGACTACAGGTTGGGGGGAGGGGGCTGGGGAGGGAGGGAGGCTGGGCCGACCCTGGGAGAGGTGAGGGGTGTGGACCAGGGTGCCGTGGTCTCAGGGCCCCGGCTATACTTTGAAAGTAGAGGGGTCAGAGGTCAGGGTGCCTCAGAGAAGCCACCCAGGGCGGCAGGGTGTCTGGAGGGGAAGGAGGGGAAGCAGAGACTAGGTTGGTGGTCCAAGGGACAGAGGTCCTGCCTGGCTCGAGAAGGCCTGATGGGCCTGCTGGTGACACGGCAGAGATTGGGGCCCAGTGTGGCCTGGGTGGTGGTCCCAGGCGGGCAGGGCTGGGCTTGCGGTGCTGGTTGCCAGGTGCTAGGAAGAGAGGCTGGCCAGGACAGGAGTAGCCCCTAGGAGTGACGGGAGGGGAGACTAAGGCAGGCACTCGACACTGAAGAGGACAGGCCATGGCCAGCACCAGGAGCCCGAGGCCTGAGGCCCAGGGAGGCACATGCTGAGGGCCTGCCTGCCTGCCTTTCTTTACTCCTTGTTAGTTTTACATTTTATTTATTTGGTTTGTCCATGGAGCAAAATTCAAAAACTCCACAGTTCTCTTGAATTGAGGTGAAATTCAGATACCATAAAATTACTCATTGAAACGTGTACAATTTAGTGGCATTTGGCACCCTGGCCATGTGGAAAGCACCAGTCTTACAGGGAAGGGTCTCCTTTCCTCCTGTTCTCTCCCAGTTCCTTGTGGATCCTTCAGAGACAGTTCATGCCCACGTGTATACGTTTTCTTTGCTTTCTGTGCTACTACATTACTCTGTTCCTTGCTTTTTTGATAGTGGCAACAATTAGAAAAATAACATCTTATCTGGTGCTGATTCTGTGCAGGCGCTGTTCTAAGACCTTCACGTGTGTTACCTCGTTTAACACTCAGACAGATCCCACGTGGTAGCTACTGTTACTGCTTTCCTTTTACAGACCAGGAAACTGAGGCACAGAGAGGCTAAGGAACTGACCCAAGGATCTACAGCTCATGAGTGGTATAGCCAGGTTCCAACTTACCTGCCTGCCATATTTAACATCTGTGAGATCCCAGTGCTCTTAAATAGATTTAGGGTGTTTAAAAATTAAACTGTTTATTTGGGGATCCTTGTAGACTCACGTGCAGTTGTAAGAAATAGTAAGAGAGACCCGGGCGCCCTGTTCACCCGTGGTAGCGTCCTGCTGTCTGTAGCACGAGGTCACAACCAGGACACGGATACAGTCCCCCCTTCGGTTCAGGACAGCGGAAAATGTTTTTAATTGGTTGCAAACATTTAAAAATGAGATTTCGCAGAAAGCGTTAGATTTGTGGCTTCTCTTGAGGCCTCGCCCAGAAGCAAATCCTGAGCGGAGGTCTCGGTACAGCCTGTCTGTTGGGGACATGGGATGGAGATACCCGCGGGGCAGCTCAGCCCACTCCTGCCAGGGGCTCCCCAGAGCTGCTACCTCCACCCACGCCCTGCCGGGGCGAGGGCACTGGGGTATTTGCCCACCGCTGTTGCTGGCGGAGAGCTGCTCCCCAGCAGACGGGGAGGGGGCTGGCGATTCTCCAGCTCTTCCCGCCGCCCTCTGAGCGGGAGGTGCAGGTACCGGCCGCTGAGTGACCTGCAGGCCCAGGCAGGGGCCTGTCCCCGGTGCCCGTAGCGGTGCCGGGCCAGGACACTGCCCGGTCCCTGGCGTTGGAGAGAGCATTGGATGGACGGCTGCAAGCCTGGGTGCGTGTCTGCGGCTCACCTTCCGAGGCAGCCTCCCCGCCACGTGGACACAAGAGTACGCTCGCTGCCCGGCCGGAGATCTGGGAGGCCGAGGGGCGGCTGCAGCCGGACCCCTCGGCTCCAAGGGCCCAGATCCCAGCTCCACCAGGACTAGCTGTGCGGCCTTGGGCGGTTTCCACACCTACGAAACGGGACAGTGAGCCCCACAGGCCGCTGAGGGGACAGGGTGCTCCGAGGAATAAACATCGGGAGGTGTCAGCCGTCCTGCTCTCGCGCCAAGTGCAGGCCCCACGCTGGGCGCTCACCTGACGGCCGCGTGCCCCCCGCGCCTTGTGTGGATTGGGACTTGGCCCAAGGCCGCAGGGCTGGCCAGCGGCTGAGCTGGGCTCACAGCCAGCTGTGTTGCCTCCCCGGGCCCCTGGGATTCTAGGGGGCCCTCTTCCCGGCTGTGTGAGTGGCCCCGGGGCCTCAGCTACCCCAACCGGAGTGCGGACTGAGGCGCAGCGCCTTCCCACAGAGGCGCTCACGGGTGGGGCCTCGCCGAGAGCTCGGGAAGGAGTGGGGCAGCCGGCGCCTCAGCGGGGGCTGCGGAGGGCGTCGCTGCCGCCGGCCGGGCCCCCGCCACCCCTGTCACCCAGGGGGCAGGGAGGAGGGATACCAGGGGCACCACACTCTGGGCCGGGTCAGTGTCTCGGGCCCCCCCGTCATCGAGACACAAACCCCATGTCGCCTGCCTGGTGGAACTCCCCCACGAGACAAACCCGAACACGCGAGCGCTCCCCATGCGCTCAGGGCCAGCACCCCACTAGAAGGACAAACGGACCCTCACCCGGGCGTCCCTGGCACGGAGCCTGCCGCTCCCAGGACGCCGCCCCCGGGTCAACACTGCGGGCCGCCAGCCTGGGGGCCGTGACCCTATGACCTACGACCTACGCACGGCTCCTTCCGGAGGCCCGGGGCCCAATGAGGGGCTGGAGGAGGTGGGCCTAGAGCCAGAGGACCCCGCCCAGCTGGACCTCGACGGCCCAGTCTCTCCGCGGCCCCCGCACAGAGTGGGCCTCCGCCTCGCCTCTGCCAGACATGTCCAGCCTCCGGGCGCTGTGCTCCGGCCTGCCCTTGCGGCCCCTCCCAGAGAACCGTGGACGCTGGGCCGGGGTGCCCCACGCCCCGGTCAGGACCCCCGGCCTCAGCCCCGCTGAGGAGCAGGTAAGAGGCTGGGCCCCCGCCTGCAGGGCCGTTTGCCCTCGGCGGTCCGGCTGGGCAGTGCCCATGCCCTGCTCTGAGCCGTGTGTGCCAGACTCCTTCACACCCAATATCCCTCATTCTTTGCCCAGCGGCCGCCCTGGGGTGCAGGACTCCGGCCCCCATTTACTGATGGGGAGGGACCCTGGGGCTCACGATCACCCAGCCAGGAAGCGGGGGCCTGTGGCCGCCTCCAGCCCAGGAAGGCGAAGTGAGCGCAGGAGCCGGGCTGCACGTCCTGCCCCAGCTTCCGGAGCCTGAGCCACCAGGTGCCCCCTCCTGACCGTGACACGCAGGTGTGCGCAGGCGGCTGGAATGAGGCAGAGAAAGAGCTTTCTTCTGCTTTCCTTTACTGAGGATGACTTGACAACTTCAGGAACTGTGGGGGAAAGTAGCAAATACAAGTGAGGGCAGAGATTAAAAGAGGGATCCCGCCACCCGGACAGAGGCTGCTGCCCTCCCGGGGCGGCCGTGGGAGCGGGGGCACAGGGCGTGCAGACTGGAGGGGCTTGCGGGAGGACCAGGCGGACCTTAGAGTTTCCACCCTGGTCACCTTCCTGCTGGGCGCCAATGCCTCGACCTTTGGCGTGGGGACCCAGAGGGCTGTGCCGCCTGCGCGTCCCAGGGGACACCCTGGTGGGCGGTGATGGAATCAGCTGGAGGACGAGGGCCCTTGGAGTGGGGTGCCGTGCGGCCTGGGGAGTCTGAGCTGTGGAAGGGGCTGAATCTTGGGCGTGGGTGCCCGGGGCGTGGGGCGCCTGCAGCCAGCTGGTCCTGGGGGACAAGGAGAAATAGGCGTATCGATCTGTGCCCCTCCCCCTTCCTGCTGCTGTTTGGTCTTTGACCCGGATTCCTGACCCTGAGCTCCTAGATCTGCTGCAATTCCCTGGGCGGCAGGAGGCTACTCCGGGGGCTCCTGGTCGGGGCTGGTCACCAGAGAGTCCAAGCCGTGGTTGCACGTTGGAACGTTCAACGTGAGCGGCCGGGAATGGAGTTAATGATCCATCCATCATGCCTACGCCTCCCAAATCCCCCAGCTACAGGGTTGGCAGTGTCTGGGTTTGTGGACACGTGGAGGTGCCGGGGGATGCCTGCCCCTTCCCCCGCCCCCGCCGAGGGTTGCACCTCACCTGTACCCTTCGTCACGTCCTTTGTTATGTAATAAACCGGCCACCGTGTTCCCCTGAGTTCAGTGAGCCATGCTGGCGAATTATTAAACCTGAGGAGGGGCGTGGGCTCCCCATTCCTAGCTGGTTGGTCGGGAGCACAGGCGACGGTGGGGCGTGTAGTTGGCCTCTGAAGCGGGGCCGTCTCGTGGGGCTGAGCCCTCAGCCTGTGGGTGGGCTCTGGGCGGACTGCGGTCCACGGTGTCCTGGCTGGATTGAAACGCAGGACGCCAGCCGGCTGGGAGGAGCAGTGGGTGTCGGAGGGCCCACGCGTCCGCTCCCCGCCGGGACCTGCGAGAGGACGCGAGAGCTCCTCCTGGACAGGCCCAGACCCAGGGACGGCTTCCTCAGCGGCCGGCTTTACGCTTTCCCGTGGCTGGTTTTCTGTTTTATTTAAATGTACCTTTGAATTTTGACCTAAGCTTTTAAAGGTAGTTTTAGGAGATAAGTCAAATATTATAACGTTTTATAATCTTTTGGTGTCTCCTTCCAGACACTTTCTATGTGCGCACAGGGTATGTGTGTCCGTCCTTTTTTTTTTTTGGCGGTACGCGGGCCTCTCACTGTTGTGGCCTCTCCCGTTGCGGAGCACAGGCTCCGGACGCGCAGGCTCAGCGGCCACGGCTCACGGGCCCAGCCGCTCCGCGGCACGCGGGACCCTCCCGGACCGGGGCACGAACCCGTGTCCCCTGCATCTGCAGGCGGACTCCCAACCACTGCGCCACCAGGGAAGCCCCAGGCTGGTTTCTTTTGAGGCTGCTCCTTGTTGGTGCATTTGGAGCTGCCACATTGTTTGAACTGTTGTTGTTTTTCGTGGTTTGGACGAACGAAAACATGCTTCACCCTTTGTTCTTCTTTAAGTGGATTTCTGCTGAAACGCGGAGGATGGTCCGGCCGTCGCGTTTCAGTCGCTGTGGGACTGTAGTGCAGAAGGAGGGTCTCGTCACATCCTGTTAGAGACGCCCTCGGCATCCCCGCTCCCCCACGTGCAGCTTCTCTTACCGATATTTCCCCGAAGCGTGCCCTACCCTCAGGGGCTGTGCTGGACCTGAGATCCCAGGTCTGAAGACCTCCCACCACTGCTGACCATGATCCTCAGCTTCTCGAGGGTGGGGTTCTGTGGGGCTCACTTCCGGGTCTTCAGTGATGCCAGAGCGGTTTGTTGAATGAGTGAACGAGACCATGTGCGAGGCGCCCGAACCGACACCCTCCAAGGGTTCAGCGGGCAGGAGAAACCTAGGAGAGCTTCTTGGAGGAGGGGGTCTTGGCACCAGGGGCAAGGTTCCCAGACTTGGAGATCTGAGAGGCGAGGCACCTGGGACAGAAGGAGGCAGTGGGCGGACACGCAGAGACGGGCCTGTGCAAAGTAAGCTGGGGTGGACGAGGCCCCGCGGAGGCCCCGGCTGGGTTCCGACCTCAAGAGCCAGGCCCAGCCTGACTCCTGGGGGGCCTGGATTCCTACCAGTCTGTGCTGTGTCAGGAGCCCATGAAGGTCTCCGAGCAGGAGTGAGACTTGCTGCTTGGCCTGCTGCCCGCAGAGAGCGAGGGCTGGTGCAGAGCTCCTGGGGGGCAGGTGGACAGGGGCCCGGCGTGGAGGCCATGAGCGTGCAGACGGTCGTCCTGGCAGCTGGCCCCCCAGTGGCCCGTGTGTGCCAGGTGCCGGGCGAACAGCCCTGTGAGGTGGGGGCCATCTGCTCGTTTTACAGAAGAGGAGGCTGAAGGTCAGAGAGGTGAGGTGTGCAGGCTGGATAAGACAAAGGGAGGGATTCTGCCCTCAGAGCCTCCTGAAGCACCAGCCCTGCTGCATCATTTTCCAGCCTCCAGAGGCGCCTGCGTTCCTGGGCTCCTGGGCCCATCCTCTGTCTTCAAAGCTGGCAGCACAGCGCATTGAAATCCCTCTTTCTCACTCTGACTCTCCCCTCTCCTCTCAGAAGGACACTTGTAATTACGAGGGCTGACCTGGATAGGCAGGATCATCTCACATCTCAAACTCCTTCCGTCAGCACATCTGCAAAGTCTCTTTTGCCGTGTAACATAACATATTCCCAGGGAATCGGGTGTGGACATCTCTGGGGGCCGTAATTCTGTCCCCCATCCCATCAGGCACCCAGAATTCTCCAGCCCAATGGCTGAACACGGGACTTTTATGAAATAATCCCATGACCCTAAGGGTACAGGCCACTGAGCTTGTCCGATTCTTATGCCTGTGAGGTCAAGGTCGGGGAGGTGGAGGGGCCTCTAGAATTCTGTCCAGTTTATGTGCCTTAGATACTTCTGATTTTGCCAGTAAGAGCCCACCGGTAACTGCATTCTATGATTAACAGGCCACAGTCTCACCTGTGAAAATCCACGTGCTACACAGCAGACCCTCCGGGGCAGACTTGCCGTGGAGCTGAGGCGGTAGCGTTGCGGCATATGAGTGCCAGCGGACCCCGGGGGTGAATCCCCAAGTATGGCCCCCACGGGCTCTTCCTGGTAGCGTTTGAAGTAAACTGAAGACCTTTAACAAGGAAGCTGCAAAGCTGGGGAGGGGGAGAAGCAGGAAATGCCCCAGGCTCTGGCTTGGGTGTCTTTACAGGAACAGGAGGGCGCAGCGCTGCACTGTGTGCTGGGCCGTGCATGGTATCTTGTTAGTCCTTCCAGCGACACGGCCAAGCCGGCGTCCCGAGAGATGCAGAAACAGGCGGGCGGCCTCCCGGGCTGGTCCAGCTGGTGCTTAGCAGGGCCGGGTAGGCAGCTGTGCCTGCCTTTCCGAGTTCGTTGGGAAACCGTCCCGCCTCTCCACCTGGCCTGTCCTCATGGGGCCTCCTCTGCTGAGGCTGCCTCTCATCCCCCCGGGGGCAGGTCACACGCCTGTCCGAGTTGCGTTTTCTCGTCCTGACCCCGAGAACTGCCCCCATTCAGAGCTTGCAGTGTTGAGTCCAGGCCAGCAGAGCTGCTGCTTTTTTAATTTTTTCACTCAAGAAATAGTCAGTGCAGGCCTGTTATGTAAATTCAGACACAGAAGGTAAAGTTATTGAACAAAAGTATAATAGAAGACAACTTTGCTGAATTAGTAAAAATGTGAAATTTCAGATAAAAAGACAGTTTATCGTTGAAAGAACAAAAAGAAACCCCAATGTGGAATAGTCCACATGAAGATCTATCCAGGCTAATTTTCTGAATTTCAGGGATAAAGAGAAATTCACCAATCCTGAGATGGAAATTGTACACAAGGAGAAATAGCCCACCAGCTGTGAAGTGGGCTTAGGGGGTCAGAACCAGTATTCGTTGGAAAATGAAATAAAAGAAGCTACAGCTGGGTAGGATGTATCAGGGTCCGTGTAGTAAGGTCAAGCCTCCCGTGGAGTGTGTGTGTGACACGTTGCTTTTGAAACTTTTCTGTAAATGTTCAGTTTCTCTTGGCAAGCTCTGATTAGAAGCTGTACACTGATAGAAAAAAACACCCAACCTCTGCATCGAGGTGTAACGTGGACCCCAGAGGCCCAGGCCGAGGCGACCGGGCGTGACCTTGAAGGGCCCCGCCCTCCGGATGCACCTGACCCTCTGGGCGATTCTCAAGCCTGCTGGGGTCTGAGCACCTCCTGTGGACGTATTTCTAGCCGCCTTTCGATTGTTCCAAGAGAGCAGGGATTATGTGCTTTTGTGCCACGTGGACGGTAAAGAGGGCCTCGCTGTGCAAACCTTTTCAAGTTCCCGTCACTCCTGAGCTGGGGTTTCCCTCGTTGCCCTTCTTGCCCTGGGCTCCTTCCTGAATCACCCTTCCCCTCCTCTCTCCTCCCACCCCACGTGCCCCCAGGCCCCCAGTGACACCCTTGTCGTGCGGTGCTGGACCTCAGGGCACACGGGACAGGCTGTCCTCCGCCTGGGCCTCTCTCCTCGGCTCCTGGCCGGGTCCCGGCTCTCTGTCTCCAGGGCTGGCCCTCCGCCCCGCCTGCCCACGTGCTGGTGTCCTCAGGGCCCAGGCCGGGGCCGTAGGCTCCTCTGCTGTCACCTGTGCCCACCCGTCTTCTCTGAGGCTCACACCGCCTCCCCCTCGGTGGACCTGTGTTGAATGAATACGTTCACACCGGCTCCTCATCACGCCCCCAGAGCAGTTCGTTCTCCAGGGTCAGCTGGTTGAAGGAATGGCCTCGACGTCTACCCCGACACAGGGTTGTCACCCCGCGCCCCCCGGGTGGTGGGGGGGGAGCGCTGTGAAGGGTCCGCCGGGACCCTGGCCCTCCTTGAGCTCAGCGAGACTGATGGGAGGCAAGGAAACAACCAACGCTGAAGCGTCCGGAGACGCAGAGCCTGGCTGGGAGAGAAGCATGGGGGTGCTGAGAGTCAAGACGGCAAGGTCAAGGCGGGCCCCCGGGGACGGGCGTCTGGACCGGGGCTTCGAGGAGGGGGCTCCCAGGGAGGCAGCTGGCACGGGGGCTGGGGCAGCGGCAAGGGAAGGGGCCGAGGCGCCGAGGCCGGACGGGAGCACGAGGGCCGCCTGGAGAAGGCTGACGGGGGCAGGAGTCGGTCTGCTCTCCGTGGTGCCATGAGAAGCCTTAGACACTTCTTCCTGCTCTTGGGCGCTGGTCCCCGTCTTCAGCCACTGCCCTGGGCCTCCCGGAGCTGTGTGCCGCCCGAGGCTGCCGGCCACGCTGGGTGCTGCTTCCGGCCCCGGCTTGTCAGCCTGCCCTCCCCTTGAGTCCGTACCTGCCGCTGTAGCCACAGGCCTCCGGGCAGCCCCTCCCTGGTCCTTGCCTTGCGTCA
Organism: Physeter macrocephalus; assembly: GCF_002837175.3. Lineage (NCBI taxonomy): Eukaryota > Metazoa > Chordata > Mammalia > Artiodactyla > Physeteridae > Physeter > Physeter macrocephalus. Next base: position 5,352,655 of record NC_041231.1, read on the forward strand.
AGCAGCCCGGTCCCCGGTGAGCAAGAAGAGCGAGGGACTCGAGGGCTGCTGACGGGAAGCAGGAAGCGCAGTCAGGGAAGGCTTCCTGCGGGAGGCATCATGGTAGGCTGGCCTGGGGTGGGGACCAGGCAGTCTCCGGACGGGGCCCTGGGTTTCTGAGTGGAGCAGAGGCAAATCCAGGTGGGGAGATCTTGGCCTGCAGCCCGCACCCCCTGCCATCCTCACCTCTCTCCCCTTCCCCCACCCCTAGCTGGCGCTGAGGAATGCCCTTCGGTACTTCCCCCCGGACACCCAGGAGCTGCTGGCCCCCGAGTTCGCCCAGGAGCTGCGACTGTATGGGCACATCTACATGTACCGCTTCTGCCCCGACATTGAAATGAAGTGAGTGCGGCGGGCAGAGCTTCACAGGGGCCCAGAGTGGGAGGCTCCCTGGAGGGACCCTGCTGGGGGTCAGGACACGGTGAGGGGGAGGTGCAGGCTGTTCCCGCTAGGAGGCCCATGGATGCCTCTGCCCTGGGCCAGGCTTGGGGCTGCAGCCAGGTCCGGGCAGGAGGATCTGCCTTCCTCGCCGTCCCCCGGAGATGCTGCCCCTACCCGGGCATCACACTCTGAGCACATTGTTCTTGGAAACGCCAGAAGCGCAGACTGGCTGGAGTGACCCCCAAGCAGGGGCCGCACGCCCTGGCTCCTGTCTGGGCCTGCTGGCCTGCCACCCACCGCAGAATTGGCACCCAGGGGCACTGATGGCCTGAAGGAAAGGACGGATGAATCAAGTGCACCTGGAGGAGAGGCTTCAGCTCTGCCTTGAAGTCCGCTTTATCCCAGTTGGAGCCTGCGCCCTGGGGAGGGAGGGCCGCCTGGGTGGGGAGGGCCCGGCACAAAGCAGGAGAGCGTTGGGAACCTCCTCCTGCTGGGAGTTCCAAGGCGCCTTGTGCGGGATGCCAGGGCTTGCTGCCCACCTCTGCGCCCAGGCCAGGCTGGGCCCAGGCTTTAGCAGGAAGGGCGCCTGTGCCCGCCCATCGTCAGGCCTGGCAGCTGCACCCCCCTTGCAGGGCCTACCCGGTGGAGCAGTACCCCTGCCGGACGAGAGTGGCTGCAGCCATCATGCACATGGTCATGAACACCCTGGACCCTGCTGTGGCCCAGGTAAAGGCCAGGAACCGGGCCCGGGGACCAGCAGTGGAAACGCAGTGGGAGAAGCACGTGCGACGCGCTCAAGCTTTTTATGTAGCAATAACGACAGATTTGAGGGAAGTTGCAAAGACAGTGCAGGGAGGACATCATCCCCTTCTCCGCGGCGCCGCCGGCAGCTGCGTCTTCGGTAACTACGGTGCCGCATCAGCAGACACACGTGTAGTTTTACGTTTTCTAATGGCCACGTGCAAACTGAAAAGAAACAGATTTAATGCTGTAGTTTGTCCCAGTATACCAAAAATATTACCATTTAGCATGTCATCATCAATGTAAATATCTTGTAGTGTTTTTTTCCTGCTAAGTCTTTGAAACCAGAGGTATATTTTACCCCTAGAGCTTGTCAGACGGGCTGCAGCTCAAGTGCTTGGTGGCCACACGTCCCTTTCCCGGCGTCCTTGAGCGCCGGTCTGTACCTCTGACACCCATAGTCAAGAAAGGTTAGGCCTCGGGGGTCCCTGAGTATTTTACTTGCGGGTGAAAGGGTCCTAGGACGTGACCACTCCAGGCAGTGGCGGGAGCTTCCTCAGCCCCGGCCCCAGACAGACCCCTGACACTGACCCCAGACCCAGCTCTGACGCTCACCCAGACTGAGCACTTACCCGGTCACGGGGGGGCCGCCGTCCCCGGGACCTACCCCTTCTGGCTCCTCCCCTGCCCCCGACTCGTCCTTCGGGGACCCTCGGCCACCTGGCCCCTGAGCCCGGCGCAGGCAGGGACCTCCCTTCCAGGGCCCCATCTCAGACCGCCCCGTGTCCTCCCCAGTTTCCCCAGGAGCTCGTGACCTACGGAGGAAACGGGCAGGTGTTCAGCAACTGGGCTCAGGTACGCTGGACTGTGTGGCCTGGCCCCGCCCTGACCCCAGGCCTTTCTTCTCCCACATCCTCTGGCCTGGAAGCACCTTACAGACCAGGCTCAGGACTCGGGCTCTGCCTCCCTGATGCCTGAGATCCCAGCCCTGGAGGCTACTTGGGGACGTCGGAGGTCCTGAGGGAGAGCCACCGGAGGGTAGAGGGCTCTGGGCAGGACAGCTAGGGCCTGGGGGGGGGCGGGGGGACTTGGGGCTGGTGCAGGGCCCCCACTCACAGAGCCCCCCGTGTTTCGCTCTCCCCACAGTTCTGGCTGACGATGTCCTACTTGTCCCAGATGACGGAGGAGCAGACGCTGGTCATGTATAGCGGACACCCCCTGGGCCTCTTCCCCAGCAGCCCCGGGGCCCCGAGGCTGGTCATCACCAACGGGATGGTGGGTCCCCGGGCAGCGGGGAGGGCCGGGTGTCCGCACGCCCGCCGGGCCATCGTCCCCAAGGCCACGGCGCTGCCCCCAGCCCTCAGCCCAGCCCTCTCGTGCAGGTCATTCCCAACTACTCCTCCAAGACGGAGTACGAGAAGCTCTTTGCCATGGGGGTGACGATGTAAGTGCTGTTTCAGCTTATGTTACGGCCTTCGCCAGGCTTTATTATAAGGCGGTGCAGCAATAGTAACTACAACTTTGAAAAGCCCTCACAGTGGAAGCCCTATAGCACGGTTTTGCATTTATGTATTTCCCGCGAGTTTTCATAGATATGCCTACAATTTTCATATAGGTGTGAGCAAGTGAACATACAATTTGAATCCTACTTTTGCAACAATTTACTATCGGGTTCAAACATACAGAAAATTGACAGAATTAACAGGGAACACCAACATTCTGTGATTAATATGCTGCTAAATTCACTTGATCTCCTGTCTGTCTATCCATCCCTAGATCCACGATCATTTTTTTGATGCGTCTCAAAGTAAGCTGCAAATATTGTTGCCTGGGATTCAGTATTTGTCCATAGTTTTTTTTCTTTTTTTAATGTTTATTTATTTATTTGGCTGCGTTGGGTTTTAGTTGCAGCATGCGGGATCTTTAGTTGCAGCATGAAGACTTTCTTAGTGGCGGCACGCGGGCTTCTTAGTGGCAGCATGCGCGTGGGATCTAGTTCCCTGACAGGGGATCCAACTGGGACCCCTGCATTGGGAGCACGGAGTCTTAGCCACTGGACCGCCAGGGAAGCCCCCACAGGTTTTTTTGGTCTTGAGGTGAAATTTACATGTCACAGATGCACAAACACACGCATCACGTGCTCCGTTCTGTGCGCTCTGACGATGTGTGTGTCTGTGCAGCCCCTGAGCGCGCTGTCACATTAACGCTCCAACTGGGGGTGTTCCCTCAGACGTTGTAGAAGGAGCCCCAGCGAGAAGGGAACCTCCTCCCGCCCAGACGCCCCAGTTCACAACGTCTCCTGTGTCCTGCCCGACGTCCCGTGTGTGTGCGGACGCTCGGCGGGGGTGACTGGACAGCCAGGGACAGCGCCCTCTGCACCTGTGCCCTACTCAGGACTCGGGCTGACTTGCTCGGGTTCACCGGCAGCGCTCAGTTGCGCTGTCCTTTATTTAGCTCCCTTGCCACCTGGTTTGGGTTGTTCCCAGTGTGCTGGGCGTGTAAAGGATGAGACAGGACATCCCTGATCTGCACGTGTTTGCGGGTCTCTGGGAGCGGCGCTCTGGCATCGTCACCACGTAAAGTGTGAGCAAGTCTGCCGCGCTGGGGGCCAACCCGCCGGGCCTCAGCCCGATAGCCTATGAATGATTGTAATCATGGCCCCCGCCACTTGTTCTAGGATTTACAGAAGCCTCTGAGCTAGGGGCCCTTATTAACCCATTTTGTGGAGGAGGAAACTGAGGCTCAGAAACCCAATTACCTTTTTCCTTCGTCATAAGTAGTTACTGTTATTACATAATAAGTTGCTGTTACTATCATCTAGTATGAGGCCTGACCACCTCTTCTGTACCAGTGGGAGCAGGGGGATAGTCGGTGTCTGCTCGGCGGCCTCAGTGTGGCCGTGGACCAGCCCCTGGGCTCCTGTCCTGCAGGCTCAGGACAGAAGTTTCAAGGGGCAGAGCTGCAGAGTCAGACCTGGTCTGGCTGCCCCTGAGGGCTGACCCCAGGCACTGCGAGCAGTTGACCAAAGAGAAGATGCAAATCACCATAGAGGTGGGAAGGGGTTACCTGTATAAGGAATCTGAGAACCGCTGACCAGGGCAAAGCCCTTTCACCACCAGGCTGACAAAAATGGAACCGGTCCCCTCCGTGGTGGGGGGGTACGTGGGGGAACAGGCAGCCACAGGCTGGGGTGTCAAGGTCTATACAGCAAGGCTGCGGGCACGGGAGGGCCACATCCAGTGACCGCAGTCAAAGTCCCAAACTCTGACCCCATGGTTTTAGCCCCAAGAGTGATCTCAGGTGAGACAAAGGATGGAATCAGAAGGTCTTAAAATCCGTTCGCAGCCCTGCCGCACGTCCCTGGGCGACCTTGGAGCTCAGATCCTAGCTGTAAAGGCGACCTGGGTGGCGGCTGAGGCTTTCACCCGCCCCCCTGGTAGGTGTTTATCGTGTCAGCACGGTTCTCTTACGTCCTGTCACGTTCACACAAACTTGCAAGGCAAAGGTCATGACTCCCCATTTTATGGAAGAGGAAGCAGAGGTTCTAAATGGTCCAGTGCTTTGTCCCAGTTATGGGATCTGCTAGAATCAGGATGCAGCCTGACCCAGAGGAGAGAGGGTCCAGAAAGTGGCTGGGGGACAGCAGCCTCTAGGGTCTCCTGACCTCAGTGGCCCTCAGGGAAGAGTAAAACTAAGACAACAGCAAAATTTCCCATCAGCCCTGGTGGGGACAGTCGCTCTGGAATGTGGTCTATTAGTATACTAATGCTGTCTATTAGTATTTTAAGTGTATTTAAAATCTATTCGTATTTTAAATACTAATGCTGTCTATTAGTATTTTAAATGTTTGCACTGATGCCCTGGCACCCCCTTCCTGGATTCTACCCTGGAGGGCACGGCAGGGCCAGGGAGGTTGCTTACTGCAGCCTCGTCCTGTGGCCCAGCCGAGCCTCCCGGCTGACCGACGGGGAGAGGGGACATCCTGCGACCTCCGATGGGGTCGACTGCGGAGCCACGAAAGGTCTGGGGGTGCTGACATGGAAAGGCCCCTGCAGGCCTTGTGTTTGGGGGAAACACAGCTCCAGAAACAGTGCTTGCTCGGCCAGCAATAACCGCTCACACAAAACTAACGCCGTTCGCTGGACTCTGCCTGCATGCCCACACACGAGTCTCAGGTGTCCCCTGACGGGGGGCAGAGCTCCCCTCCCCGGCCCCCGTGACGGTGTCTGGGCGTCCCGGGACCGGAATCCCGCAGACTGTCTGGGTTCGGGGTGTTGCCGGGAGGCCGCGGCCCTCTCCGCGCTGTGTTCCCCCGGCCCCGGGCCTCCTCCTGCAGCAGCGGCTCAGCTCCCCCAGGGTTTGGCCACCACGGGAAGGCGTGGTGACTCCTCCTCTCCTGGAGGTGCTGGGAACACGTCAGCTCTTGTCCGTGTGGCTAAATGTTCCCCGGTGATTTTACCGATTTTATTACAGTTTTTAAGAGAATGCAACCTGTCTGTGAAAGGTCTGAGGGGGGCCAGAAATGGGGGACTGTGGCCTTTTCTCTAGTTTTCTTTTGTTCCTGAAGGAGGAGGTAGTGCTGCCCCTGGGGTGATGACAGTGCATTTTAGGCCATGTGAAGTGGGGCCCCAGGCACCGGCTCACCCCGCTTCCCCCCCTGTGGGCAGGTACGGCCAGATGACGGCGGGCAGCTACTGCTACATCGGTCCCCAAGGCATCGTCCACGGCACAGTGGTGAGAGGCGGGCCGCGCCTGCCCGCGGGCCTGGGGGGCGGACAGGCTGGCGCGGATCGCGAACCCGAGTCACCGCCCTGCAGCTCACCGTGCTGAACGCCGGGCGGCGGTACCTGGGCGCCCAGGACCTGGCCGGGAAGGTCTTTGTCACCTCCGGACTCGGCGGGATGAGTGGGGCTCAGGCCAAAGCCGCCGTCATCCTGGGGTGCGTTGGCGTGATTGCGGAGGTGAGCCGGCGGGGGCGCCTCCCCGCCCCCCTCCAGAGCCCCCCGCCTGCCCCCCTTCTCTCGCCCTCACCCCCCCGAGCCTCCCAGCCTGGCTCCCCAGGGCAGCGAGCGCCCCGCCTCCAAGTGCTCATCACCGGCCAGGGCCAGTGCCTGCCGACACTGTGCCCCGAAACCGCCAGCCTGAGGCCTGGCTTCCCTTGCCCTGGGGCCCTGGAGTACAGCCTGTGAGTAAGTGAGTTACGCTCCCCCATATCGGACAGAGCGGTCGGTCGGGGGAGGGCCGGGGAGAGCGCAGGAGCCTTCCCTCTGGCTCTGAGTTCCTCCGGCAGGAAGAGAGGAAGGGAGCCGAAGGGGAGGGGCGGCTGTGAGGAAAGCGCGGGGGCCCGCACCGTGGGATCTGCCCTTGGCTGATAGTAAGGCTGTGACATGCACAGGTGTACTTGTTAGGAGCCCACTTGGCTGCAGGTGACAGAAAACCCAACGAGAGCAGCTTACACAAAGAGGGTTTTATTTTTCTCAGGTAACCAGCAGGGCTGGTCACCCCCCCGAGCCTCCCAGCCTGGCTCCCCAGGGCAGCGAGCGCCCCGCCTCCAAGTGCTCATCACCGGCCAGGGCCAGTGCCTGCCGACACTGTGCCCCGAAACCGCCAGCCTGAGGCCTGGCTTCCCTTGCCCTGGGGCCCTGGAGTACAGCCTGTGAGTAAGTGAGTTACGCTCCCCCATATCGGACAGAGCGGTCGGTCGGGGGAGGGCCGGGGAGAGCGCAGGAGCCTTCCCTCTGGCTCTGAGTTCCTCCGGCAGGAAGAGAGGAAGGGAGCCGAAGGGGAGGGGCGGCTGTGAGGAAAGCGCGGGGGCCCGCACCGTGGGATCTGCCCTTGGCTGATAGTAAGGCTGTGACATGCACAGGTGTACTTGTTAGGAGCCCACTTGGCTGCAGGTGACAGAAAACCCAACGAGAGCAGCTTACACAAAGAGGGTTTTATTTTTCTCAGGTAACCAGCAGGGCTGGCATTGGCTCAGCAGCTCAATGTCAGGGTCAGCATCTCGAGGTTCTCTTGGGCTTCCCTCGTGCGCACACAGGTGGCTGCCCCAGCCCCAGCCATCCCATCTACATTCAAGGCAGGGAAAAGGAGAAGTGCCAGCTATGGCTGACTCTATTTTAGCGGGGAAATAATGCCTTAGAAACTCGTTCTTTTACTTCATCAGTCAGTATGGGAGCAAACGGACGTTCTTATCCACAGGGAGGCTGGAAGCGGTGGGAGGGCACTTGTGATTAGGTAGGATGTGATTCATCCCCTGGGGCCGGGCACGGCGTCACGCTGAGCGAATCCAGGGTTCGTTGGTGCAAAGCAGGAGGGGGAGTGAGTACTGACAGCAGCTCGTAGGGTCTGCCTGGCCCTGTTGGGAAAGGGGGTGATCTACACCCGTGCCTTGTGGTCCCAGGTGGATGGAGCGGCCCTCATGAAACGCCACAAGCAAGGCTGGCTGATGGAAGTGACCGACAGCTTGGACCGCTGCATTGAAAGACTCAGGTACAGTGTCCGGCTCGCGGGGAGACCGGGCTGGGACCTTCTAAATTTCTGCTTCCCGCTGGTCCCTTCCGCGAGCGTGGGGGAAGCCCGTGTGCCTCCGTGGTGCCCATACACGTGGTCTAACAGACTTCAGTAGTTTTCTCGGTGACCCCGACGCTCAGCCACAGTTTTGCAAAGAGCATGTCTGGCGTTTCTCCCCGTGGTGCCTCGGTGCCCAGCCCAGAGCCTGGCACACAGTAGGTGCTGCTCGGATCTGCTCAGCCCCTGGGAGGTGGAGCTTCTCCTCAACAGGACCCCGTCAGGTTCTGCAAGGCCCGTCCTCCTCCCCAAGGGGGCCACGGCTGGTCCTGTGGCGCTGGGCCCCTCCCCGCCGCGTGCTGTCTCCTCAGTTATCTCAGTGGGGACGGGGCAGGGCTGCCCTGGAGGCCACTGATCAGGTGCCCTTTTTGAAGCATCCTCTCAACGAAGTTGCTCTGCAGAACTGAGCCCCGTCTGGGGAGTTCACCTCTGCACAGGGGGCTCCACCTGCTGCAATTAGGCTCCCCCAGGGTCTCCAGGGGGCTTATGTAAAAATGTTCAAAGACACACAGAGTGTGAGAAATACTCCCATTACCAAGACTGGATACTTTTTGGACATAGATCTTTGAAAACCGGCAGAAAACTCTCCATTAATCACAGGAGAAGTTCCAGCCTCCTAGTGTGGCATGAAGGGTCTCGCCTGATCTGGCTCCGATCCCGTGGGTGCATCTGGAGCACACGTGCCCATTCACACACACACACACACACACACACACACACACACACCCGCACATACACACTCGCGTGCTCACACACACTTTCACCCACTGTGACAATTCTGTCCTCTTCCATCTGCCTGCTCCCTCTTGTCACACAAAGTTTGGGTGCTTAATTCCACGGTCACACGCATGAACACACACACACACAGTCCAAATCAGTGTCACAAATGCCTTAAGCAGCCGTCTGGTCACATTTCTGCGCCCTGAGCTGCGGAAGATGCACACACACACACACACACACACACACACACACACACACACACACACACCCGCACATACACACTCGCGTGCTCACACACACTTTCACCCACTGTGACATTTCTGTCCTCTTCCATCTGCCTGCTCCCTCTTGTCACACAAAGTTTGGGTGCTTAATTCCACGGTCACACGCATGAACACACACACACACAGTCCAAATCAGTGTCACAAATGCCTTAAGCAGCCGTCTGGTCACATTTCTGCGCCCTGAGCTGCGGAGATGCAGATGGGAATGGTGACCCTCCCGCGTCTGTGGGGCTTTCATGTATTCACATCTTCTGTTTCCCCCAAATATGCTTTCATTTTTTGTCCTTTTATTTTTCCAAATCATGTTTGTTTATTTATTTATTATTATTATTATTATTTTGTCTGCAGCGGGCCTTTGTTGCTGCGTGCGGGCTTTCTCTAGTTGCAGCGAGTGGGGGCTACTCTTCACTGTGGTGTGCGGGCTTCTCACCGCGGTGGCTTCTCTTTGTTGCCAAGCATGGGCTCTGCCAAGCGCGCGGGCTCAGTAGTGGTGGCTCGCGGGCTCTAGAGCGCAGGCTCAGAAGTTGTGGCGCACGGGCTTAGCTGCTCCGTGGCACGTGGGATGTTCCCGGACCAGGGCTCGAACCCCTGTCACCCGCATTGGCTGGCGGATTCTTAACCACTGCGCCCGCAGGGAAGCCCCTCGAATAATGTTTAGAGTCGCCTCTAGTGACACCTGCAGCTTAAGGATCGCCTTGGGTGAGTCCTGCAGAGATCCCTGTTAGAGTCCTCGCGGCAACAGCCCTAGTTCTGCTAATGGAATTCTGCACCTTGGGGCGGGGAGGAATTGGCACCTTTGCCAGCCAGCCCTCCCGAGGGCATTCAAGTCTGCTGTTCCCCTCAGGCCTGGGTCCTCAAAAGACACGCCTCGTGGGTCCCTGCGCCTCAGGCCTACGCTTACACGTGGTGCTTTGGGTGCCTCCTGGGCCTTCTGCATCCCCACCAGCTTGGGGCCTGTGTGTTGGCGGTGGGCAGCCGTGGGCAGGTGCGATGGGGCCCTCTGTCCTGCCCTTGCCCTTCCAGGGAAGCGAGGAAGAGGAAGGAGGCCCTCAGCCTTGGTTACCATGGCAACGTGGTGGATCTTTGGTAATTGGGGGGGGGTGGCAGCCTTGGGGACACCAGGTGAGCCCCCCCAGCCAAGGTCCCGGGCCAGGTGCTCCCGGGACACAAGGCTTCCAGCGTCAGCTTGAGGCTCTGCTCCCAGCCTTCATGGCCCGGATCCTGGCCGAGCTCGCGGCAGCCTTTGCCCAGCCAGGCAGCCCTCCCGCCAGGGATCTTTCCAGAGGGAAAGCAGGATGAGCCTCCATGCCTGACTACTGGCCGTGTGGGCTGGGAAACGCTGCGTGCCCCCCTGGCTGGACCCTGAGCTCGGGCCCCGGCACTGCCTGCCCTGCCCTGACCACCTGAGTCTCCCCAGGGAGCGCCTGGTCCATGAACTGGACACAACGGGGGAGCTTTTGGTGGACCTGGGGTCAGACCAGACGTCCTGCCACAACCCGTTCAACGGTGGCTACTACCCCGTGCAGCTGGGCTTCGCAGAGGCCCAGAGCCTCATGGCCTCCGACCCTGCTGCCTTCAAAGCCCTGGTCCAGGAAAGGTGATGCAGGTCCCAGGGCTTCTCGGGGGAGGGATGGGGGCACACATGGCCTGCAGGAACTTTGAACTGGGAGGCTCTGGCCTCTGCCCAGTTCTCCTAGGGCAGCTGTGTGGCCTCGGGCAAGATCCTTAACCTCTCTGGGCCTCTGTCTCTTCCTCTGTCACACGGGGTCATGGGCTCCCTGGCCCGTGGGTATGTTGGGGACAGACTGCGGTGACATTTGCAAAACACGGGGGGCAGCTTCCAGCACGTGTGAGTGCTGAGCAGGTGCTGGTGGAGGGGAGCCTGAGGCGCTTCTGCAAGAGGCAGTTGCTTATTCAGCACTGAGTCTGGTCCCCACGCCAGGCTGGCTGGCTGACGACCCGACCCGTAGGCGCTAGTTTAGGGGCTGCCTGCAGGGTCCTGAAGGGTAGGGGGACCTGAGGAGCCGGCAGCGACGGGGACTTCCAGGAAGGAGGCGCTGGGGGTGGGGTCAGCAGGGGGTGGAGCCAGGAGGGGTGGGGTCTGCAGGGGTGGAGCCAGGAGGGGTGGGGTCAGGTCGGGTGGAGCCAGGAGTGGTGGAGCCAGTCAGGGGTGGGGTCAGCAGGGGGTGGAGCCAGGAGGGGTGGGGTCAGCAAGGGGTGGAGCCAGGAGGGGTGGGGTCAGCTGGGGCAAGAGTCAGCAGGGAGGTGGGGCTCGTGGGGTTCGGCTGCGGTTACAGCCTTGGCGGGCAGTGCTGAGCTGACCACTGATCGCACCTCTCGCAGCCTGAGGAGGCACGTCTCGGCCATCAACAGGCTGGCCCAGGAGAACTTCTTCTTTTGGGACTATGGCAACGCCTTCCTCCTGGAGGCCCAGAGAGCAGGTGAGAGAGAAGGGGGGGGGTCCCCTCTCTGCAGGCCTCGCGGGCGGGGCACTGTGGCCTGCGGGTTGGCTCCACGTGTCCCTTCTGGAAGCTGGCCCTGCCAGGGCCTTGGTCTCGCTGGGCCTCGGTTTCTCCAGGTGATGCTGGGTCTCTGCGCATAGGGGCTGACGTGGGGAAGACGGGCGCCAACAGGACGGAGTTCCGCTACCCCTCGTACGTCCAGCACATTATGGGGTGAGTGATGGGCCCTTCCAGTGTCTATCCTAGACATGCAGGTCTGAAGATCTCCTCCTCTCCCTACTGCTCAGGCCACGTGCTGAGACCTACATTTGGCCCCAAGTGGTCACGGCACCGGGTCACTGGCTTTCCACCCCAAAATGCAGGGGGTAAGGAGCTGAAAATGAGAGACCCTGTGGAGGGCCTCAGGGACAGAACAGGATCGGCCACGCCTGAGCCCCGAGTGGGCGGCGGAGGGCCTGATCCCTGCAGCCCGTGTGCTTTCCTGGCCGCGTGGGCCGGAACAAGCAGGGACCAGGGAGCGGCCGGAGGGAGAGGACAGGGTGGAGTTCGGGCCTGAGCCGCTGGGGTCGGGTGGGGTGGGGAGCAGCCCCGGATCTGCACCGGAGGGGACCCCAGGGGGGCGAGAGAGGCCCGCGTCCTTCTGAGGTTCATTGTGGGAGGGGAGGGGCCAGAGTTGGGCCAGGGCCCCTGGGGTGTCCCCGGGGGGTAGTGGGCGCGGGAGCCCAGGGAGGCCCCTGCGTTCCTCTGCCGGGAGTCCCCTCGGAAGGTCAGCCCACTTAAAGCAGATTGGGCTTTACGTTTACCGTTTGTCCCAATGTTTAGTTTCAGTTGCCTGGTTTTCAGGTTGTCTCCAGCAGCAATTTAAGGAATTTCTGCTTGTCTGTGTCCCAGCTCTCCCTGCTCGTGCAGCCAGAGATGGTACAGCTCTGAGAGGGGTGCCGGGAACTGGGGGAGAGGACAGCGAGGGGACAGAGGGGGGTGGGGGAAGTTACTGTGCAGTTCGTGGCGTAGGGGCTTCCGGCAGCAATTGTGGACACCGACGCCCCACTCACTACACAGGCCCCCACGAGCCCCCCGGCTGGCGCACAGCCCTCACCTCCTCAGTTCTCGAGCATCTGCGGCCTCGCGGACCATGGACCATGGTGACCCCCAGCCAGGGGGTGCGGCCAGCCTGGGAAGCCCCCAGGTGACGAGCCTTTTGCCCTCGCAGGGACATATTCTCCCAGGGATTTGGGCCTTTCCGCTGGGTGTGCACGTCCGGGGACCCGCAGGACCTGGTGGTCACGGATCAGCTGGCCACGTCAGTGCTGGAGGAGGCCATTGCTGGTGGAGGTGAGGCTGTCGGTAGGAGTTGCTGGCGCACGGGTGACCCCCAGAGGCTCCAGTAGACACCTGCCTGGCGGTGCTGGGCGGCCTGGACACGTGGTCCCCTACCTGGCCCCGTGGGCACAGGGCACATCCTTGGGTGGTGCCTGGTGCCGGCACTCTGGCTCCCTGTAGTTGCCCCTGTGTCCGTCTGCACCGTTCCCCCGTGTCCAGGCCCCTCTGCGTCTCCATGTCACAGCTGCTCCAGGCCATCTGTGGCTCCGTCTGTGGACACAGACAGGCGCCTCTGCACTTCAGCCTTCGCGAGGGAGGGTCTGCGCCACCCCCCACCGTGGGGCAGGGGCTGCCGGTGCCTGTGACACCCTTTCCCCTCTCCCCGCAGTGAGTCCGGCTGTGGAGCAGCAGTACATGGACAGCATCCGCTGGATCCGGGAGGCCTCGCAGCACCGGCTGGTGAGGGCTCAGCCTGGCGGGCTTAGGGTGGGGGCAGCTGGACCTTGCCCGAGGTGAGGTGCTGCTTGCCCCCTGGGCCAATTAGGTGATGTCCCCACTGGCCACCTCACCCGGGGGCCACTGGACAGAGAAGCCCAGGACCTTTCAGGAGGGGGCCTGGGCTCCAGGGCAGCAACCGGGGTCAGGCAGGTCTTTCCTCCCCTCACTCCCCTGCTGGGCCCTGGAGCCAGCTCTCCTGGCTTCTCCGCTGTGTGACCTGGGGTGAGTGGCTTGGCCTCTCTGAGCCTCCCGTCCCATCTGCACGGTGGAGATGCTGGAGGCGGCGCGTGCCCCCTGGCTGTGGTGTGGGGCTTGGAGCGGGCCCCCTGACGCTCTGCGGGGCCAGGGCTCGGGGGACGGGCATTTCTGTGACTGTGAGCGTGACCACCCGTCAGATGGCTCGAGGTGGGGACTGGTTTACACGGACCCGGACCCGTCAGAAGGGTGCCTCTGAGGAGCTGACTTGTGGATTCAGGTCTAAGTGGGGTTGGGGGCTGGGTGGGGGGGAGTGACAATGGGGGAAGCAGAGGGGTCAGCCAGTGCACAGGCCTGAGGAGACAGCCAACCGGATACACCAGGGCAAAGTGAGAAATGGGCGTGTGGGTCACAGGCCTTTGGCCACAGACCCTGATGGCCGGATGCCGCCACCACGTCTGGACCAGCGGGTCCTTGGCCTGGGCTTCAGCCAGGCCTGCCCCGAGCTCTGAGCCCCCCTCCTGGGCTTCCTGGTCCAGCCCTGTCCACCCAGGCTGCCGCCGCCTCCTGGCCCAGTGGTCACAGATGCATTTCTCCACAAAACCCTTCGTGCCATCCACCTGGAGCCTGAGATGCCCGTGGCCGTCGCTGTTGGACTTGAGGGCCTGGGCCCGGGAGGGTGGGGCAAGAGGTGGAGATGGGGGGGCCAGTCCAGGGAGGCCCGGAGAGGAGGGGCACGACCACCGAGAAGGGGCCGGCGGGGGTGCGGGGCTGAGGGCATGTGGGCGGCCAGCTGGACGCCGCCCCAAGCCTGCGAGCGGGACCCTCTCTTTGTGTTTGAGTTAAAGTTACTTGGACGTTGCGTCTTTCCCCCTTGTTTCAGGCTGCGCACCCCCCTCCCTCCATCCCTGCCCCCCACTCCCTCCCCCCCACTCCCTCCCTCCCTCCCTCCCTCCCTGGTCTCTCATGAAAGCTGGTGATCACAGAAGATTGTCCTTTTAACATTTTAATTGTTTCTTTTAATGTACACTCTTGACAAAGCTGGCAACCCTGTGTCAGTTCCTCCCATTTTCTGTTTCTTGATCCAGGAAATCTGAAAGGCTGCCGTGCTGCTTTATGGTACAGTTTTTCCAAAAAAGATTTGCGGCAGCTGGCGCAAGTAAAGTAAGGCCTTTGGGTGGAAAGCGGGAGGCCGAGGAAGCCACAGGCTGACCGAGAGGCTGGCATGCGCGGGCCTCCTGTGGACGCCCCCCTCACCCCCCCCCCGCCCCTGGCCGTGCTTCACCCCGTCCCTGGGCGGCTGAGGGAAACACCTGCACCCGCTTTGGAGAGTCCAGGGTTTCTCAGTCTCGGCACTGCTGACATTTGGGGCCAGATGAATTTTTTTTGATTGTGGTAAATATACATAACATAAAATTTACCATTTGAACCATTTTTAAGGTACAGCTCAGTGGCATTAAGCACATACACACTTGTACAGCCATCACCACCGTCATCTCCAGAACTTTCTCATCTTCCCCAACTGAAACTCTGTCCCCGTCAGACACTAAGTCCCTCTCTCCTCCCCTGTCCTTTTGCGTCTGGCTTATTTCAGCGAGCACAGTGTCTCCCAGGTTCATCCATGTTGTCACGTGTCAGGATTTCCTTCCTTTTTAAGCTGAATCACGTTCCCTGTTTGTATGGACCACACCTTGTCTATCCATCACCGGCCATGGACACTGGGTTGCTTCCCCCTCTTGGCTACCGTGAATGATGCTGCCATGAACGTGGGCGCTAATACCTCTTCGAGCGCCTGGGGGCTGGATATTCTTGGCCCCGGGGACCAGAGTCTAGCAGCGTCCCTACCCATGCCAGCAGCACCCAAGATGTCCAGTCATCCCCAGATGTTGCCCGGCTGAGAGCCACGGTGCTAACAATGACTGCTGTGCTAGCAGTAACAACGCTGTCATTTCCGGGAGCCTTTGTTCCCGCAGTGACCGCCCCCCAGCTCCAAAGGGGCTGCATCCTGGTGGTGGTGCGCAGGGGCTCAGCCTCCCCGGCCCGCTTCCTCACCTGTAAAACGGGGCCTGTGATGAGCACAGTAGCGTCTTCCTCACAGACTCACTAAGGAGATTCTGGGTGCCACGCTGGAGCAAGGCAGACACATCAAAACGCCTTGGGGGGTGCTGAGGTTGCTCTGGTTGGAAGGGTCGAGCGGGGTGGCGCCCACAAGAGGTGACATCCCCGGAGACAGGCGGGTCAGGGTCCCGGAGGCCCCTGGGAGTGAACCCTGCGGGGATGGGTCAGGAGGGACATCTGGGGGCCCAGACTGCACGTGGACACGCGGGGCAGGACGCGAGTGCTGGACTCCAGAGCTGCCTCTTGCCTCCCTGGAGGCGGCCGTCTGATGCTGGTGGACGTGTCTCCCGAGCATCCCCGGCATCAGTCAGCTCTCACCCTTCTCTCCGCAGGTGGTGGGCTCCCAGGCCAGGATCCTGTACTCGGACCAGAAGGGCCGTGTGGCCATCGCCATGGCCTTCAACCAAGCCATCGCCTGTGGGAAGATCAAGGTGGGCTGTCCTGTGCTTGGGTGGGGCTCCCCCTCCTCCCCACCAGGCCAGCCCAGGCCCGGGAGGGAGGAGGCCCGTCCTCAAACCCAGGCTCTGACGACTCGGTCCCTGCTGTGTGACTTTGGGCAGTCAGGGGCCCTGTCTGAACCTCTCATCAGAAAAGAGGCTCCCGTAACCTCAGAACGTGGCTTTCCCACGAGTGTTTCATGTGGCTTTGTTAAATTGTCTCTTTCAAACCATGACAACCTTCCCTGCTTTTCCCCATTTCTGGTCAGCCCTGCCCACCTTGCTCAGTGCATGTGCACTTCCTGCTGTGGTGCTACAGTGCTGGCAGGGCAGAGACAGCGTCTTAGTCCTTCCCTCCCTCTCCCCTCCTCCTTCCCTCCCCCTCCCTCCTTCCTTCCTTCCTCCCTCCCTCCCCCCACCCCTCCCTCCCCCTCCCTCCT
>NC_041231.1:5369471-5402556 GCF_002837175.3 Physeter macrocephalus
CCCCCCTCTCTCCTTCCCTCCCCCCCACTCCTTCCTAAGCGCCCCCTGGTGCCAGCCTTGCTGCAACACTGCTGTGCAGAGGACAAGGTAGACAGGGTCCTGCCTGGTGCTGGTGGAGGGACACTTGGACATGCAGGCAAAGGTATCAATTCAGGGGCTCTCAGTGGTGCCGAGCTCTGTGAATAAAGTGAATGAGGTGACATGTGGGGTGACAGGGTTCAGGATGGCCTTCTGCCTTGCAGACGCAGAGCAGAGGCCTGAGTATCCAGAAGGTGCCGGAATACTGCACAGGTGGTTCAGGGCAAAGGTGAAGAGGGGGAGCATACTTGGCCTGTTCAAGGTCAGGGCAGCTCCTCGGACACGGAAGCTGTGAAATCCCGAGACCTCTGGTGCCGTCGAAACACCAGGCTGTCCCTTACAGCCCTGTGACATTGGGGAGGTGTCCTGTCCTCTCCGGGCCTCAGTTTTCCTCTCTATAAAGTGGGTGTGGTGACAGCGTGGGTGGGGTTGAGGAGACTCGGACCCAGCACCTGGAGAGCACACGGGGCTCCGGGCGGCCGGAAAGCGCGTCTCTGAGCAGCCACGGGGGCATCAGAAACCCTGTGCTTCCTCCCGCCACGGGTCTGCTTTTCAGGGGAATCCAAAGGGCGTCGGGTGTGCCCTGTCCCTTGATCTCTGCCCTGTGCTGGGCAGCGGACACTGGTAGCTGACCTCTCGTGTCCTCCCACACTGCAGGCGCCGGTGGTCCTGAGCCGAGACCACCATGACGTAAGCGGCACAGACAGCCCGTTTAGGGAGACCTCCAACATTTGTGACGGCTCTGCCTTCTGTGCGGGTAAGGAACACAACAAACTTAAACTTGTTTTCTGTTGGATTTTATTTAACAACCAAGTGATTCATTCATTCGGTTGTGGTGTTGCAAAAAAGGTGCTGGCATGCGAGAGGCATGGCACGGGGTGACCAGCCCAGGATGGAGGGGTCCTGGGATGCGGGCTCAGTTGTAAACCAGGGCGGGTGCCAGGTGGACCAGCTAGGTGGGTGCCTGAGACCTGGGTGCACCTGACCCCGTACTTTGCCAGTGACCTTCAGAAGGTGCTCACCTCCTGCGGCCCACGTTCAGGGGGGACTGCTGCTGCAGCCACCGTGATTGTTACTGTCACCCCAGGGCTTCTGTGTTCCGGTCCTGGGGGGCTTTCTGGTTCCCAGCACCTGCAGCTCCTCCCATTATGGAAGGGATCCCAAGGGAAGGAGGTGGACCAGGAACACCATCTACATCACTTTGTTTTGAGAGATTGGTCCATTTCATCTAAGTTATGGAATTTATGAGTATAGAATCATATTCCTTCATTATCTGTTTAATGTAGGTGGGGTCCACTCTGTCATTCCTGATGCTGGTCATTTGTGGCTTCTTTCTTTCTTTTTTTTCTTTGGCTGCTGTGGGGCTTGAGGGATCTTAGTTTCCCGACCAGGGATTGAACCCATGCCCCCTGCAGTGGATGCATGCAGCCCCAACCACTGGACCGCTGGGGAAGTCCGTGTGTCTTCTTTCTTTTTCCTTTATCAGTCTGGCTAGAAGTTTATCATTTTTATTGATATTCTCAAGAAGCTTTCAGTTTAAATGATTTTTTTTTTTTTTTTTTTTTTTTTTTTTTTTTTGCGGTACGCGGGCCTCTCACTGTTGTGGCCTCTCCCGTTGCGGAGCGCAGGCTCCGGACGCGCAGGCTCAGCGGCCACGGCTCACGGGCCCAGCCGCTCCGCGGCACGTGGGATCCTCCCGGACCGGGGCACGAACCCCTGTCCCCTGCATTGGCAGGCGGACTCTCAACCACTGCGCCACAAGGGAAGCCCTAAATGATTTTTTAAACTGCTTTTCTGCTTCCAAATTCATTGATTTCTACTCTCATCTTTAGTATGACCTTCTTTCTATTTACTTTGGGTTTAATTTGGTCTTCTTTCTCTGGTTTCATGAGGTGGAAGCTGAGGTTACTGATTTTAAACCTTTTTTCTTTTCTAATAAAAGTATTTTAATGGTGTGAATTTCCCTCTAAACGCTGCTTTAGCTGCATGCCACAAATTTTTACATAATATATTTTTGTTATCATTCAGTTCAAAATATTTTAAATTTCCTTTGAGATATTCTCTTGGAGCCATGAGTTATTGAGAAGTATCCTTTTAAATTTTCAAGTTTGGGGAGACTTTTCTGATATCTTTCTGTTACTGACTTTTGATTTAATTCCATTATAGTCTGAGAGCTTACTCTGTATTCATTCTGTTCTTTTAAATGTGTTAAGGGCTGTATTGTGACCCTGAATGTGGTCCATCTTGGTGCACTTGGGAAGAAGGTGTATTCTGCGGTTACTTGGGGGCTTGTTCTTTAAATGTCAATTAGGTCAAGTCAGTTGGTGACGCTGTTCCTGTTGTCTAGATCCTTACTGACTTTCTGCTGACTCGTTCCATAAATTACTGACAGACGGGTGATGAAGTTCCCGACTGTGTTTGTGGACTTGTCTGTTCTCTTCTCCGTTCTCATCCACTTTGCCATGTGTGTTTTAAAATTGTGTTGTTAGGTGTGCCCTTGTTTAGGTTTATTGTCTCTTCTTGGAGAACTGACCTCTTTATCATCGTGTGATGTCCCTGTTTGTCCCTGATAATACTGCTGGCTCTGAAGTTCTCTGATATTAATGTGGTTTACATTCATATCCTTTGGCCACGGCAACGACGTACCACAAACTTCGAGGCTGGAAACAGCACAGATGTGTTCCCTCACAGTTCTGAAGGTCTAAAGTCTGAAGTCAGTTTCTCGGGGCTTAAGTCGAGGTGCAGGCAGGGCTGTGACGTCTCAGGAGGCTGCAGGGGAGAATCTGCTCCCTGGCCTTTTCCAGGTCCTAGAGCTGCTTTTCTTGCATCTCATAGCCCTGCACTAGGAGGAAAGTATTCCCGGGACCCCCTCCTCTTCTCTGTGGGCACAAGTGGGGGTTTGGAGGAAGAGCCCGCCAGAAGGTGCCAGCCCCTTCTGTCCATGGCCCCAGGGGCCTCAGTCTCAGGCAAGCTCAGGCTTGTCATTCAGCGAGTCCTGAGACACAAGTGAGGCACGGGTTCCATTTTCTGTGCAGGTGCCTGCCTCCCCACAGGGCTCTGGTTGGTTGGCCGCCTTGGGACCTCAGGCCTCTGATGGGCCAAGGACAGTTGGTCATTTGCAGCTTGCCCCCCAAACTTGAGCGTGTTTGCTCCAGGGGTGGGACTGACGCTCTTTGTCATCTGAGCTAAAACCGCCACCACATCCCTTTGAATTCCTTTGTCCTCCGTGCTTCTGGGGCGCTGTACCTGGCACTTGGTGCCGGAGAGAAGACAGCAGGGGGTGACAGTGCCCGTCGGGCACTTGTTCATTGTCCTGCTTTGCTTGGCTCTGAAAATACAAATTTCTGCTGTTCCTGCAGTTGCCCTGCCTCGTTCCCATCCGTCCCTCAGACCCTGGCCCGGCCTGGCTGCCTTGCTCGGGGGCTGACAGGGCTCTGTTTCCACAGACATGGCCGTGCAGAACTTCGTGGGAGATGCATTCCGGGGAGCCACCTGGGTTGCCCTGCACAACGGCGGGGGTGTCGGCTGGTAAGGAGGTTTCTGAGGGCCGGTGGTGCAGCTGGGGCTCCTGTGGAAGTCTCGGGGGTCTCCTCCAGGGTCCTGGGCCTGCTTCCTGGAGCTCCCGCCACCGAGGGCTCCTCGTGTGAGCTGGAAATGGGGAGCCTTGCCCAACACCCCACCTTTGGGGTCTGACCCGTCGCGCGGGACACCGAGGCGTGCTGTGGACGCCGCCGTAAATCATCCTTTCCTGTCGCTTTCGTGCTGCTCTCACAGATGTTTTCCAGGGAATTCTCAGCACTCTCCTGGCCGTGTCCTTTCACTCCGCCAGGGGCTGGGCTGGGAGGCGGGGACCTGGGTTCCGGGCTCCCTGGGTCCTGGCCCCGCTCTGCCCAGCCAGGCCTGTTTCCAGCCCACGCCGCGAGGGACCTAGGGCTTCTGGGAGGCTCCCTTCTGGGCGACAGATGCAGTTCCCTCGTGGGGACGTCCCTATAATTCTGCACCCAGTTCCAACCCGAGGGGGTTTTCTGACACCAGCTGCGTGTCCTGCAGTTCCACTGAGTTCCAACACCGTCAGCACAGAGATGACGTCAGATCCCACGGCTGAGGGCTCAGTCCCACAGGGCTGCCCCCCCCGCCCCCCCCGACTCCAGTCACGTGTCCACAGTATTACCCGTGCTTCCGGCCCGCCGGCTGCAGATCAGAGGTCCCTGCAGCCACTTCCTCGGGTTCCACTGGTTTGCTAGAGCAGCTCACAGAACGCAGGGAACCCATTTATTCACCGGATTTCTGATTCATTACAAACGATATCAAAGGATGTGAATCCGTAGCCGGATGAGGAGATACACGTGTCGAGGACCCAAAGGGACCCTGCGGGGCCGGGCACGGCGGCACGCGGAAGCGTTCCGGCTCCCCAGCCTGGACGCTCTCTGAACCCGCTCCTTCGGGGTTTCTATGGAGGATTCCTTACGCGGGCGTGACGGACTACGTCACGGGCCACTGGTGACTGATCCCACCTCCAGCCCCCCTCCCCTCCCGGAAGGTCGGGGGCTGGGACCCGCGTTCCAGGCCTCCGATCGATCACGCGGTGGCTCCACGGGCATCCAGCCCCGCCCTTGGGTGGTTTCCCAGGGTCGCCTCATCCACATGAGGAAAGACACCTTCATCCTTCTCAGCAGAGGAGATTCCAAGGGTTTTAGGAGCTCTGCGCCAGGAACAGCGGACAGAGCCCCAGTACAGTACGTCTTTCTCGTTATGAACCACGATGCCATATTTGCGGCCGAGAACGTTGAATAACTAGTGTTTATTGCAAGGGGACCGCATGGCCAGCATTGAATCCCCTCTCTCACCTTCTCTTGGAAAAGAAACGCATCTGCAGGTGCGGAAACTGAGGCAGCCGGCAGCTGGGGCTACACCTGTGCGCGTGGCCTCTGGGCGGGGGTCGCCTGGGGAGCTCTGGTCGCGCGGGATTCCTGGCTCCTCAGAGCAGCAGGGGGCGCCGTGGCCCCGCAGAGGAGGACAGCTGCCCAGGCCCGGCCACCTCTGAGCTGACCTCTGAGCCTGTTTCGGCCGGATCAAGCCCGGACTTGCCCTCCAGAGCCAAGTCCTTCACGCTGCAGCTTCCAGAGCGTCCCCGGGGGCTGGCTTGGCCTTGGGCCCTTCGAGGCCGGAATCCCAAGCTGCAGCCCAGTCAGGTGGCTCTCATGAATGGAAAATGTGATCGGATCGCGTGTCCTTTCAGAGACGCAGGCTGGAGAAAACCAGGACGGGAGAGAGCGCCTGGCGTTTTGGCGCTGGATCTGCTGAGTCATGCTGCAGGTGCAAGAGCAGCTCTGAAGGGGGCCGGAGGTGGTGGTGGAGCCAGATCTGGACCCAGATCTGTTGTCCCTGGATTCCTGACATTGGTGACGGGACCGCAGAAGGCAGGACGGAGCCCCCGAGAAAGTGTGCAGGACACAAGGCCTCGGGACACTGCTCGCCGCTGACCCTGCACGGGGCTCCCAGAGCGGGGTCCCCCCTCACCGCCAGGCTGCCCCCTGGGCTCTGACAGGGCGCGACCGGCGAGGCGCTGGCACCGAGGCCCTCGGTCGTGGCCGCCCTCGAGGGCTCCTTTGGAAAGCGCCTCAGGTTCACCTGGAATCCGTCAGACGCACACGCAGGATTTAGTCCCCCGGATACCGCTGCAAACCTTCCTGTGAAAATCAGCGGGAAAAATCTGGCCCACCCCAGTTCTTCCTTCCATCTCCAGCTCTAGTTTTTGCTTTCTTGTAGGGAAAGGCAAGTTCCTAGGTCATAAGCCACCCTGATACCTCTCAGTTTGCTTTCGGTTTTTCCACTATCTGTTGGCTCCCTGTTTCCGAGCTGGTCAGCGTGGGCACTGGGTCGCTCCGTGGCGTCTGCTCTGACTGCGTGCTGGGGCCGGTCCTGTGCCGCCTGCCCGCGGTCCCTGCCGTCTGCTCCTTTCAGACAGGGCGCAGAGCGGGAGGGTCGGCAGTCAGTCCCTGGTCCCGGCGGCTTGGACGGCTGCGCAGAGACTGTGTGGTTCGTCCCTCCAGGGAGGGTCCGGGCGTCCCCGTTGGTGCTGAGCCTTCCCCTCAGTCCCTGTGTCCCCGCCTTCTGTCCTCACACCCGGTCCAGCCCCGGGGCCTCACATCCTTGAGGAATAAGTGCACCGTCTGTATCTGGACACTGGTACCGTTTCCTCACCGGAGCACGTCTCGCACCCGGCTGTGCGTGGGGCTCCCCAAGGAGCTTGTTTCTCCTGGACAAACGGTCGTGACAGCAGCGTGCTTTGCGGGCTAGCGGTGGAGATCAGCCACGGCGGCCGGGGCTCCTATGGCGCGCGACCTGCGCGCGGGTGTCTCCAAAGACGCTCGTCGAATCATCTCGATGGTCCCACCTATGAGGCAGCTGCACCCAGAGTGTGACTCTGCCTGGGGTTCCCAGCAAACCCACCCGCAGTTACTTGTGAAGGCGCCAGGACAGGCCCTGCCCCGCCGAGGCGCCCCTCCTGTGAACACGAACCGTTATTGTGCGGGCGTTGTGGGCGCCCCAGTCCCCGGCATGAAGATTCCTGTTTGCATAACCTCTTCAGCCCAGGCCGGTATCAGCGCCTGAAACCCAGGGCTGCCGGGCCGGTGGGCGAGAATTACAGACCCTGCTGTTCTGCTTCGAGTCGCTGCCTCCCAGGGTCTTGTTCCTGAGTTGCGTGCTCTTGTTCAGCTTGCAATGTTGAGCGCTTCCTCCCTTGGTACATCTGGCACTGACTCTTGTTACATGTGACGTAGGGTTCTGCTTTTACGTCCTTCTCAACGGGACCGTTCTGTGTCCAGAAACTGCGCCGAGATACAGGTCCTCCTTTCTTGCCGTCTTCCCGGGCCCAAGGTTTGCAGAGGTCACCTGGAGCTGAGCACCTCTGCCCTCTGACCATCTGGACTTCAGGCTACCAAAGCGAAAGATGTCGCCCTAATCTCCGGAAGCCCTCTCTGGTCCCAGGACTGTGGCCGCCGCCGGCTCTGTCCTCTGATCCCCGCACCAGCCTCTGACAAGCGAGTGGTGATGGCCTTGAATCCGCGCAGAGCCTCCTCCACCACAGGGGCCACGGGAAGCGCTGGGAGCCCGCTCGCGGGCACGGAGCCGCCGGCTGCGGCCACGCAGACCCAGGCGCAGGAGCTCTGCTTCCGCTCCCCGGGTGGGATGGGGCAGAGGGTCCTCACCCTCTTGGTGGGAACCGGGTGAGGTTGTCAGGGGGGTCCAGCTGGGCAGAGAAGCGGCTGAGGCCGGAGGGGCCAGAGGATCTGATACCTGAGGGTTTGGGGTCACGGGGCCTGGCAGTAAGACCTGGCAGGAGCTGACAAGATTGAGGGCGTTTCCTGTGTGTGTGACTGAAAGGGGCTGGAGGGTCAGGGATGTGAGCTGGGCAGGAGCCTTTGAGAAAGATGTGGAGGGTGAGGATGGATCCAGGGGCGTCAGGAAGGACGCAGTCTCCGTGGCCGATGGGGAAAAACTGCGGGGCAAAGAGCGGGAGAGGACGGGCACTGGCGCACGTGGATGATGAGATTCGAATGACAGCTCTCAGACACGAGTGACCCCAGAACACGTCAAACCCGGGAGAGGAGGTGGTCCAAGAAATGCTGGACATCAAGGAACTCGGCCCTCGAATCAAGTAATCAGGAGCCCAAATGCGAGCACAGGAAGACAGAGCAAAGGACAGCAGGAAGAGAGAGCCACGTAGAGCAGCAGGGACCACGGAGGAGGTGGCCCGGCCCCCAGGGAGGCGACACGGGGGCGCCCTGCAGGGGGGCCTGGGGTCCGTGGGTGGGGCGCGGAGGCTCGAGCGGGCAGCCTGCATCCCTCAGGCCGTGAGGCACAGGCAGGCTCCGGGCTGCAGGGCTGTTTCCGCAGACAGCGCTTCCGGAGCAGGCCTGCCCCTCGCAGGGTCGGACCCGGCGTGACCTGGGAACGCTTTTGCCTCTCGCAGGGGCGAGGTGATCAACGGGGGGTTTGGCCTTGTGCTGGACGGGACCCAGGAGGCTGGGCAGAAGGCCAGGATGATGCTCAGCTGGGACGTCTCCAACGGGGTGAGTGACCACCTGCCCCCGCCCCCCGTCAGTGGCCCCGCCCTCCTCCCAGAAAACAGTCCGGGGCCCCGCGGCTCCTGTGTCTCCCCTCCAGCCACCGCCAGGGTTTCCCTCCTCTTCAGCCGGCGCAGCCCAGCCTGTGTCCGCAGGGGGCCCTGCTTGCGCGTGCGCGTGTGCCGCGGGGCTCCATCCCTCCCTATGGCCACGCGGGCCTGAGGGGGAAGCAGCATATGGGGAGGGGCTTGGGAGCCCTACGCTAGGGTTAGACTTGGGTGGCCCAGGACAGTGGAGGGGTGGAGCCCCAGCAGAGGGGGCTGGTCCTCGTCCTGAAGGCAGGGAGGCAGGGAGGCAGGGAGGGAATGTCTGGGGGAGGCGGGGAGTGGCAGGAAGGCAGCAAGAGGCGGGGGGAGTGCCGAGGCCACGTCCAGGGGGCCCTGAGGACGCTGGGCCAGGTGGAGGCAAGGAGGCGGGCGGGAGCGAGGTCTGAAGGCAGAGCCGAGGTCCCTGCGCTCTGAGGACGACGCCGGGCGCCTGGCCTGGGGCCCCTGCCCGGGGGCGGGGTGGGGGGGAGTCCAGGCCGAAGGATGGCCAGTGTCACAGGCGGTGGATCCGTTTTCTGGCCGAGAGAGGAGGAGGTGTGAGCGCCCACGACGCGGCACCAACGCTGCTCGCCCTCTCCCCGCCCCGCCGGCAGGTGGCCCGCCGCTGCTGGTCCGGGAACCCGAAGGCCTACGAGATCATCTGCCGCACGATGCAGGAGGACGGGGGCTTGGTGGTGACGCTGCCCCACGCGGTGGCGGATGAGCGTGTGCTCCAGCGGGCCCTGCGGCTGTGAGCGGGGCCGAGAGCCCTGTGGCCCCCTCACCACGCGGGCCCCGCCCTCACCTCACAGCCGCCTGGCTCCCCCCGACTCTGCCTGCTCTCCTGGGCCAGGCGCCGGCACACGCCCTCCTGGGCCTCACCCGGAGGGAGTGTCACCGCGTCCCCACTTTACAGCTGAGGCCAGAGGGGCGGCTCCCTGGGGACCGGGAAGGCAGTCGGGGTCTTCTCCAGGCCTGGGTGCTCAGGCCTGGCACGGAGTGGGCTCGGGGGGCTGGTGCCGTGTAAACTGGCCAAGCTGGGACCGACCAGTCCCTGGAGCCGCCTGCTGTCCCTCCTCCCGCCAAGGGGCAGCTGCTCCTTTGGCCAGGCTCTCGCCCATCGCCCTGCCTTCCCCCGACCGACCGACCGACGGGACGGGCGTGGGACCGTCAGGGGACCAGGCAGAGACGGCCTCGCCCGGGCCGGCGGGCCTCGCCCGAGACCTGCGACCTCGCTGCACAGAGAGGCCAGCTTTGAGCATGTCCTTATTCTCCTTGGTTCCCACCACAGCTTCAAATGGAGAAAGGGATTGGAGGCCCGTCTCCAAGGAGCCACAGAAAAGTTGACACCCTCCCCCCACATCTACCCGGGGGGCCGAGTCCTACCCACGGGCCACTCCACCTTTGCCTGAGCTAACAGAACCCCACTGTTGTCTGGGCAGCAGTGTGCACGTAAAAAGTAGCTGATTTTCCAACCTTCCTTGTAATTAGCAGTGACCTTTGGCCTGGTTCCAGCCCGTGAGACGACGTGGAAGTCTGCTGGGTGGGTCTTCCGGGAAAGCTGTAATAAAAACGGACAGGTGCGGCTGCATATTGCTCTTTGCCTTTGCCCCTTCTTCCTGCCAGAGGCTCAGGTGTGATGCCCGGGAGCCCAGCAACGCTGCTGTGAAGGGACCGTGAGTCTCACCGGGGCACTTGGAGGCACGTGGAAAGGCAGAGGCGCCTGGGCTCCGGGCGGTGCTGGCAGCTGCTATACCAGGCCCGGGCGGCCTCCCCTTCTTGGTCCTCACCTGCTAAAGCCATCCTGGGAGGGCTTCTCTCCCACACGGCGAGCACGGGGTCCAGACGATCGTATCGCGGTCAACGAGTCTCCATGGAGGGCACCCTGCTGCGTGTATCTGCGCAGACATTCCCCGTTCCTAGGGAGAAACAGAGGATATGTCCAGTTTGAAGACCAGGCCCTCCCGTCATCCTTTCGATCCAGCGCCCTCGCTTATTCAGGACAGCCAGGGCTCGGCCAGCCTCAGGGCAGGGTCTCAGGAGGCTTCCGGCCACATGCGAGGGCTCCAGACCCTCCCTAGGCGCCCTACTGAGGCCGCCAGTGAGCAGTCTCCTCCCCCGCCTCAGCTGCCAGCAGGGAGAAGGGATGGCTGACACCCAGAGTGGAGCCACCACCGGGCCCGGGGGGGAGTCAGGGCAGTGACCGCAGCCTCGGTAGCCATGGAGGTGCCAAGTAAAGAGTGTCACTCGCCACCCGGCTCTGCAGGGATTGAGTCACCGGCCGCTGCAGCCGCTGACTTTCAGCACACCCGGAAAGTTCAGGGCGAAGATCAGGGTGAGACTCTGTGCTCTGGGAATACGCAGAACAGGCCCTCAGAGAGGCAGGTATTTTCTGGAGAAGTCGTTTGTGAACCTGGATTCTCACCTCTTCCCACTTAGAAGAGCACGAAAACCATTAACTTAGGTATTTGTTCCTTCCCACCAGCAGCAACCTTCTGCCAGCCTTCTTGAAGAAAGGAGGGATGTGTAGTCCGCCCAGAAATGTTTTCATCAAAACGATGGAGGTAGAAAACAGTTGGCCCTGATGGGCGTGAGCTCGGCTGCCTTTGAAACTGGGGCTTCTGAAAGTCTCCGGGCCGCTCCCGGGGCCCCCTCTGCTCCCTGGGACCCTGGACCCGCCCGGGAGCAGAGGCTTTCCCTGCCGGCCAGCGCAGGCCGGTGCAGGAGGGCTCACATCTCTCGCCCTGGGCTTTCCAGACGGGACTCCTACCCTGGGCGCTGGGCTTGACCTGCGGTTGCGTTCTGTTTGGCCTGCCCTCTAAAAATTTTTTGACATCCTCACCGATTTTTAGAAATTGGGAAATTTCACTTAAAAAAATCCAGATTTTGAGTTACTTAAAGAAGTCAAGAGATGAGGTGACGCCACGCGCTCACCACCGCTGTGGCAGCAATTAGCCAGAGGCCCCTTGGGCCTGGGCTTGTTTCACCCAAGTTACCACAGCCTGTGTTTGTTGTTTCTTCTCGGACGGGAGCTGCTGATTTCTTGCCCCTCCCTGTTTCCCACGTTGGTGTCACCTGCATGGCCTCTGCGGGGATTTGAATCTGTGTCTGTATTAGGGCTCTCTAGAGAGCCAGCAGGAGGTATACCCGTACCTATGTCCATAGGTGCTATAGATAGATGTCCATATACAGAGGTGGACGCCGTGTAGGTCATGTGAGCCGGAGGCCCAGGGAAGCCCGGGGGGTGGGGTGCGCAGTTCAGCCCCAGCACCAGGGCCAGGAGCCGGGGCGGGGGGGGGCGCCGATGGTGTGAGTCCCAGCCCAAGGGCAGGAGACGAGAGGAGGGGTTCCAGCTCAAGAGGGAGGCAGGAAAAGGCAAACTGCTCCTCCTCCCACCTTCTGTTTTGTTTGGGCCTCGACTGCTTGCATGATCCCTATCACTTTCTCTGGGGAGCCCCCCCCATTCGAATCCTAGTCTCATCTGGAAACAACCTCACAGACACAGCCAGAAGCAAGGTTTAAAACGGCCTGACCCACACGACATGTAAAATTTACCGTCATGGCGATCTTTGATGGAGAAGTTTCCTTTAACTCTGTGGTGTGACGCTTTACAATAAGAAATATGTGTTTGGTCTTTAGCCCTGTTTCTGGCCCAGAGCTCCTGAAACCCGTGGAATTTCCTAAGCGATGAGAGAGATGAGGTGCTTTGCTATTCGTAACAAGCCCCTTTCTGCCACACCTGAATTTATGTTTCCGAATTTGGGGCCTCACCTGAGATGGGGCTGGTCGCCCGGGGACCCAACCTTGTGGCTGGAGAGCTGAACGTTCAGTTTCCCACCCGCGACCTCCAGGGAGGGGAGTGAGGCTGGAGGTTGAATCAGTCACTGATGGCCAACGATTTAATCAACCTCGCCTGTGTAAGGAAGGCTCCAGAAAAAAAATGAAAGGAAGGGGATGGGGAGAGCTTCTGGGCTGGTGAAGCCCTGCAGATCCGGGGTGAGCAGCGCGCTCGCCGTGGGAGCCCGAGCCCTTCCCCAGGCCTGGCCCTGTGCGCCTCTTCCATCGGGCTGTTCTTGAGTTATGTCATTTCAGGGTAAGCCAGTGATTTAAGTAAAATGTTTCTCTGAGTTCTCTGAGCTGCTCTAGCAAGTTAACTGAGCCCGAGGAAGGGGTCACGGGAACCCTCCACATGCAGCCGGTGGGTCAGAAGCACAGGGGACAACCTGACTTGCAATGGGCATCTGACGGCACTCTGGCAGGACTGAGCCCTTGAGTTGCGGGATCTCCTGGTGGATAGTGTCAGATGTGAGTCAACTGCCTCGTGGTGTTGGGGAGAAAAGCACATTGGAACGCCCGGCCCAGCCTAGCCCCACTCCTGCCACAGCTCCGGAAGGACTGCATGCTGCCATTGACCGTTCTGAGTCCACAGTGAGGCCTTTTCAGCCTGTCAGGTGCTGGGCGAGCAGCAGCTAGGCCGGTGGGGTTTCCCCCCAAATGCAAATACGACAAGTGCACGTGTGTCCTCTGCTTCCTCCTCCCCCGGCTGCCCCAGGCCCTTTCTACACCCACCTGCTCGGAGTGCAGGGCCTGGGTTGCTGAGGGTGAACGGGCAGTGTCTGCGGTGCTCCCAATGCCCAGAATCCCTCTAGGATGTGCACTTCTGTCTGTGCCGGAGACATCACTGAACCACCAGCACCAGCCAAGCCCAGGGAATGAGCTGCCCCTCTGCTCCTCCCGTTAAACCCTACTGCGGGTTGCAGGGTGGTGGGGAGGGCAAGGAGAGTCCTTTGCAGACATTTAACGGGGCTCATTTCACCCATTTAAAAATGTTTTTAAAGATACTGTCAGTCACTCTCGAAAGGTGAAAAATCAAGCGGCGGAAACATCCATATTGCCACCAGAGGTTTTTCATGAAAACATTATTTTTCTTTATTGTGGTAAAAAATATATAGAATTTACCATCTTAACCATGTTGAAGTGTATAGGTCAGTGGTCTTAAGCACATTCACATTGTTGTGCAACCATCAACACCCATCATCTCCAGAGCTTTCTCATCTTCTCAAACTGCATCTGTGTCCTCATTACACAGACCTGCCCACACCGGCCCTTCCGCCTCCCCAGCCCCTGGCACTGACCCTCCCACTTTCTGTCTAGCAATCTGACTTTCTGTCTTTAGGTAGTCGTGTGAGTGGAATCATGCACTGCAGTGTTTTTTTTTTTTTTTTTGCGGTACGCGGACCTCTCACCGTCGTGGCCTCTCCCGTTGCGGAGCGCAGGCTCCGGACACGCAGGCTCAGCGGCCACGGCTCACGGGCCCAGCCGCTCCGCGGCACGTGGGATCCTCCCGGACCGGGGCACGAACCCGTGTCCCCTGCATCGGCAGGCGGACCCTCAACCACTGCGCCACCAGGGAAGCCCGACAACCTTTTAAAGATTGTGCTCTGCCCCCTTGCCTCCTGTTTCAATATGGTAATTCTATATTTAGTTTTTTGAGGAACTGCTACACTGTTTTCCACGGTGGGAAAAACATATTTAATTATAAAAATTAAAGACACTCATGCCCTTTCCCACCGCAGTTCAGAGCAGTCACAGGTGCTAGCAGTGTCTGTGTCTTTCCAGAAACTTCCCCAGGATATGCAGGCACGTGAACACACCTACAGTTTCCCCCCTAAATAAATGGGGTTCTCCCCAACAATGTTCTGCATGGACTTCTCCAAACAATATACGTTTCGTGGAGACATACAGAACATAAAAGTCACCATTTTAAAGTGTAAACGTTGGTGTTTTTCTTAGCCTCACGGTGTTGTGTACTCATCACCACTGTCTAATTCCAGTACGTTCCATCAACCCGAAAAGAATCCCTTAGCTCTTAGCAGTTAGTCCTAATTCCCCGCCCTCCATCCCCTGGCAACCACTAATCTACTTTCTGCCTCTACGGATTTACCTATTCTGGACGTTTCATATGAATGGTATCACACGGTATGTGATCTTTTGGGTCTGGCTACTTTCCCTTAGCATGTTTTCAACGTTCATCCATATTTTAGCATGTGTTTTCAACGTTCATCCATATTTTAGCGTGTATCAGTATTTCATTCCTTTTTATGGCTAAATAATATTCCTATGGAAAGGCCATATTTTGTTCACCCCTTTGTCTGTTGATGGACACTTGACTGTTTCCGTTTCTTTAAATGTAGCATTATGCTACTGTGAACATTCACATACAAGTTTTTGTGTGGATGGGTTTTCATTTCTCTTGGATATATACCTAGGAGCGGAATTGGCTGGGTCATAAGGAAATTCTATCCTTAACTTTTTGAGGAACTGCCAAGCTTTCTTCCGCAGTGGCTTCACCATTTTACATTCCCACCAGAAATACATGGGGGTTCTAATTTTTCCACACCCTCACCAACACTTGTTATTGTCCATTTAAAAAATTATAGCCATCCTAGTAAGTGTGAAGTGGTATCTCATTGTGGTTCTGAATTGCATTTCCCTGATGAGTAATGAATGATATTGAGGTTTTTTTAATGGGCATATTGGCTAATTGTATTTCTTCTTTGGAAAAATGTCTATTAAGATCTCTTGTGTATTTTTAAATTGGATTGTCTGCGATTAAGTTACAAGTTTTAAAAAGTACATTCTGGATAGTAGATCCCCATCAGATACATGATTTGCAAATTTTCTCCCATTTTGTGGGTTATCTTTTCACTTTCTTGTGTTCTTTGACTCAAAAGAGTTTTCAATTTTGTTGAAGCCCAACTGGTTTCTTTTCATTGGTTGGGCTTTCAGTTTCACATCTAAGAAACCACTGCGTAATCCAAGGTCACAGATCTAGTAGTTTTATAGTTATAGCTCTTACATTAGGCCTCGGATCCATTTTGAGTTCCTTTTTGTGTCTGGTACGAGGCGGACGTCCAAACCCATTCTGCTGTATGTGGATAACCAGTTGTCCCAGGACCATTTATTGAAAAGATTGTTTCCTTCATTGAATGGTCTTGGAGCAATTTATTTCTGGCACAAATTCTTACATATAAATCTTTCCTATTCTTTCCAATATTATTGATGTACTTCATTTTACTTATTTATTGGCTGTGTGGAGAGACATAAGTTCCCCAACCGGCACTGCAAGTGCGGAGTCCTAACCTCTGGACCACCAAGGAACTCCTTAAGTACCTTATTTCTTCTTTTTAAAAAATAAATTTATTTACTTATGGCTGTATTGGGTCTTCCTTGCTGCACGCGGGCTTTTCTCTAATTGTGGCAAGCGGGGGCTACTCTTTGTTGCGGTGCGCGGGCTTCTCGTTGGCGTGGCTTCTCGTTGGAGAGCACGGGCTCTAGGTGTGCGGCCTCCAGTAGTTGCGACATGAGGGCCTAGTTGCGGCAGGTGCGATCTTCCTGGACCAGGGATCGAACCCGTGACCCCCGCATTGGCAGGCGGATTATTAACCACTGCGCCAGGGAAGGGAAGTCCCCCGAAGTTCCTCATTTCTTAAGAACTTTTAATAATACATCATTGCTCAATTCAACACACACTGAGCGTCTCCACTGCTAGCATCTGGGCACACAGCTGTCAATGACTCGACAAGGTCCCCGTCCTCACGGAGGCTTCACTGGAACAGGGACGAACGGGACAGCTGCAGTTGAGAGCTGTCTGAGGGGCGGGGGAGGGCACTCGGAGAGAGCCCCCCAGGCTGGAACCCGCTCGTCCTGCGGGAGGAGGGGGAGCGGGGCGGGGGTCTGGTGGGGGGAGCAAGGACAAAGCGGGGCCGCTCGGGGAGGGGGCGCCGCCGGACCTGCGCTTTGAAAGATCACGGGCGCGGCCGGCAGAGGACCGACCGGGGGCGGAGGCACGGCAGCCGCGGGGTCATCATCCCGGAACGCGCGGGTGGGGCGCGGTCAGTCCGGGCGGGGAAGAGATGCGAGGCAGCGCTCACTGAGGCGGCAGGACCGCTCGGAGCTACAAGCCGCCGGACTGTCCGCGACCCGCCGGTTCCGCCGGTTCCGCCGGTTCCGCCGCGCGTACCGGTCGGGAGCGTAACGCCAGCCTCCAGCGGCCCACCTTGCACCGCCCACCGCGCGGAGCCCTGACGTCACGCGGCCCGGCAGGCCCCGTGCCCCGCCCGCCGCTCCGCTCCGCGCACGCGCGCCTGGGGCCGGCTCCGGCGCCCGCCGGGCTGCACTCCGCCCCGGGCTTTGGCGCCGACTCGCGTGCGTAGCGCACGGCGTTGCGCTTCGCGTGCGTGCGTGCGGGGTGGCGTTTCCGGCGAGGCGGTGGCTGGACGCGCAGCGGCCCAAGATGGACGCGCCGGCGGTGCTTGCCGCTGCGGCCCCGGCCCCACGCGGACCCCAGCTGGGCGGCGGCGCCGGCCGGCCCCGCAGAACCCCGGGCTCCGCGCACCGCCGGCTGCTGCTGCTGCGGGACCCCGAGGACGGCGCTCAGGGGCCGCGGCGCGGGGAGGCCCGGCCGGCGGGCCCCGGCGGCGGCGGCGGCGACTCCTTCGTGGTGCTGCTGGAAGTGGCGCGCGGCGCGGCCGAAGCCCCGGGGCGGCGGGAGACCGAGCCCGAGCCCGGCGCCGCCGCGAGCCCGGCCGGCCGCCCTGCGCAGGTCCCCGGCGCCGCGCCCCTCGCGGGCCCCCGGGCCGCCGGCGGCCAGGACCTGCTGGTGCACCTGGAGCGCGGCGTCCTCGCGCTGGCCGCGCCGTCCCGGCGTCCGCCGCCCGGCCAGGAGGCCGCCAGCCCGGCAGGGGCCCGCCGCGCGTCCGCCGGCCCCGGGTACCGCTGCCCCGAGCCGCAGTGCGCGCTCGCCTTCGCCAAGAAGCACCAGCTCCAGGTGCACCTGCTGACGCACGGCGGCGGCCAGGGCCGGCGGCCCTTCAAGTGCCCGCTGGACGGCTGCGGCTGGGCCTTCACCACGTCGTACAAGCTCAAGCGGCACTTGCAGTCTCACGACAAGCTGCGGCCTTTCGGCTGCCCGGTGGGCGGCTGCGGCAAGAAGTTCACCACCGTCCGCCGGTTCCGCCGCGCGTACCGGTCGGGAGCGTAACGCCAGCCTCCAGCGGCCCACCTTGCACCGCCCACCGCGCGGAGCCCTGACGTCACGCGGCCCGGCAGGCCCCGTGCCCCGCCCGCCGCTCCGCTCCGCGCACGCGCGCCTGGGGCCGGCTCCGGCGCCCGCCGGGCTGCACTCCGCCCCGGGCTTTGGCGCCGACTCGCGTGCGTAGCGCACGGCGTTGCGCTTCGCGTGCGTGCGTGCGGGGTGGCGTTTCCGGCGAGGCGGTGGCTGGACGCGCAGCGGCCCAAGATGGACGCGCCGGCGGTGCTTGCCGCTGCGGCCCCGGCCCCACGCGGACCCCAGCTGGGCGGCGGCGCCGGCCGGCCCCGCAGAACCCCGGGCTCCGCGCACCGCCGGCTGCTGCTGCTGCGGGACCCCGAGGACGGCGCTCAGGGGCCGCGGCGCGGGGAGGCCCGGCCGGCGGGCCCCGGCGGCGGCGGCGGGGACTCCTTCGTGGTGCTGCTGGAAGTGGCGCGCGGCGCGGCCGAAGCCCCGGGGCGGCGGGAGACCGAGCCCGAGCCCGGCGCCGCCGCGAGCCCGGCCGGCCGCCCTGCGCAGGTCCCCGGCGCCGCGCCCCTCGCGGGCCCCCGGGCCGCCGGCGGCCAGGACCTGCTGGTGCACCTGGAGCGCGGCGTCCTCGCGCTGGCCGCGCCGTCCCGGCGTCCGCCGCCCGGCCAGGAGGCCGCCAGCCCGGCAGGGGCCCGCCGCGCGTCCGCCGGCCCCGGGTACCGCTGCCCCGAGCCGCAGTGCGCGCTCGCCTTCGCCAAGAAGCACCAGCTCCAGGTGCACCTGCTGACGCACGGCGGCGGCCAGGGCCGGCGGCCCTTCAAGTGCCCGCTGGACGGCTGCGGCTGGGCCTTCACCACGTCGTACAAGCTCAAGCGGCACTTGCAGTCTCACGACAAGCTGCGGCCTTTCGGCTGCCCGGTGGGCGGCTGCGGCAAGAAGTTCACCACCGTGTACAACCTCAGGGCGCACATGAAGGGCCACGAGCAGGAGAGCCTGTTCAAGTGCGAGGTGTGCGCCGAGCGCTTCCCCACGCACGCCAAGCTCAGCTCTCACCAGCGTAGCCACTTCGAGCCGGAGCGGCCCTACAAGTGCGACTTTCCCGGTGAGCGGCGCCGGCGGGGCGGGGCGGGCCGCGCGGCGTCTCTTCTCCTCCCGCTCGGGGTCGCGGTGGCTCCCGAACCCCGCCTGGTTGCGAGGCTTGGGCAGCAGCTCGGAGAATCTCGGCGCCCTTCCCCGGCGGCTTCCGGTGAGCGAGGCCACCAGGTGTCCTCCCGGAGACGGGAGTTTGAGGCAGGTCCCATCACTTAGAAAAGCTCCGTCCGGCGTGTAGGCGCGTGCCCCGGGCTGCAGGGACGCAGGGCCACGGGGCCCGGGAGAGGCCTTAAGGCGCCAAGGGGATGATCGCGGGGGTGCGGTGTATCCACTGTTGTGCCCTTGAAAGCGTTGTTTCCTTCGGGCTTCACAGTTGCGTAAAGTTCAGAAAGTCGTCTTCATCTTCAGACGGAGGGACTCTGGGCAGGTGGATGCAGTGGGCGGAGGGGTCTTTCTCCGCCGTGAGTGCCCCTGAACTCTCCACCGGGAAAGGCAGCTCTAGCTGCTCTCGGAGGGAGTGTGTCTCTGCAAGAGACAAGGTTCCCGCCTGGGAAGGAGGGGCTGCGGTGCGGGGGCCACGCTGCAGAGCCAAGGCAGGGAATGGGGGCAGTGGGGCGGGCTGGGGGCAGGGTGCCCGAGGGCCTCCCAGGTGCCCTTCCTTAAAAGAGAAGCGCGAGTGTGTGCCCGGCGACCCTGTTGATGCGTTATGGACGCGGAGGGCGCCCCTTGGAATGTATGTTACGAAGTGTACTCACATGCGGGATTTTGAAAGGGCGGAAGCAAATTCACACGTTACCAGGTTCCCGTGTTTTCTTCCCACGCGCCCTGGCCTGTGCTGTGCAGCGCGTCTGCGGGGAGAGCGTGGCTGTAGGCCACTGATGCCGAGCGCCGGGTCCGCTTTCGGGGTCTGACGGGGGTCTGCGGACCGCCCTCTAGTCACAAGCTCAGGGGCCAGCCTTCTGGGCGTAGTACCGGCAGGATCGGGGGCCAGCCTGCTTCTGGGCACGGGGTCACCCTGGGGGTTTTGAGGTGAATGATACGCGGGCTGTGTGTTTGAGGTGGGCGGGAGCAGGAGAGGGACCAGTGAAGCTCCGTGAAGTGTTCCAGACCGGAGTGTCCCGAGGGGGGGACCCAGGTAGAGGCAGCGGGGCGCTGAGGAGGCTCCAGCGGGAAAGATTGCAGAGCTGGGCCAGGAGGCTTGAGTGTCGGTTGGGGGAGGGTGCTTCTTGCTGAGGCAGAGACCGACTCAGCCTGTTCAGACCTCCCTGACGGAGGGTGAGAAGACACCCAGGCCCGAAATAAGGAATGGCTGGGGCTGCTGGGCATAGACAGATTTACGCCCGAGAGGAGGACTCTAAGGCATTTAGGAAGACCAGCGTTTCCCAGTTAACTGTCGCTGTGCAAAGCGGGGTTCCCTGGGCCGCCCTGCAGAGTGCAGTGCGCGCCTGGCGGCACCGTAGAGGCTCTCGGAAGGGCTGCAGCGGAGACTCTGGTAAGCATCTCGTAGCCTCGTGTTTTCTGCCCTGTTTGAGCACTGAACTTTTCTGTCAGAGGAGAGCTAGTGACGTGCAAAGTCCGGTGGCTCAGCCGGGGTTGATGATGCAGGTGGTGGAAAAAGGCCACGTGAGTGAAGATGACCCCAGTGACCCTTGACAGAGCAGGGAACCCCGAGGAAGTGGACCAAAGGGAGAGAGAAGCTCGCTGCCAGAGGCCGGGCTGCCAGCCACCAAGGACGTCCGGGAGGATGTTTACGAGGGTGGGGGATGCGGCCTCACTCCCACGGGTGAAAGTCTCAGGTGTTACTGCAGTCGTTTGCAGCCCTGCCAAGCCCAGCCGGGCCAGACGGAATCTTGTTCCTTAGTCTCTGATTTCTCTCGTTGGGTTTATGGTCTCACATGGGCAACCTGGGCAGTTGAGTCCCCGCCACGTCCGTAGGGTCTGAGCTACAGAACTGGGGGGCAGGGCTGTGCTGGAGGGCTTTCGCTTGATCTGGTGCTTTGTCTCCGGGTCACACGGGGACAGGTGGCCTTTGTGCACCGCGGGCTGCGTTAGCTGCAAAGCTCTTCGCTCTCTGGAGATGCTCCTTAGTCGTCCTCCTCCCCACCTGCCCCGGTGCTCGCAGCGCCCTGGGGTGGTGACCGGTTAGCTGTGTTATGTGATTTTCGTCACGCCGGTGAGCAGGCTTTGTGTTTTCTCTATTCAGGCTGTGAGAAGACGTTCATCACAGTGAGTGCTCTGTTCTCCCATAACCGGGCCCACTTCAGGGAACAAGAACTCTTTTCTTGCTCCTTTCCTGGATGCAGCAAACAGTATGACAAAGCCTGTCGTCTGAAAATCCACCTGAGAAGCCATACAGGTAATGAGCCGGGGACGTGTGGACCCCATCTGCCATCGGCGCAGCTCACGTTTGTAATCACGTGGTGTGATTTTTTTTTCCTTTCTAAGGCGAAAGACCTTTTATCTGTGATTCTGACAGTTGCGGCTGGACCTTCACCAGCATGTCTAAACTCCTAAGGCACAAAAGGTAATCTTGACGTTTTGGTTGAATTATCAGTTTTAAAAACAGGTGAGTCGTTTGTTAGTAGTAGAAGCCTATGGATGGAGTAATCTTCGGATTTCTTTAAGTTATAAAAAACAAACCAACGTGGATAACTTGGAAAATTCAGAAGCCTTATACGAAGAAAACCGCACAGAATCTGATCACCCAAAGTCAGTTTTTTGTGTGTGTGCTCGTGTTTAAGTTTAACTGGTATACTTAATATGCAATTTGATATTTAAAAAAAATTAAGGTCATAGGCTAAGCTTTCGTCACGTCTTTACAAACTTCCCGCGGTGGTGGTGATGCTTTGGAGGACTGGGCCTCTGTGCAGGTGACACTTGGCGCCTGGCCTGCGTCCCTTGTTCGGCCTCTCAGCAGCTGTGACACTGAAGCTCTTGTTCTCCTGTTTTTATTTTGTTTTATACATTTATTTATTTTTATTTTACCTTTGGTTGCATTGGGTCTCCGTTGCCGCACGCATGCTTTCTCTAGTTGCGGCGAGCGGGGCTTCTCATTGTGGTGCGTGGTCTTCTCTTCGTGGTGGCTTCTCTTGTTGTGGAGCACGGGCTCTAGGTGCGCAGGCTTCAGTAGTTGCAGCCCGTGGGTTCAGTAGTTGTGGCTCGCGGGCTCTAGAGCACAGGCTCAGTAGTTGTGGCGCGTGGGCTTAGTTGCTCCGCGGCGTGTGGGATCTTCCCGGACCAGGGATCGAACCCGTGTCCCCTGCATCGGCAGGCGGACTCTCAACCACTGCGCCACCAGGGAAGCCCCTTGTTTTCCTGTTTTGCATTGGGAGCCAGAGGGGTCGGGTGGTCTGTCTGTACTTGCACAGTTGGCATCTGAGGCGTCTACTTAGAGAAAGGCTGTGTGTACGCGAGGTGAGGTCCCCCGCGGTGCGGACAGCCTGTGTAGGAGCAGGGTTGCTGAGCGGGGGAGGTGGCTTCATCAGGGTCTCTGGGAGGCTGCTGCTCCTGGACGGAACAGTCTGGTTGTGAGCGGTCACTGCCCGTTGCTCTCTGTCCCGCAGGAAGCACGATGAGGACCGCCGCTTCCCCTGCCCCGTTGAGGGCTGCGGGAAGTCGTTCACCAGGGCCGAGCACCTCAAGGGCCACAGCGTCACCCACCTGGGCACCAAGCCGTTCGCGTGTCCCGTGGAAGGTAGGTGCGAGCCGGCCCCGCGGCCGCCTGGACGCTGTGCGTGCAAGTTGCTTTGAGGTGCGGCGTGAGACGGGCTCGGCTGGTTTTCGCCGGCGGCCGGGCGTTGGGAGCAGTGTGTCGGACGGAGCAGGTTCAGAGTCAGGCCCTGCGGGAGGTGCTCTGCTGAGTCCCCTCTGGGCGTGTTGGTCGTGAGCGTTCCCTGACAGAGCGTGTGAAGGAAGCCCATTTCGGCACGTGGCGCGTGTCTCGGACTCAGTAGCCGTGGCTCCTCACGCTGTGGCTGGACGGCAGTGAAGCCGGGCTGGCGTTTCAGAGACGCGCTTCCGGGACGGTGGGCCGGGTCCCTCGGGGTGTGGAGTTGAACCCTGGCTCCCCCCTCCCTGAATCAGTGACCTCAGGCAAGGTTCTCTGGGCTTCAGTTTCCTCACCTGGAGAAGGGGATACCAAAGACCCGCTTCTAGCGGAGCAGTTTCTGGAACGTAGCCCAGGTGGTCCAATGAGACGCAGACCCGCCTCTCCCCAGGGCTGCAGTGGGGCCACAGGTCCACAGCTAACGTGCAGGGTGCTTGGCGCACAGAGGAGGTCACCCAGAGGGTTCCTGGGGCGGGGGAGGCAGAAGGGCCGGTGTGGGCAGCAGGCTGAGGGCTCTAGGCGGGGTGATGGGGCCACAGTGGAGGTTTAGGCTGAGCCTGGGGTCCTGGGCAGGTGGGCCGGTGCCTGGGCAGGCGGTGGGAAGGGAGGGACGGCGTAGACGGCAGAGGCGGCAGTTAGAATGCATGGTGCCTGGCGAGGGTTCAGGAGCGGGTGCTGTGAGGGGGCGGCGGCTGGGTCAGCGTCTCAGCTGAGACGGGGACACGGGGCACAGGCAGGAGGTGGGTCCGGACGCGCGGCGTTCGGGTGCCCGCGGGCTTCGCCGGCAGATGCTCAGGAGGCGGGCAGGTGCTGCTGGGGCCTGAGAAGGGGCTGGGGGTGGGGCAGACCGTGCACGGCGCTCCTGGAGGGACAGGTGCGGCTCCCAGCCCTGCCTCTGCTCTGCTTCTGTCCAGTGGGGGTGGTGGGGGCCCAACCGGTCAGGGAGTTTAATTAAGGGCTGAGAGGACACCAGTAACCGCCACCGCTGCTGGCAGGTCGCAGCAGGAGGCCTGCGGCCGAGCCCTGGGAACTGCCCTGCGTGCGGTGGGCAAGCAGAGGGCGCCCGGGAGGGGCCTGAGGAGGACGTGAGGGGCCAGGTGGGCCCAGAGAAGACCAGGTTCGGGAAAGGAGGCCCGTGGGCCGGCGCGAGGAGCTGAGGGGCCGCGGGCGGCTGGCGAGACCTGCGCGGGGGCCCTAAGCCCGGCGGCGGCGGCAGCGTTGGCGGCGGGGCGGGGCGGGAGGGGCTTGTTCTCGCTTCCCTCCTTGAGGGGATTGAGGGAAAGCGGAAGGGGCAGGGCTGGCGACGGAGGAGGGAGGATTTTCCTTCTAGTAACTGCGTTCTTGAGAGCTCTGCGCCCCTCGGACGTCGAGGGTGACCGGCAGCGCTTGGTCAAGGGAGTGGCAGTGAAGGCGGGCTGGCGGAGGCATCCCAGGACCCTTTTTCACGTTTGCTGAGAGTGGACAGTTCTTGAGTGTGGATGTTTTCATCATTTTCTCTGTTTTTGTAGGTGTTTGAAACTTTCTTAATACAAAGTTAAAAAGTCGCCCCTCCCCGCCTTTTCCGTAGTAGTAGCGGGAGGAGGAGAGCATGGAGAGCGGGGCACGGCAGCGGGCGGGCTGAGGGCGGCGCGTGCCTGGTGGGGCTTCTCTGGGCCTCCGGCCCGCCGTGGGGCCCTCGGGAAGGCCGTGCGATAGGCGGCGTGCTCAGCACCGCCGCGCCGCCGTGTGATCAGCCTGCAGGTCTCCGTGAGCGTCCCAGCTGGGAGCGGGTGTGGAGCGCAGCACGCGTGGCGACAGGGCCCCCGGGGGCGAGACCAGAGATGTCTCTTTTCTGTTGTGTTTCCCAAGTGCCCCGTCCTGAGCCTGACCTGGCAACAGGTGTGAAGTTCTGTTTGAAAATGAAATCAGTTCAGAACCGCTCTCGGGGTAGCAGAGCCCTTACTGCCGCGGCCGTATTCTCTCTGTGTAGCCTCTTTTCCTGAAATAGCCCTCCTCCGGGCCCCGGGCCCCAGCGACCCCGTCGCCTTCCCTGACCTGCTGTAGCGTGACAGCGCTGTGGCGTCCTTCCTGGACGTCGTGAGTACCGTGGAGGCCCCGCTTTACGGAAGGGGTCGAGGCGGCCGTACGGGGTGGGGGGGGGCCGGTCCCGCAGCTCCCCACAGCCTGGCCTGGCAGCCCCTCGGCCGCAGCTCCTCGCTCTGGTGGCCGTGCCGCCCGGCACCTCAGACGTGACCTGTCTCCTGAGACCTTCCCTCCTCGGGGGGGTGCTCTCCTCTGCTCCCATAACGTTGGGTGGCCCGACCGCGGGCGTCAGCCCGCCTGTGTTAGGACAGCCGGCTGCTTGTGCGTCCCTCCCAGGTGACGAGCTTGTGGCCGTCAGGAGCCCCTCATCCCTGCTGCGACCCCGCCGTGCCGAGCTCCGGCGGCGGGGCGTGAAGGAGGGTGGCTGTATCTCTGGGTCGGCCTGTGTCTCTCTGCCCCGGGTGCGCGTCTGCTCTGCAGACTTGGGCAGGGCCCCCTCCGGGCTCCCCTCCTGCCCCTGATTCCCGGCCATCTGCTCGGCCCGTCTGGGCAGCAGCTTCTCGGGCGAAATCAGAGGAAGTGGCGGCTCTGTAGGGTGGTCTCCAGCCCCAGCTGTCACAGGGTCGCAGGTTTTCTTCCAGTAGCAGCTTAATGGAGGCGGTCAGCCTGACTCGTGCCGGTCACGTGCCCTGTGTGCGGCCGATGTGGGCCTTCGGGGTGCCTCGTGATGCTGCCCGAGGGCGCTTGCTGGGGGCGGAGTGTGGGGACGTGCCCTGTCTGGGGGCGGCCGGGACGGGGACCCTCAGGCTAACACGCGTCCCTCTCTCTGCCCAGGGTGCTGTGCCAGGTTCTCCGCGCGGAGCAGCCTCTACATTCACTCCAAGAAGCACCTGCAGGACGTGGCCGCTCCGAAAAGCAGGTGCCCGGTGTCCAGCTGCCACAGGCTCTTTACTTCCAAGCACAGCGTGAAGGCCCACGTGATCAGGCAGCACCACCGGCACCCAGGTCGGCCCCGCTCACGGCCCTGAGGGCGCCCAGAGTCCACTGGACGCGTGTCAGGGACGCAGCGCGAGTCGCTGCTTCCTCGGCTCCCAGCCCAGGGACCGCAGCTGCCACTCTGTGTGGCCTCGTGGCCTCTCTTCTGCCACTTCCTGCCTCTGATCCTCTCACCCGCCCTTGTCTCTGAGGGGCTTCCACAGGGCTGGCCTTCGTAGCCTGGCCTTCTGAGTCTCTCCTTGTGACCTTGTCCTGTATTCCAAGCCTGCCCCCCGTCGCGTCCGACTCCTTCAGCTCCTCCTGTCCGTCCCACTGCCTGGGAGAGTTCTTGGAGACAGGACAGAGCTGTTTGCGGACGTTCTGGGGCAGGGCGGGAACCACGACGAGCCCAGAGGGGCGACTCTGGGCACATGGACCTGGCCGTCCTGCTACCTGGGGGCCCGGGACTGAGAATCCCGCCCCGTGCACCGGCCCCTGGGTGGCCCTGCGGCTGCCTCTCCCTGGAGCTGTCCCAGCACCGTGCTCTGCGGCCCGGCAGCCCTGCTGCTCCCGGCAGGGCCTGGAGGGTGAAGTCCTAGCTGTAGTTACCTGAGCAGCTGCTGCCAGGCCCCGCTCAGTGCCACCTTTGTGACAGGCCTGCCCAGCCTCAGGCATAGCCACTTCCCCGCTGTGGTCCTGGGAGGGGCACCGGTATGGGAAGCACGTGTTGGGTAGGTGATGGGGGGCGTGGTCCCAGGCCCTGCGTTTATGCTGTGACATGGTCTCGTGTCAGGTCGGTGATCAGGGGTGTGTGTCCCAGGCCTGGCGTTTATGATGTGGCACGGTCTCTTGTCGGGTAGGTGACTGGGCTGCATCCCAAGCCCCACGTTTATGATCTGACGCGGTCTTGCGTGGGGTAGGTGACTGGGGGGTGTCCCAGGCCTGGCATTCAGGATGTGACGTGGTCTCGTGTCGGGTGTGTGACGGGGTTCCAGGCTTGCCTCCTGATAAATGGGTGCCTGGGAGCATCTGTTCATTGTGGACGGACTCTGCCAGGCCCTGAGTTGTCTGTTCGGGTCCCCTCACGTTGGTCCCGGGTGGGGCTCACATTGGCAAGGAAGTGCTGGAGTGACGTCATGGTGTGGCCTAACGCTGGATGCTCTGTATTAATGTTTGTTTAATGATTTTTGAATGTCTGACTCTTGCACGTTGGCAGGTCTCCAGTAAACGTTTGTGGAATCAGCAAAATGCTAGATAGGAAATTTATGAGCACACTGGTATCTATTTGCTTAGATTATTATTGATTTTTCCGTAGGGAGCTGAATCATCAAGATTATCAAGGAAACTTTTGAAAAAGAGACATGTTTCCATTTTTAATTACTTCATAGAGTTACTGCCCTTTCAGAACGTTTCCTTGGTACTAGATGATTATGAAAGCAGTGATAGATTGATCCATCCAGTTCTTAAACTTTGAAGTAATGTGACAGCTGCAGATGATATATTCTGAATTTAGTTGTCGTTTATTTACTTTTGGGGGGGCGTGGCATCTGGAGTAGATTTCTTTCATAGGTTCACGGTAGAAGCATCATAGGCGCTTTGGCGTGGCGTCCACAGCTGGATGGTGTGAGCTCGGGATTAGCTCAGGGTTGGGACGGAGGGATGGTGCCAGGCCTGGGAGCGCCTCTCCCTCTGGCCGGGCCTGGGTGTCAGAAGCCGCAGGAGAGGAGCAGTCAAGGCCTCGTTTGGCAGCTGTGCCCCGGTTCCTTGTGCTTCCGTTTTCCTGTTTGCTTGGTGCCTGGTGAGCCCTAGGATTTGGGTGATTGGGTGTTCTTGTTTATTAACCCCCAACTCGAACATTCATCGAAACTTGTTTATAGCATGTTAGTGTTCTTGTTTTCCCAAGGGTAATCTGATTACTTAAAATCTTAATTGAATAACAAATAAGTATCGGGAGAGCGCTGCGGCAGCAATGAAGTGAACGAGGCGGCTTGTTGAGGGCCAGGCCCCGTGTCTGCCGCTGAGGGGCACAGGCCCTGGGACCCGCGGCAGTGGGGGCGGTGGAGCCTGGAACTGGAGC
The DNA here is from genome assembly GCF_002837175.3 of Physeter macrocephalus. NCBI lineage: Eukaryota > Metazoa > Chordata > Mammalia > Artiodactyla > Physeteridae > Physeter > Physeter macrocephalus. The sequence goes on from NC_041231.1 coordinate 5,396,761, forward strand.
AGCTCCATCCAGGAGGCCACGGCCAGGCCTGCAGGGTGCGGTGCCTGCCATGCGCTCTCCGCAGCTCCCCGGGGGCGCCCTGCTCCAGCCCCAAGGCAGGCAGGTAGGCCGGCAGGCCAGATTTTCCCCACTGTCCATCCCTGCCCTGCGCCCTCTCGTTCTGGAGAGGCTGCTTGTCGCGAAGTGGGCAGAGCTGGATGGGACGTGGACCCACCTAGCTGATGCCAGAAACGTCAGAGAGCCGAGGCTCAGCGTGGCCTGAGGCCTGCGGGTGTCTGCTCCGCGAGGGTGCTTGGTCTCCTAGGCGGCTGCTCGTGGGGGAGTGAGCGCAGGGTTTGGAGCCAGTAGGACTTGGGTTCGAGTCTTGGCTCCTCCGTCACTGGGCGGTGTGACTTTCGGGAGGGTCATCGACCCGGGTCATGCCCGCGGTCTGGGGAGATGCCCGTGGGCTCGAGGCTCCGGGCAGCGTGGACAGGGCGCCTGGCGTGTCCCCCACGGTGCCTTGCTGCAGAGCGTGGCCGCCTGCAGGGCCAGGCAGCGGGTGCAGGGAGAGCCGTCCTTGTCCCCTCGGTGGCCGCCTGCTCACGTCCTGAGCACATACAGAACTCCCTGCTCTCTGAGGGCCTGAGGTCACCAGAGTGTTCCTTCCTTTTCAGACCTCTTCCCTCCGCTGGGAGCTCCAGGTGCGCTCGCGCCCAGCAGTGACCTCAGCAGCCCCAGCCAGAGTGAGTTCAGCAGCGTGGACCTGGCGGTCCTCTTCTCCGACACGCCTGGCGACAGCGGTGGAGCCCCCAGGACCTCCGACGAGGCGCTGCGCGCTGGCGTTCTGACTGTCGACGTGACTTCTGTGAGCGCCTCTCTCGGGGGGGGCCTCCCTGCCAGTCAGGCTGCCTCCGGGCCCGTGGGCCCCCTGGTCCTGGTGGCCCGCGGTGACGTCCCACCGGGCCCGGACAGGCCCCTCGTCCTTGGGACGGCAGCCACGGTTCTCCAGCAGGGCAGCCTCGCTGCAGGTGACGTGCAGGCCGTGGACGCGGGGGCGCTGGGCTGTCTGGTGGCCCTGCCCGTGAAGAGCTTGAGTCGGGACCCCCAGGCTTTGACCTCTGCGAGCGGCCCCCAGGGAGACAGCAGTGCCCTGGAGCTGCTGGTTCCCATCAAAGTGGAACCGGACTCGGCCCCCGGCCCCGCCGCCGGCGCACAGCAGGCGTGGAGCGGAGGGGCGCCGCGGCCTGTGGAGTGCAGCCCTGCAGAGGAGCTCGGACCTCGGAAGGACGCGCGTCTGGCTGCGGGGACCGGCGGCTTCTACTTGGTATGAAGTGCTCTGTTCGGTCACATCTCACACCCGTCGTGCGGTGTTCTGGATTAATCTACGTGCAGACGTTTCTTAGGGGTTTGCGCAAGGATGGAGCTCCTGCCTACAAGTCTGGAAATCTGAGTCCCAGTCTCGAGTCTGGAACGGACTAGTTTTTACGACCTTGAGCGAATCACTTAACGTGTCTGAGCCTTAAATTCTCACTTATTTCTAAAACGAGGGGCTTTGGCTACATGATTTCTAAGGTCTTTTCGAGTTCTGTGATTTGGTAATAACGTGTCTTCTTGAGAAAAGCTGGGGTATTTCATAATGTTGAAACGTTCTGCGTTTGAGCTTATCACGTAATAGCAGATCCTCAGACGGAGTCGTGACCAAGAGGAATTGTGACAGCAACTGTCTTTTTAGGCTTAATGGAAACTAAAACCACGCAGAAATTTTTAGTTTGAATTAACAACAACAACAAAAGGGAGTGGTCTGGGAACCTGTGTCTCTGGAGGGTTATAAGAGCACTTCTCCAATTGCGAGGCTTGGCAGTTAATATATTTTAACTATATTTATGTCGGTTATACATTTAATATAATTTAGAGTAATTTAATCAGAGATTCTTAAGAGAGTGTCTTTCCTCAGCCTCAGGTGGGAGTGATCGAGTAGGTTTTTCTTTGTGGTGCAGGTTAAATTTGATGGTGATGTTTATATTCAAAAAGTTAAATCTTATTTTACCGTGATATAAAGAAAAGTTACTCCTCTGAGTCAGCGTCCTCTGTGAGGGACGCGGCAGTGGCCGGGGGCCGGCGGAGCGTGAGACTGACCCTGACCCTGTCCGTTCTCTCGCTAGCTGTGTGACGTGGGCCAGCCCGGCGTCTGTGAGCCCAGAAGGCGCGTGGCGAAGGGGCCGCAGGTACGCCCGAGCCTCTCTCTGTGGGGACGAGGGTTCCACCGTGTCCTCGCAGTGCGTCCTCAGGGGTATGGCGCTCCCGGTCCCGTGTGCGTACGTCAGGTCCCGCGGTAAACGCCCCGGTTCAGTGATGCACTTACTGCTCTGCTGTGCCGGCTGAGACCCTGAGTGGAGCACCTTCCCTGAGCAGCCTCGGTGGGGCACACGGCCTGGGCCCCCCGGGTGGCCCAGCGGGCGTGGTGTGACACGTCCTGAAACCCGGGGAGGGGCCGCAGTCAGTGAGTCCCGGTCACTGAGGACACAGGTTCTGTGTTTCAGACAGCAGAGTGGTCTGCAGTTGACTTTAAGATGGTTTCTGTGTAAAATATTTTAGTACGTTTTAGACTTTGAAGGAATAAACTTTGCTTCTCTGGATAATAAAATCACGTATATGGTTCCAACTCAGGCTCTGTGCAGCTGTCGCTGTCACTGGATGTGGCATTTGATTCTCTGAGCCTTTGCTGGGGTCTGTTCAGGAAGCAGAGCCCGCACTCGGTAGGTCCCCTGCTCCCCTCCCTCTACTGTTTGGTCCCGCGACTGATAACGCTTTTCTTTGGTCTCAGGAAGGTGGGGGCTCAGCAAGAACTGATTCCCGAGCCATCCAACTAGCCAAGGAAAGAAAGCAGAGAGGAGCCGGGCGCCACACAGGTGAGGCTGTGTGCGGGGAGGGGCCGGGCGCGTCGCGTGGAGCCCCCGGGGCCTGTGGCGCTGTGGATCCCCGGTGCAGGAAGGCTGCTGATTTTAAAGTGTTGGCCTCTTGTTTGAAGTTTTAAAAAACACTGAGTGGACCAGACAGGGCCTGCTAGTTTGTGACCTCCTCCATCCATCCCGAAAGTGGGTTAGTGGGCACAGTGCTTAAGGGAAACTGCAGTCAGTCCTTTTGTGAAGGTGACGCTGAATTCTTCAAATAGCATTATTTTGTAGATTTCATTTTATAAAAAATATTTATCTAAAATATATTTTAATATATCGAAAAGTACGTAGGATTAGCAGTATACTATTTTACATCTCCTTCTTTTTAACGTGACAGTGTCTCATTTCACGTAATGGAAGCGCCCTCCTCTCTGGGGCAGTAAATAGCGCTCCCCGGTGAGCGTGGGCCCCGTCAGCATTCGCTGTGCCGAGGAGGGCCAGCCCTGCGGTTCCCGAAGGCCTGCGGGGTGGGGCGGGGTGGGGGGGTGGGGGCTTCAGAGATGGCGGCATCCACGAGGGCACAGTTGGTGAGGGGCCAGGGCCTCAGCTCTGTGGAAGTGGAGCTGCTCTGGGGCGGCATCTGTAGAGACACTTTTGTTTTCATTTTTTTTGTAATATTTCAGCGTTATCTTTTTAAAAACAAGGACACTTAAAAACACGCCAGGCACTGTCATCACTTCTTCAGGAGTTAGCGGTACGTGTTTCCCTAAAGTCGGTACCTAGCCAGCATTTCCATTTTCAGTCGTTTCAGATGCCATGAATGTTTTTATACCTGTTTATTCTAATCACCCAAGTAAGGCCCGTATTTCCTGTCGGTTGTTGCATGTCTGGGGTCTCTTTCACATTTGTAGCCCCGCCCATGTGTGTGTGTGTGCGTGCGCGCGCGTGTGCGTTTGTGTGTGCGCGCGTGCGCCGGAGGCTGGGCGGTTTGCCCCGTCGGGTTGGCGGGTCTCGCGCTTCAGGGTAACAGGTCACTCTGTCTCCGTGTTTCCTGTAAACCAGTCGCTCCGGCTGGAGGCTTTGCTCTGACTCGACTTAGAGTCTGTGGGGCCCTGACGGCCGGCCCAGCCGCGGACGCCCAGGGTCTGGACTGTTAATCATCAGGCTGCAGGAGGATGCTGAGGTCTTTCCCATTTTAAGCTAGAATACTTCGGCTCACACAGGAAAGTCAGCAGAAATGTCTAAATTTTTCTCTTAATCAGTTTTCAAAATAACGAGCTAGCTGGTTTCTTTGCATCCTCCAGGGGTGGTCAGGGTACTTTATACGCTCATTGATGTAAACGTCGTATCGACTTTCAAGGGAAATAGAAATCTGGAACCTGTCCAGTATGCAGCCTTCACACACGAAGGCGGGAGAAGAGTTTCTTCTTGGGGTGTGTAGGCTCGCCTTTGCCCCACGTGACCTTGAAAGCCGTCTTGTGTCCCGTTAACAGCCAAGAAGTAGAGGAAGACAAATAGAGACCCACAGCCCCTTTTCCAGAACCCTCGGGGCCAGCTGTGTGTTTCCCCAGCCCTTGACTTCGGTGGAGTTTTAGACTTTTGCAGAAACTCGCTTCCATGCGTGCTGCCCCCAGGTGTGGTGCCCTTCATGCGGCCTTCCCCGTGTGCACGTGTTCTGAGACCACGTGTGTCCACAAAGCTGGGGAGGGACTGGGGCCATGGGCCACTGATGGGCTGGGACCTCACGTGCTCGTGACGGCCCTCCTCTGCCCAGGGTCCTGGGTCAGCCCCTCGGCCTCTTCCTCTGTGTCGGCTCCTCGACCTTCCAGATGCTCCTGTCCAGACACCGGCCCTTCAGTCCGGGGCGTCTCTCCCTTCGGGTCTGTCTGGTGCTTTCTCTTGATTGGACCAAGGTTGTGTGTTTTGGGGGGCCCAGAGTGAGGTGCCCTTGTCCCTGCATCTTGTCGGGGTCCATGCAGTAAACGTATTGGGGCAAAGCTGACATTGGCCCCTGGGTTAAGGTGGGGTCCGCTGTGTCCTCCATGATAGTCCCTGCTTTTCCCTTTGTAGTGATAAATGTCTGTTTTGAGGTGGCTACTTTGGGCTGGAGTGCAGACCTGCAGGATTACCCCACTCTCACACCACCAGCACGTGTGAGGGTCCCTGTCTCTCTGGGTTCACGAGTTCTCTAGAAGGGCTCAGAACCCGGCTATGGATTATCGCAGCAAAGGGACACATAGTACAGTTGGCTGCGGGCAGAGGACGCTCCCAGCGAAGCTACCAGCCACCCTGTCCCTGGCGCTGTGGTCAGTGCTGAGGGCTCCACCCCCTCCGGAGGCCAAGCTGCCCCTGTGGCCCAAGGCTGCTGCCCCGAGTCACATTGTCAGACTGTCTGAAGGGCCCTGTCTGCCAGATGGCGAGTTCCAGAGGCCTCGAGACTCCTTCCCAGGGGCTGGGCCATGGGGCAAGGTTAGCCCGGTCCCACGCTGCGCTAGGTCTGTTCTCCTCACCCGCCCGCTTGTTCCGCATGTGAGGACTCCTTGGCCTGTGCTGTCATTACTGTGGTGATCTAACGGCGATTTTCCATTTCCCTCCTCCTGTGCGTGTATTACTTAGAATTTTCTGGAAGGAAGAGTTGTCCCTTCTCCCCCTTTTTCAGTTCAGTCAGTTATATCAGTACAGGTTCCAAGACATTGACTTTATCTTTTAGCGTAATATACCTAGTGCTGGGTTATTTATTTATTTATTTATTTTTGCGGTACGCGGGCCTCTCACCGCTGTGGCCTCTCCCGTTGCGGAGCACAGGCTCCGGACGCGCAGGCCCAGCGGCCATGGCTCACGGGCCCAGCCGCTCCGCGGCACGTGGGATCTTCCCGGACCGGGGCGCGAACCCGCGTCCCCCGCATCGGCAGGCGGACTC
>NC_041231.1:5402685-5470801 GCF_002837175.3 Physeter macrocephalus
CCAGCGGCCATGGCTCACGGGCCCAGCCGCTCCGCGGCACGTGGGATCTTCCCGGACCGGGGCGCGAACCCGTGTCCCCTGCATCGGCAGGCGGACTCCCAACCACTGCGCCTCCAGGGAAGCCCGAGTGCTGGTTATCAATCGATCCTATCAGTGTTTATTTTGCTGCTCGAATTGTTCCGCCTTTGGCCGCTGGCAGCTCTTTCGGTTGGATTCTGTGCCCTCCTGCCAGGCCCCGTCATGGTTCTCGGGGGGGGCACGCCCCTCGCCGTTGGCACCGCTAGGCCCGGCCCTGGAGCAGCCGCTTCTCAGGGCGCCCGTTCCCACGCTGGGTGCGGCTTGTGCCGCCGCCTGTTGCCGCAGGGCGCCGCTGCCTCGGGACGCCCGGCGGGCCCGCTGGGAAGGAGATGCACGCACGTGAACCCCCGCTGCTGTGCTTCGGGTTCAGAGCGTGTGGCGTTTTAGGGTGGCAGGGTGGCACACACATTCTGTATTTCTCACCACGCCTGGTTCTGGTGTTGGCTTTTCAGTGAAACGCATTCACTTAAGTGAGTCAGTAAGACTGTAAACTGTCTTCACGTGCTTTCGGGTCACGTGTTGCTGCTACGTTCTTTTTGGCACCAAACTTGGGAGGAACCTGGGTTTGGGGACTTCCTGGGTTTCGGGATGTGGGGTAATAGGTCCAAGAGCAGAGCAGCTGCAGGAGCAGGACTGTTGGTGGAGTCGAGTCGTGTAAACACGGGCTTCGCGGTGTCGCCGAGGTTCAGTGCGGCGCGCCCGTTGGTTCTTAGGGAATGTGTGGTCTGAACGATTTGAAAAGTGGACAGAGGGTCTGAAATCCAAGACTGTTCCATTGGGTGGCTATTGAGTGCTGAGGTTCCCCCCTCAAACCAAGAATATTTTCTCAACGTAAAAGAGAAACTGTTATTCTTGAAGCTGACAGTTAGCAAAATAAGCTTCAAAAAAAATGTACCCGACTTCAGAACTGTGCACGGATGTGCACTTTCTGCTCTTGAAGGGCAGGGAAGGAAGGAAGGCATGGTGCCCACTGGAGGAGGTGTAACCAGCAGAACACACACGTCTGTGTGACAGTGAAAACGTAAACGAGTGGGGCTCCCCCACGGTTTTGACTGCGACAGAAAAAAGCAAAATCCCAAACCACACGATGTCCAGAGAGACACATTGTGGACAGGAGTGTTTAGAAGGTGAGAATTAAGACAAGATAAAACAAAACCAAAAACAAAAATTAACAAAACAGGGGTCAATACTGATACCAGAAGCATAGAATTCAAAGAAAAACAACTGGGGCAGAGAAGGCTTTTCCTATTTTTGGTTGCTGTTCATGCATAATCAGCAGTCTTACCATGACTTGTGACCGTTTGTATGAATGTTTATATGAAAACTTACAGTAGCAAACAGTATGAAGTAAACACAGATGGAACTCCAGGAGAACTGGATAAAAACCTAGCAGTATTGGAATTTGTTAATTCAATTGTTTGCAGAACAAGCAGAAAAAATAAAGATGTAAAATATTTTTACAGTGGAATTAGTAAAGTTGTTGTAATAGATTCTACTCCATGACAGTGGAATATTTATATAAATTAAACTGAACAAATTAGGCGTCAGGAAAACCGTAGCAAAGTCTAGGAAAAAACAGCTTGGTAGTACATGTTTTTGACCGTAATGTGGTAAAACACAGTAATAATCACTTGGAAAACAAAAGAAAACTTAGTAAAAACTCTTGGGTGGAAGAAGAAATAGGAGCTGGTTAGAGACTTCCAGGAGGAGCAGGTGGCCGTGTGGTGGCGTGAACTTGAGCAGGCAGCCTCTCGGGCCCCAGCCTTCTCTGTAAAACAGGCAGAAGAGCACCTGCTGAGGTTCCCGGGGGGCTGGGGGTTTCCGCGGGGCTGCGCTGGGCTGAGGCGGGTGCAGTGCCTGCAGCCCTGGAAAGTTGGCGGTGGTCGTTCTGTGTGGGAGGGCCGGGTGTGCCGAGCAGGGCGCCTTCCTCTTGAACAAGGAGGAGGGGCTGAGTCTTTCAAGACGGAAACAGAACAGACTAAGATGAGTCAGAAATCCTGATTTTTGACGCTGAAGCGTGAAAACCTACTCAGATTTTTAAAAGAATTTGTGTGGGCCAAACAGAGCAGCCTTAAGTGGGTACAGCTCCTGGGCTGCCATTTGCTACATCTGTCTGAGCAGGTTTACAAAGGATAAAGGGGAAGCGTAAGTGAATTCCACGGATTCAGTGGAAAGTAAACAGAAATCCTCTATACTGCGTGATTATAAGTTTGGAGTCCTCGCAACAGGATGCGTGATTTTCCCAGAAGACAGAAATCACCGTTACTCAGAAACCAGCGGCTGGCCGCTGCCGTGGATGCAGCGAGTGTTTCCGGGGCTGAGCTGTGGGCGGGTCCGCTCCTGGTGGAGGCGCGGTCAGCGCCCTGCCCAGGGGCCGCGGGAATGGGAGTCGCCCACGGCCTGGGCGTCTCCGGGATGGTGACTTCTGAGAATAGAACACCGCTCCCCAGAAAACACACTTGGGGTTCGGCAGCGCGTTTGGTCTGCTGTCCCCCAGCGGGTTAGGCAGCCTGAGGTGATTGCGGTAGGAAGTCTGCTTCTCAGGTCTCACGGCGAAGGGTCCCTGAGGAACGGTACTGTCTTCTCAACAGATCCTCCCTTTATTCTGAAAATGGGTTTCTGTTCCTGATGGAAATAGGAACGGAAGGCAGGTTCTGCAGCCAGAAGCCAGCGCCACCCTAACGGTGGGTCACCGAAGGCGTCCTGCTTGGACTCACCGCCGTCGCCCCGTTGCGCCGGTGGGGTCCCGGAGCTCCTGGCCCTTGAGATAAGCTGAGAGGAATGAGCGGGACGTGCAGGGAGGGCTAGACGGTGGCTCAGGGAGGAGAACCCAGAAGGGCCCCCGGAAAGCGGTGGGGCTGAGATGTTACCCAAGAGCCCCGTCTCCGCCGCAGGCGCGCCCTTTGTGGCCGCAGCTCGGAGGAAGGACGGTGGAGAAGGTACCCTTCACAAGGAGGCCGATTCCCAAGCGGGCGGGACCGGAAAGGGAGGGGACAGAGCTGGCCCGCCCGAGGCGCTGCGGCCACGGCAGTCAGGGAGGAGGACGGTGAGTCCGGAGGGCTGTGGGCGGCGCGGAAGGAGCCGGTCCACGGGGCTCGCGGGCTCGCGTAGGGCAGAGGCCTCGTGTGGCCGTACGCGGTGAAGGGCGGTCCTGGCGAGGCCCCAGTCCGGAGGCGGCGCCCAGCACAGGCCCGTCGTCCAGAGCAGCTGGCTGGCAGCGTTTGGGGAACGAGCTCGGAGCCAGCAGGGGGCCAGGCCGCCTGGGGCCTCTGGCTCCCTGTCGGGGCTGGGCTCCCGTGAGAGCGTGATTAGAAGAGGGACGTGGTATGTTCTAAAAGGTGGTTCCACCTGTTCCTGTGACGATAAGCCACAGGGACACGGAGCAGGCAAGGGGAGCAGGGGGCTTCTTGGGGCCCCCCACCGAGGTCGGCACAGTGCCGGTGTGGGTGCCCCGGGCAGGCGGGGCCGGGCCGCCGAGCGCGCACTCTGAGAAGCGGCCAGGGCAGCTCTGCCCGTTCCCGTGAGTGCGTGAGGGCCTCGGGGGACCCTGCGCCCCGGGCAGGACGCACAGTGGGCGGAGGCGCGGGCCTGGAGAGCGTGCAGGGAAGGCTGTGGGTCTCGCCGGGCGCTCACGGTTCGTGCGCACAGACCGTCCGTACGGCCGTGGGAGCAGATTAAGGAGAGCAGCCGGCAGGGCCGTGTGGGCTTCAGGCCCCGGCTTTGCGGTTGGGCGAGGACTCCCGTCCGCGTAGACCGCCCCCTCTGCCGGCCGCGGGCCTGGCTGGCCGTGCGCCCCGCAGGCCTGCGCCCTGGACGGCCCTGGCTCGCTCTGGGGGTCCGACCGCCTTTCTGGGTGGGTCCTCACCTTGCCCTTCCCAGCGGGCCCAGCTTGGCCTCCCGTCCTGGGAGGTGGGCGGGAGGAGGGGACCAGGACCTCGCGCGCGCTGGGTTCCCTGGCCCGTTCCTGCGGGGCGGCCCTGCCGTGGCTCTGGCCCTGTGTGCTGTCCGCCTCCTGGACTTCGGGGCGGCAGTGCCCTCCTGAGGTGCTGCCCAGGAGCTGTGCCTTGGTGCACCGTCACCCGCGTCCCTGTTGCCTGCATGGAGCCCCTCTGGGTGCCACACCACGGCGTCCCTGCGTGCCACTGGGCCCCGACCGACCCGTGGCGAGAAGCACCTCTGAGGGGCAGTGATGTTGCGGCTGCTTCTGTGACCGCAGACCTCGCTGAGGGCCCCTCGGCCCCTTGGTGTTGGCAGGGTGCCCCTGCTCCCTCATCAGCACGTGTGGCTGTGGGCTCGTCTGTACATCCCTGGAAGCACACACGCCTGTACTCGGCGCACGGCCATCAGCGTGAGCTTCGGCACACGGTGCCCCGTCCCGCCCGGCGTCCCACAGAGCTCCTCGTAGACGAGGGCTGGTCCTGTGCCCTGCATCCTGGGCTTCCCCCACCCCGTTCCCTCTCCACGTCCTCACGGCAGCCTGAGGCGTGGCTACTGACGCCCCATTTTTTGGGTAGGAACCTGAGGGGGACGGACCCCACGGTGCAGTCTGCAGAGCCTTCAGGGGCCCGGCGGCACCACGTCGCACGCGGGAAGGCCGTGTCTCGCCGACCTCGAGTGTGGCGGATGCGGTGCTCCCGGGGAGCCAGCACGCGGCCCGGACGACGGCCTCTCTCGGGTTGGGGTCGGGGTGGGCACTGTTGTGTCCTCACCGATGCCAAACAAGGCAGTTGATGCAAGTCATTATGGCCGATTTTTAAAAATCGTAAACCTTCGTCCTTAGGAACCAGAAAGATTTCCCTAATAAGTCAGGCTGGCAGCGTCGTTTCTCATCACAGTCGGGAAGAGGCAGCCGGGCAACAGCACAGGGGCGTTAGGCACATCTGCGGAAGTTCGGAGGAGGGTAGGTACGAAGGGAGAAGCGGTGATTGCTTTCCGATGATGGTTATAAACCCAAGGCAATTGACTCCAGTCATTAGAAATAAGAGGGAAGGATAGGTAGCTGATTGCACAGTGAACCTGCAGGTATCAGATTCGTAGCTTTTCTATTAGAATAATCAGAAAAAAAGTAATGAAAGACAGATCTCACTCATAATGGCATTAACAGTGACAAGGTGTCTCGGGACCCCCAGTGACAAGGATGCCAGGCCTGCTGAGGGCCTCCCCGTACCTGGCTTGAAACACTCTGCTTCTAGTGTTGGTTTTCGTGTCTTATTCAGTTCCTTGAAAATGCCAAAGGAACTTAAAGCCCCCCGTCAGGCTTCAGTTCCTGTGGAAGATGAACTTGGTGAGACTCTGGGTGCGTCTTCAGGAAAGAAACATGGTGGGAGGGCCCTGGGGCCTGAGGCGGGTTGGCCTGTGGGACACTGGGCGCAGAGCAGAGCGTGGGGTCCGGTGAGGGGCTCTGGTGACGCTGGCCTAGTCGGGGAGAAAGGAAGCGGCTTCTTCCTGGGCCTGTGCTCCACTCCGGGGAGACCACGCCCTTCGTTTTGACGGTAGTCGTTTTCCACGGGTATAAACTGCACGTATATCCTTATCTGGAAGAAATGGTACAGTACTCTGCCCTTTCCTGCTAACAACGTGAATGTGTCTCCTCGTGAGGGATCGCTTTTTGTAGTGCATCTTCTCGACAGCTGTGTAGGACTGAGCACGTCCGAAACTGAGAACTCTGCCCCAGTGCCTGTGCGTCCACGCTGTGTCCCGTCGGATCTCCTTCCTTGCGGGAATGGAGGGAGCGGCACCTGCCGCTTCTTGCCGTGTTCTGTGGCTCCGACGAGGAACCCCAGTGGAGAGTGACCACGTGGTCCCCTGCCCCCTGGCTGTGGAGGGCAGGTTCTGAGGCGCAGGGGTGTGCTTGCCAGGGCCTCGCGGCGGAGCTGGGGTGGGCGCACACGTGGTCCGAGCTGGTTCTGTGCTGCCGGCCTCGCCCGGTCTCGCTGGGCCCTGGGAGGGGAGCTGGGGGTCCCGTAGTTCACGGATGGGCCAGGGGTCCGGCGTGCAGTGTGGAGTCCAGCTCCCCCTGCCGTTTGAGGCCCAAAGAGGATGGTCTTTTGAGGTCTTCTTAGTGGAAGCGTATCTGCTGGCTGCATTTCCTCTCCTCTCCCTTCCTTAAAGTCACCCAGCACAGATCAGCGTTTTGGGTAAACGTGGAGAATATTCAGTTCAGTGTGAAGATTGCCTGCCTGGTAAGAGTTTGTGGATTTCCACCGTGGAAAAGGAAGTTCGACTTTTCTTTTGATCGGCTTATTAAATGAGTCACGTTATGTTTAGCGCCACGGCATCTTTTACCGGTGAGGACTCGGGGCTGCATGGTCGTCGTGGGCTCTGTGTGGCGACCCTCGGTTTGCGTTCGCGTGGCTTCAGGCATCCAGAGACGGACGTTTCTCCGTCACGCTCAGGCGTGGGGTCAATTTGTGGCCGTCTTGAGTGTCGATGACACGGTACCCGATGGCACAGTCTGTCATTTGGGGTCGTGTAACAGAACGCCCACCACAGTGGCTCGAGCAGGGAGTCTGGGCAACGCGCGGCCCGTGGGGGTCAGGGTCCCCTCCTCGTGGTGCCGACAGCGGTGCTCTGCCTGGGTCTTGGGCGTGAGAGGGGCCTGGGGGGCCCCAGCCTCCATGCGTTCTCTACTAGCGTCGAGTCGGGGGCCACTGCAGGCCCTCCTGCCCCTTTCCCTCCACAGACGCCTGCTGTGTCTCCACCAGCCTCACCACGCCCTTCGGGAGAGTGCGGAACAGGCCAGGGTCTTCCCGAGCCCCTCGGCCAGGCCCCGTGGGTTGGTCCGGGGACGAGCCCCGTACAGGTGGACGTGGCCAGTTCTCCCGCCCACCCTCCGGCAGCCCTCGCGGGGGCGCGTGTCAAGGTGCTTGGAGTTGGGGCGTGTGGTGGGCCCGTGGGGGGCGCACTGCCCCGGAGACCCTCAGCTTCCCAGCCCCCGCTGCTGCCACGAGACGAGCTGCTGGAGGAGAGGGTCCAGGAAGGCCTGGCGGCACAGGCACCCACACGGGGGTCGCTTTCAGCTGCAGGCCTCCTGTCCTGGGCCCGGTCGTTACCTGGACGGGGGCGGGGGGCGAGCCCCGGCCGAGAGAGCCCTTCACGCCAGCGGCAGCGATTCCTGTAAACGTAGCCGTGGGGGTCTGTGGGGTCACCAGATTCCCAGACACCGGATTGAAGGTACACGTTGAAAAGAGGACTTACGTGATTTCTTTCAGGTTAAGTGTGTGCTGATACAGTAGTTAAAACTGACTTCTCTTGGGCTTATTAATAGTGATATTCTAGTTACTCGCTTTTTAGCAGTGTGGACCTGTCTTCCGTTAAGTATGAAGGAAATGCGGAATCGTGATGTGCAGAAAAAATTAGTGGGGTTTATTTCTGATTTGTACATGTGATTTTTACTTCATTACCCCCTAGTTGAGTAGCATACGTGCCCACATTCATGAATGAAAGCAAAGCTTTGATCGTAGCTCTCGTTTCACAGATAACTTAGAGTGCGACCCACACAGCTGGCACTGAGTCATTGCAGCGTAAATAAGGAGAAATGGCTCAGATTCATCTCAGCTTTATGCCGTATGACTACATAATGAATATTAAATGTACATCATTTAAATCTTTTCTACTTTTAAAACTGACTTCAAAAGATGCATTATTTGGTGGCTTCCTTAATTTACTCCATAGTGGTTTCATGTATTCCTTGAAGTAGGTCTTGGTATGTTCATTTAGATTAAAAAATGAAGTCGGACCCTTCAGCAGAGTAAGGCTGACCGTGCTATATGGGCTTCGTCCAACGTAAACGAGGTGAATCTTCAGCTGCACAGTTGGGATGAAACTATATTTAAAGCACACGAGCGTTTTATTAAAACATTTTTTTAATTGGCAAAAATGTATGTTTACCAGTCTCAGTGCTCACGCAGACACCAGCCACCGGGGAGCAGGCCGGCAGTGCACTCCTCTCGATGCATTTTTCAGTGTAATTTTCCTTTTGATATTTTATAATTGTCAAAGTTTAACGTGTCTTCTTTTGACTGGGTCTGCGTTTCTGATAATTGCAGCGGTAACTCACGTTTTCAGATGAAGAATGTTCACTTCTAGAAAGTATATTTAAGAAAACTTTAAAAATAAGTAAAATTTCAATTTATGTACAGATTTGTATGGCGGGGAAATATGTGAGGGTGATAAAAGACTTTAAAGCATAACAGTGATGCAGGTAAAATTCCAGAGGTGGCTAGAACAACACAGGCCCCAGGAGGACGGCGGGGGGGGGGGGGGACATCGAATTCCTCCCTGTTGAAGGGGAGGGAGTGAGTCCTGCTGGGAGCAGCAGGGGCGTCAGGCTCCTGGGGCAGGCGGAGAACTGGGGCTGGACCCAGAGGAGACACGCACACATGGAGGGGAGTCGGCAGTGAGACCCCGGGGATGGGGCCCGCAGGCTGGCTCTTCGGGCAGCAGAGCCAGCCGTGCCCGTCAGAAGGGAGACACAACCTAAATAGCCGGCCAACCTCTCGTGGTTTTCATCTTTAACTTGAGGTCAATTAGACGTTTTCCTAAAGACATGTTTTCTGGAAGTAGCGAGTCGTTCAGTCTCACTTGTTCTTTTGGCGTTGTTACATTCAACAACGTTTAATTGGGTGCTTTTATTAAGTGAGCTTGTATGCTGCTCACCGTAAGGTTGTCTTTGTGAGGCCGTTCCCGTGCCTGTGTCTGCCCGGCAGTGACAGCGCCTCCACCCCTGCGTGCTCGCTGTGCGCTGGGCTCGGTCCTGCGCCCTGAGCACATCCACGTGGTCCATCCTCCCCACACTCTGCAGTGGGAGCCCCAGGCCAGAGCTCAGCTCGCCTGTCCAGGGTCAGGGAGAGTTGGTGGTGGAACCAGCGTTGAATCCAGGGTTCCTGTGTCAGAAAAACCCTTTCTGGGCGTTAAGATGTTCTCTTTTTTCTTTGTGCTTAATTTTTTAAAAAAGCATGTTGTTAGGAAACCAAGAAAAAGTGATGATTTTTGCGAAGGAAGCTGCACAGAAAGAGCCACTTAGCAGGTGCTGAGGTGCCGGCTTGCGAAGGAAGCTGCACAGAAAGAGCCACTTAGCAGGTGCTGAGGTGCCGGCAGGGGGGCGCGGGGCGGGGGATGCAGCCGGCTTCCCTCCCTTTTTCCGTGAGCTTGGTCGTGCTCCGTGTGTCAGGGACCCCGCGTGCCCCAGGCTTCGAGGGTGAGGAGGAGTCCACCCTCGAGGACGGCGTGGCCTGAGCCGTCTGTGCGGAAGACACGAGAGCCCTGCTCAGCTTCTAAGTGGAGGCCTGGTCTCGGCCTCTTCCCTCTGGCTGAGCGGCCGTGAGTCTGGGGGCCTTGTGTGTTTCAGGAGCCGCGGGGCCCGCACTGAGCACGGGGGAAGGCGACGTCCGTGCCGGCCCAGGAGCCTCCCTGTGGGGCAGCCTCGCAGTGCCCGGTGTGGCTCTGCCATGCGTCCAGGTCCAGCTGCTGCAGGTAAGAGCCCGTGAGCCGTCCTGCCCCGTCCTGCACCCCTCCTGTCCGTCACTCCGCTGTGTCCACGCTTCCCCTCGGGCAGGATTCGCATTCCCCGTGTGCAGCTCCCCTGCAGCCTGCCCTCTGCGCTCCGTCCCGCTCCTGCCCGAGGTCCTGTGGCCGCACCGCAGACAGCTGGCAGTGCGTCTGGCTCCTTGTGCTGTTGGGTCCCCCGGACTTGGCTTCTCTCCTCACGGGGCCGGGTGAAGGCAGCGTGCTCATCCTGTGCCAGGATGCACCCGGAGGAGGTGGCCTTTGTGGAAATGGTGCTGGGCTCGTTTCTCTCTTATTTTCTCTGCCGCACTGAGCCCCCCAGGGCAGGACCGGCCACCACTTGGGCTGCACCCGGGCCAGTGGGGACCTGCAGCCGCGGCTGCTCCCACCTCCGTGGCTCCGGGGACACGGTCACCTTCAGCCTCGCTTTCCAGGGGCTGGAAGATGATTTGGAAGGGTTTTGGGAGAGAAGAAGTTTAAACGCTGAGGATATGTAGCTCTGACCCAGCCTCTTTGAGCACCTCTGTGTACTCGGCTCTCGGGCCGCGGGGCCATGCAGCTGGGCCTCGAGCTGGGCTCGGGGGAGGGCTCCGGTCACTGCTGGGCCTCAGGCCGCCCCTGGAAGGCGGGTGCGCTGGTTCTGCTGCGTCTCAAGGTAGCGGGACTCCTCGGGCCAAGGTGACTGAGCTGTGTGCGGTTGCCTTCCCAGGATGACCCCTCAGGGGACGTGGTCTTCCCGTTGGCGCCCGGCCCGCAGCCTCCCGTCTCCCAACCCCTGCTTGCTGTCGATCTGCCTGTCTACGTCCTCCAGGTCTGGATGTCTCTTTGCTCTTTGGGTTCGTTGAGACTCACGAAGCTTCCGGCTTCCTGAGGCTTCTTCCTGAGGTGGCCCTGCGTGGGACTCGCTGGGTGGGTTGCCAGGGTGTTTCTCCACTTTGTGGAAGAGGTGGGTACGGGACCGAGACATAAAAGGTGGAGCGTACAGCTGGGATTCACTCGTCACGGTAGATGGGGTGGAATTTAATACGGTCTTCAAGGGTCATACGTTTTAGAATTGTGGAAGTTGGGCTGGCCAGATTTTAGCCTGTGGGGAAATAGGCTAAGCTGAGTATGGATAGCAGTGGATAATTGAGACTTGGGTATAAAATTAATGAAGTATGTAGCTTATCCAATTTCAAACGTGTATGTAAGAAACAAACGGTAATTTTGGTTTTCTTAAATTCAAATTGGGCTGTTCGACATTTTCCGTAACATTAGAAGTGAATGTTGAATGGAGCGCGGGGGCGGGGGTGAACTGGAGGGCGTGCGGTCACAGTGTCCGGAAGGCCTCACGGCCGTCCCCTCCATCCGTCGGGTGTTCCTCATCTCAGGGTCTCAGGGTCGTGTACAAGTGAGCCAGGGGGTCGCTGTGGCCTGGAACCTAGTGCTGACAGTTGTTCCCTGCAGGCGGCGGGCCAGGTGGTGGTGGTGTGGCCACGTGGCTGGAGCCCGTCCGCGCTGATGCCGCGGATGGCAGCTCGTGACCGGGAGTGGGGGGCGCTCCCGGAGCGAGTGGGGAGGGTCAGGGAGGACAGTCCCATCTCTGAGGAAACCCAGAGCAGAGGACTGAGTTCACCTTTGCTTAGTTTTGTTGATACTCCTTCAAGATATATGCTTAAAATAGGGGGGAAACGGGTGTCTTCAATGAAGGGAGGCCAGGGGCACGTGTGGGCCTGCTGTGCTGCGGTTGCCGAGCTCACCGCTGTGCTTGGTTTCGCAGGAGGTGCTCCCTGCAGCTGGAGGGCCCACTGGGCCTGAGGACATGTGGAGCTCGGGCAGCACGGTCGGCCTGTGGGCCCTGCAGTGAAACCAGCTCTGCCTGGGCCGAGGGCGCCGCTTGGAAGGCTGGCCTCATTCTTCAGAGACTTTGGGTACTTTTCGCAAGTGTTTTTCTTACATTTTATCAGGGACCCGTTTGGGGCCATACCATCCTCTCAGGGCAGAGCGTGCCTTTTCCCGCTCGGCTGTGCACGCGGCCTGCATCTGCCTGAGCTTGCTGCGTGTAAAAACGGCCGCCCAGGGAGGAGGACGGAGCCTCCGCGGTGGCCCCTGACGGGGCTTCAGCAGTGGGCGCAGCGTCTGGCTGAGAGCAAACAGGCTGTCCCCGCCCTCGGTGGGGGTTGCGGTTGAGCTGGGGTGGCACCAGGTCTAGTGGCCCAGGCGGCCTGGTGTCAGGGGAACGTGACGGGTGACGCCCCCAGGCCCTGTCGCAGCCCTTGCACAGACCAAATATAGAGTTAAACCTTTTAAAGTGATGATTTTTCTGAGTTCTGAATTTGGGTCGGTTTGTACAGCCACGTTCTGAGCACGGAGGTACGTGCGTGGCCCGTGGCTTCTTGAGGGTGAAGGGGTGCCCGTGTCCCCGTGTGTTTTCACGGAGTGAGGTCCGTCCTGAGAACAGACAAGTCAGTGAACGTGCACGTCAGTGGGCCGGACAGGGCTCTCAGAAAAGGTGTTTTGCCTCGTGCCTTCGCAGTGTTCTGTTCAGATGCTGTTTTGATTCTCGGGCTTGGGATCATCCCAGCTCTGCCCATTCTGTGCGTCTCTCTTGAGTTTTGGGAATGAGACTTCTGCTTTCTGCCGTGACTCCTCTGTGTCCTGCGTGGGGGAGGGGGTGTCTCCATCTCTAGATGGTGCTCCCCGAAGCCGCGCCTGGACCTCTGTCCCGCACACCCCCGGCGGGCGTCCCCCTGAGGTGCTCCGGACTTCCGTTTCCTGGGCACCGAGGTCCCTGCTGACTTTGGGCCCAACTCCTCACGCAAGTGAATTAAAAGTTTTTGTACGGCCGCGCATGGAAAGTTGACGTTTTTCCCTTGATCCGTAGCAGTAACCCATCGGTCCAGCTTGCTGATTCCCCTTCCCGTCTTTCTTTGTATGGGGGCTGATCCCACACTCACCTTGGGGTGGAATTGGGGTTCCAGTTTTTTTACACTCCTCTGATCGTTAAAATCTAAGCAGAGATTTGTTCTAATGAAAGAGAAAAAGCTCCTCTGATCGTTAAAATCTAAGCAGCGATTTGTTCTAATGAAAGAGAAAAAGCTCCTCTGATCGTTAAAATCTAAGCAGCGATTTGTTCTAATGAAAGAGAAAAAGCAAAAGCAGGGACAGGAATGCTGGGAGCAGAAGAGGGGGTGAGCAACGACAGCCCTGAAGCCAGGCTCCGTGTCCCGAGCTCGGGGACAGAGGGTGTCCTTCCTGCTGCACTACATCCGGGCTGCGTGGGCTCCAGACAGCGCCCCCCGCCAAGTGCACAGGCGCCTCTTGGTTCAGCGCCTTCAGGCCGCAGTGCCCTGCCGTCCACACAGGCACGCACGCTCGCCGGCAAGCGCTCCTGACCTCAGGCTCCATCCCGGGCTCAGGCAGCAGCAGCTCCAGAGAGTGTGTGTGCGTCCTCGACCGACTGGCAGAGGCCAGGGTCAGCCGCCCTGGGGGTCCGGCTGGGGAGAAACCACACCCTGTTCCCATGGGCACGAGGGAAGGTTCTCCTGAGCGGCAGGGACGCCTGGGCTCCTTAGGAAGGTCCAGATGCTGGTTCTGAGGTGCCATCCAGCCCCGCTTCACTCCTCAGTAGCCAGTGGGCGAGGAAGCAGAGTGCCAGGAGGCTGGTCCCGAGGAGGTCGCCCAGCCCCGTGAGGTAGGGGATGCAGTGGTCATCCGGGTCCAGGGCCTGGTTCCACGTCAGCCGAACCGTCGCTTCCGCCAGGTACAGCAGGATCGTCACCTGTCACGAGGTGAGCAGACACAAGGTGATGGCCGAGGAGAAAGCCCATGTCGCCAAGAAACCAGCACATGTCAAGAGCGGACACCACGGTGGACACAGCCACCCCAGGCCCTCCCTGGGCTCCTCTCGGGTGTGACGCGCAGCTCGGAGGCCGCCCAGCTCCGCCACCGGCTCGGAGACTCGGACAGGGGTCTGGCTGGTGCAGCTCGGACTTCCCGGAGGCCCACCCGGGGCAGCTCCGGCCAGCTGGCCCTTCGTGGAGGCACCTCAAGCCCTGGTCAGGTCCCGGGGCCCCGCAGCCACTTCCCTGCAGCTGCTCTGGACAGTTTCCCAGGCTCCCCAGCCTGTCCTTCAGGGTCACAGACATGCTGACGCCACCCTCATGGGAGTGCCCACCAGAGCCCACCATTACCCTGCAGAGGCCCCGGCCCTCCCAGCTAGAGTCTTGGAAAACGGCCTGACTGAAGTCCACACGTGCCCGTAGCAGTGTGTCTGGATCACGCCCCTGGGGCTGGATGGACTGACTGGACTTCTCGAAGGTGGGGACTGTGTCCTGCGTGTCCAGGGACCTCTCCCAGGATGGGACCCAGGGGCCATCGTTACCTGGACCAGGCCCGCCAGCAGGTAGAGCCCCACGAAGGTTTTGTCGTTTGGGACTGACTGGCCTTCCACCAGGTAGATGATGGAGAAGAAGATGAGGTGGCCCGGAACCACCAGGAAGAGCAGGACGCGGGCCGACGTGGAGTTGATCTCTGGAAGAAACAGAGCAGGGGAGGCACCGTGAGCTGCTGGCAGGGAGGCGCCCACGGCCCCTCTGCCTGCTGTGCCCCTGCTTACGGAGCAGCTGCGTGTGCAGCGTGTCCGGCGACGGGGACGAGGCCTGTCATTCCCTCGGGAGCTGACGACGTAGGAGGAGAGAAAGACCAGCATCAAGTAGCAGAAACAAACGAAAGTCATCTCAAACGTGACGGGTTCTAAGCGGAAGGCTGACAGGGCTGTGGGGAGGGGGACGCCGAGGCCCCGGGCGGAGGAAGAGGCCGTGCAGGGCTTCCGGGGGGCCGGAGGCTCCGGCGTGGCAGCCCCTCCCGTGCGCGGGGCCCGCGGACGCCCGTCAGCGCACTCTGCTCAGCGTCCGTGCTCACGGGTTTGAGACGCTACGCGAAATGGGATTTCACGGTTTACAACCGCCGTGAAACCACCCGTGGGGACGCGACAGCTTCTCAGGCAGAAACGAGGAACTGCAGGGAGAAGTCCGTCTCCGTTTCCTTCTGAGTAACCATAAAGCGTTTGTTTCATCAGCTAAAGAAAGCAAAGGAGGACAAATCAAACTACAAAGTCTACCGTAAAATAACTTGTAGAGAGAGTGTGAGGACGCACAAGAGCACCAGAATCTGTTCGTGGTGAAAATTTAGACGAGGGTTAATTTTAAAAAGACGATTTTAAAAAAAACTTACAAAGGCAAAAACAATATAATTACTATTGGCAGCTGGCATTAAAACTCAAGAAAATCTACGGGAAAATCAAACAGCGAGAATTCAGTAAAATATGTGCTATTTTCCCCCCAAATCCATAAGCTGTGACCTGACCTGCAATGATGGTGTTAGGAGGTGGTCAGGTCACTAGAGTGGAGCCCCCATGAGTGAAGGGCCCCCGAAGAGCTCCCTCACCCCCTTCTTCCCTGTCTGTGGACCAGGAGGCTGGCCTCACCAGGCACCCAATGTGCTGGTGCCCTGACCTTGGATGTCCAGCCTCCAGAGCTGTGAGAAACGTGTGTTGTTTATAAGCCCCCAGTCTGTGATTCTCAGACAGGTGCATGCTGAAATACACGCAGTACAGGGTAAAGAGCCTTTCTATATACAGATGACAAGTCAGAAAATATACGGGGACCCCACCCTTTAGACAGGATGAGGCAGACACACTTCCTGTCCCTCTCACCACTCATCCAACAGCCCTGGACGTCATATGAAATGAACAGAAGATTCTGGAAGGTGGAGGGACGAGGCGGGCGGGCCAGGGCTCCGCAGCCCAGGGAGCCGCACGAGGTGAGGTCCCTGAGCTGTCGCCTTGCATCCCAGACCAGATGCTGGGGAGTCAGAACCCGAAGGGTCAGTGGCCACAGAAGACAACTCGGCACGAGCCCCCCGTCCTGGCCCCGGAGGTGAGAGGCTGGAGGTTGGGGGGGTAGCTAGGCCCCCTCCCTCCCGGCAAGGCGGGGGCAGAGGAATAGGACTTGAAAAAGTAACAAAAAAGACACAACACTGCGTTGGGTCCCCGGTTCTCAGAACAGACTCCGTGGTCCTTCCTCAAGCTTCGGGCCCTGCAGGACCAGCGCCTGCCCCTCGGGGCCTCTCCCCAGCCCCCAGCCCCGGCTCGTCCTCAGAGGGGATTCCTCCCGTCACACTTTCCGCGGCCCTTCCGAGCACGGCACGACTTGGAATCCCGCGTGCGTCTGCTCTGCTGGAGCGTGTCTGTCCCCAGGGGTAGGATCGGCTCCTCCGTCTCACACTGTAACCTGGAGATGGTCGGTGTGCCTCTGGCTGAGCGAATGGACCCGTGAAGTCCACGTTGGCGCGTCGGGGCTGGTCTGAGGAGTCTAGTGCCACAGACACCAGATTCTTAAAGAACGGGCCACACGGCCTCTGGAAGACCCCATACCCACCTGAGCTGCAGAACGTGGAGCGGGGGTTAGGCCAGCGTTCTTTCATCCCGAGGGGCAGGATCCCAGGCGTGCTCCACAGGTGCAGGTACGTGGAGATCCGGCTGGTCTGAATGGCCACCAGGTTGCCACCAACACCTGCAAAGAGAATCTGGTTTCTCCTTTTTCATGCCAGTCTCTGGGTTCTATCCCTTATTTTAAGTCCAGCTTCTCCAGGAAGCCTTCCTTGACTGGTTCAGCCCTTGATTTCTTTTCTTTCCCTCCCACTTGCCCACAGATCTTGTGTCTGGCACCAAACAAGGGTGGCCTGGGCCTCGTGAATGAGGTATCGAGGTAGTAGCTGCATCACCTTGACAGCTGGCAGCTCTTACGGAGAAGGTGGTGTGATGGGGGAGGGAGGGAGGGAAGTGGGGGGGAGGGAGGGAGGGAAGTGGGGGGGAGGGAGGGAGGGAAGTGGGGGGGAGGGAGGTCTCCGGAAGCCACGCAAGGAAGGAACAGACCGAACACTGGAATGTCTGAGAAAACGAAAGGAACTTTTCACCTCAAGGCGGGAAGGAGAGGAAAGAGGGCCGAGAGTGAGGGGAGGGAGGGTCGTGTGGCAGCCGAGCTGGGGCTCACGGGGGTGGGGGAGGCTCTTGGCGTCCTGGGGAGCCGACTGGCCAGCTCTCCTGGGGCCACAGGCCCCAGCGGCAAAGGCCCCTCGGAGCCCCTGCAAGCAGAGGGCGGGGCCTGCCCCTGGCGACTGCCCCCTTTAGAGGGCGGTTGGGTTGCCCACTGCCTCATCCCCTTGGAGGTCGACCCCTAACTGGGCCAGATGTGCCCCGGCTGCTCCAGAGGATGCAAAAGAATGGCCATGGGCAGAGGATGGCTGCAAATCTGTTTTGCTTGGCCCACGATGATTTTTTTTAAAAAAAGGAAAGAAATAAATTGGCGGCCTTTATACATTAGGCCCTTAATCCAGGTTTCTGTCTCCCTGGGGCTCCGTTTCCGCCAGCCCGCAACCGGCCAGCCACCACGCGGGTCGCCCAGGAGCCCGCCCTGCACTGCTCGCCACCGCCCGCCTCGCCTCCCTGCGGAAGTCATTCGCGGAGCTCACTCAGCCCCTACAGACACCGAGCAGAGGACCCCAGGGGACTCCCTAGGCCTGTGGCCCCTGGGCCAGCTGCTGCTGTCCCCCTTGCAGTGGCCGGCCTGGCGCCGGGCGCCGCGCACACGGCCCGGGCAGTGGGTTGTCACGCTCGTTCCTCCCTGACCAGCCGGCCCCACTTACAGAGCCTCACCAGAAACTGGACACAAGCCGAGCTGGGGCTAAATGCCCACAGAGTTAAGCCTGGAAGGTGAACCAGTGGAGGGTCCAGAGGGGACCCAGGGGATGGAGGAGATTGAGGCAAGCTGATTCCTGCCCCCCCCCCCAAACCGTGAACCAGTGTTGTCACTGCCTTGCATTCTAACGAGAAGACAGGAATCCTGGTTTCTCTGTGTAAGTGCCTGAGTTTTAAGTGTCATCAGTGAGTCCAAGTTAAAATAAAAGGAAAGCTACGAGAGGCCCACACCCTGGTTCTGAAGCCACACTTGGCCTCAGGTGCCAGCAGATCCCGGGTTGAAGCCTTCAAGGCTCTGGGATCAGCTCTGGTCCTGGGGGCCCTTGAGGGCAGGTGTGACCTGTAGGAGCCGGGGGCAGCGCTGCCTCCCGGGGTCGGGCCCGGACCTCCGAGATCACTGCTCTTCTGGCCCCACCACCCAGAACCCAGGTGGCGGGACCCAGTACCTACCACAAATGATGGGGGCAAATACGGCCATGCCTTGGAATTGCTGCTTGGAGATGGTCTTGTTCAAGATGAGCCCCCCGATACTGCGGGGGGAGATGGCAGACGATTATAGAGTGGACGCTGGCCAACCCTCAGACTGCCCTGTCCGCCTGTCCCCCTCCCAGAACACCCGTGGTGGCCGAGCTGGCCTCCCGTGTCCTCCGGTGCCGCACGTGGCTCCCACCTCTGTTCCGAGTCTCGGCTGTTGCAGAAGGCCTGTGGGAGACGTCAGCCACTGAAAACACCAGGCCCTTTCCGAGGCCACTTAGCTGGCTGGGCCCTGCCACGTGACAGCCCTGAGGTGCTCTCGGCAGGAAGTGGGGCCCATGTGACGTCGCCCGCCCCCGCTCCCGAAGCCTCTCAGCACCCGGCGCACCGGCCGTGGGGCTTAGCGCCGGCCTGGCGTCCGGGAGCTTCTGGAAGCAAAGACGCCTTGGCCACAGCCTCCGCTCCCCAAGACAGCCGGGGGAGCACGTTGGAAAGGACCGGGGTGGCCCCCGTCAGGGTCCACAAGCAGAAAGGGCCCCAGGGACGGGGCTGGAGGGCCCAGGGCCCCGGAGCACTGATTCCTCAGCCCTGTAGGTGTCACCGGTGGCTGGGCTGCGGGAAATGGCCTTCACAGAGCTGTGGCCGTGAGGCCAGCTCAGCGGGGCCAGGCCAGCTCAGCGGGGGAGCGGGAACGTGGCTGGTGCGCGTCTCCTGTGAACAGGGCTGCCCCTCAGAATACGCCAGGCCCAGGGTTCTTGGGGGAGATGAGGAGCGAAGAGCGCGGTGAAGGCGCCTGAGGCCACGGCTCACCCCACCCGGATCCCGAGGCGTCGCCACGCGCGCACCTGCTCACGAGCATCGCCAGGACGATGGGGAACCACCCGACCTTCAGGATCTTCACGACGGGCGGGTTCTGCTTGGCGATGAGGATGCACGCGGCGGTCAGGGCCGTGAAGCCGATGCAGACCAGCGGCGTCAGATACCGACTATCTGGGGGCAAGAGAGAGGGGTGCGTGGGGCTGTGGCCTGGGTGGCGGAGGTGACAGGTGTGTTGGGGGGGCCTCAGGGCCCCAGAGGCCTGGGGAGCAGCTCCCATCCCCACCAGTCTGGATGAACCACCCCTGCACCTCCCGTCATGCGGCTGAGGGGCTCCTGTCCACCTCGACCGTGCCGCACCTGCATTTGCTTCGCTGACGCCTTTGCGGCTCTCCCGACACACGCGCCCTCCTCGGCCTGCTCTCAGCCCGGCCTCGCTATCCACGGCTCCGTATACGGGATCGTGACCGTGGCCAATGCCGCGCTCGGCACTTCGTGTACCCAGCTCTCCTGCTCTCACCGACCTGCTCGCACGGCCTGGGAGGAGGTGGCCAAGCAGGACACGCCCGTGGGCAGCAATGCCGGCTCTGCTCCTGCTGAGGCCACCCCGGGGGGACCGCTCGGCACCCACGTTCTCACAGGGGCTCGTGTCCGTGTCACCTCCAGGCGGCAGGAGCCACGAGGACGGACCTCGGCCTGATCAACCTCGGGAATCTGGGCCCCTGCCGGAGCCCAACGCACGGGGCATGTGTGGCCCCTCACCCGCCCGCCTCTCACCCGCACACATGGTGACTCACCGGCCTTGTGGAGAAGCGCCCGCCAACCCCAGCCACGCCCAGAGCAGAGCCCCCCCCCCCGCCCAGTGTGCGAGCCTGGCCTGGGGCCCCTGCCCTTTTCCGCAGGAAACAGCTGTGGCCATCCCTGTGCCCTGAGCGTCCTGGGCAGGAGGTGGGCCCGAGGCCTCGGCGCGTGTCCGCTGGCCTGGACGCGGCAGCGGGAGCGTCACCACTCAGGGCCGTAGCCGCCCAGCCGCGGTGGCTGTCTCCCTGGTGACAGCGTAGGCGCAGCGGCCGCAGGCTCACCCTCGTCAGCGAGGACCCACCTGACTGCTGCCCAGCCGGAACTCCCGCGATAACCCAGTGTCTCACTGCAGGGATGGGTGACCCAGCAGGACTTGACGTCCAGGGTGTGTGTGGAGGCACAGGGCTGGGTGCAGACGGGAGGA
The DNA here is from genome assembly GCF_002837175.3 of Physeter macrocephalus. Lineage (NCBI taxonomy): Eukaryota > Metazoa > Chordata > Mammalia > Artiodactyla > Physeteridae > Physeter > Physeter macrocephalus. Next base: position 5,422,524 of record NC_041231.1, read on the forward strand.
GGGCCCGGGGAGGCCGGGAGCTCAAAGTTAACTTTGCAAATCAGACTCCATAACTAGTCCGTGCACAAATCCTTGAAATTCAGTGTGTTTGAAGAGTAAAATTAGGGCGTCTTACTGTTAGATCTTCATCTCCACTTTGTGAACTTGCAGCATCTCCCAAACCGTCCCTTTCTATTGCTGCAGGCCTTTCCTGGATGGCTGGGGCTCGCGGAGCCGCGCCACCCTCACTGGGAGCGTTTCCTGGGCCACTTCTGTTGCCCACGTGTAAAAACCGGCGATTCTTTAAACCCCTGGGTCCACGGGCCCACCACGCCCCACGTTTAAGCTTCATTGCTCGCCACTCCACCCATGGAAGCCGTGACCACACTCGGAACTGACATCTGCTAGACCCGGACAGGCGTGCAGCCATCCTGGGGGGGCCACAGCAGGTGGGAGGCCACAGACGGGACACGCGGAGCGGGTGCTCAGCTGTGCGAACGCAGTGAGGGAGCCGCCAGCGAGGGGCTGCCGTGTGTCCACAGCGTCCAGGGCGCGAGCCAAGCTGTGTCCCCAGGTGGACCTGGGCAACGTCGTGGGGGGGGGGTGACCACAAGGTCTTGTTCCCAGAACGTGTGCAAACGCCCCCTTGGCGGCTGACCACGTCACAGGCCACCTTCTAAGCAGCCTGGCTTCCGCCTCCTTGGCTGTGACACTCCTGCCTGGAGTCACCTCTCGGGCAGCTGGTGTGTGTCCGGCGTGACCTATGCCCCCCGCGAGGAGGTGCTCTGGCGCCCAGACCAGCCTCTGTCAGGTAGACACTGACAGCGTGAACATCTGCTGCCCGGAGAGACCTGTCCCCGTGGTGCACTGGAAAAGCCGGCGGCTTTCCAACGGGGGGCGACCCGCATCTGCCCAGTGACCCCAGGCCTCGCCTATAGAAGGACAGACCCCAGCCTCGGGCCCTACCTCTGTGTTTGTGGAAGAAGCTGCTGACGAAAGCCAGGAGGGACAAGGTGATGAGGTCTCCCAGGCTGGCCGCGATGGGCGTCGCGATGTTGTCCGGGTTGACCCCGAGCTTTCGAGCGCCGATTACTATGCAGACCATCAGCATCCCTGCCGGGGGAGGGGACAGGCGGCTGGTGAGCGGGTGGCGCGGCTGCCCAGGAGCTCGCTGCACCCACGGAGCCGCCCGCTCTCGGGGTCCCTTCCCTGCACTGGGGCCGCGAGGCTTGGACTCTGCCCTGTGTCTCGCGGGCTTGACGCTGTGGAGCGGCCCAAGCACTCTGATAACCCCCTGAACCGTCGGGGAGACGCGGGCAGGTGGTTCCTGGGCTCCCAACCTTGGAAACTACAGGTGTGATGCTCACAGCCCTCCTGGCAGGAAGATGGACCCCAAACTGCTGAGCAGCAGGAGCCCCGGCGGAGCGGGGGACAACTGGCCCCGTGAGTGGTTTCCAAGGGGCAAAGCCTGTGGGGAAGATGGCAGGCTGGGGTCTGGGACGGGCTGGGGCAGCAGTGCAGGTGGTCCCTGGAGGGAGGGAGGGACGGAGGGACGGAAGGGGGCACACAGAAGGCAGCATGGCACTGGGGGCCCTGAGGGGCTGCCAGGGCCCAGCACGTGGCCGCGAGTGCAGGGCAACGTCCCTGCTGGACCTGAGAGGCCCTTCCTCATGGCCGCTACACCTCCCAGGACCTGCTGTTCTGACTCGGTTCTGAGGCCACTGTGACGTGCTTCCACCCCCACCCCATGCCACACTGCCTGGGACAAACTCCAACAGCATCTTGTGTGGCCTTTAAGAAGACACTTTGCATCTTGGCCACTGCTGTTTTAACGCCGGACCCAGCGTTCTGTAACTCTAAAAGTAATCAGAGTTACCACGTTGGTGCCATCGAAAGCTGCTGGCCACAGTCTGTGCTGTTTTGTGACCAGGTCCCAGCAACTTTATTCTTTGGCAGTGTCATTTGTAAGTGAATCGACACTGCTTGGCTGAGCCGGTGGTCTGGTGACAATCCCACAGGGATGCGTAGAGGACACCACCGGTTTGAGATCACTTATTACAAACCACTAGCACCACCGCCCGGCTTTATGGCTCAGACAGGCCAAGGTCATGCTGTGACCCACCAGCCACGCTTCCTGAGTCCCCCTCATCTTGGGACAGTCCTGGCTATGCCCTTGGCACTGAGGTGCACCCCATCTGAGGCCTCAGTCTTCTCATCTGTAAAACAGGAGCTAGGATGGCCCACGGGAACGGCACTGCCTTCTGGAGACTTGGTGTCTCCTAGGCTCTGTTCTCTCAGAAGGTTCAGCCCTTCCTTGGCCCAGACGTGCAGGCATGCAGCAGGTCTGCGAATTTGCTCCTGGGCTTCCGCGCTCTGGCCCTGCCCCGACCTGGGCTCCTGCACGGGGATGCAGCCGCCTGGTAGGAACCACAGCCACCGAATGACCAGCTGCATCCTGCTGGGGGTCAGGCGAGTGAACAGTCAACTTTACAAGGCTACCCCTCTTCCTGGACCTGCATGCGCTTTGCACGATACACACAGACACACGGTCCAGAGAGAACCAGTGTGACCACTGTCCATTCAGAAAACCTGGGAGCTGGCTGGTGCCTGGGTTAAGTGTGGAAAGAACCACGGGCTCTGCACTCACACTACTTGCTTGTTGTTGGTGGAGGAGCGGACAGTACACAACTGAACAAGCGTGTGAAGCAAACACAGCGCGACTGAGAGTGAGTCAGGGGAGGCCGCGAGACTGGAGTCACCGTGTGCTCGTGCACCGAGGGATCACCCCGAACTAGGATGAGCCCGGCAGCGTTGGGCCCCCAGCGTGTCCCGGGCTCGGGGACAGAAGCTGGCACACAGGAGGCTCGGGCAGTGCTGAGTGGTGAACAGATGCGCAGCCACGGGGCCCCCCGCTGATGCGCTTGAGCTCCCCGGGGCTGAGGCGGCGTGGCAGGAGCAGGGTGGGGACAGCAGATGGTAGAAGAGGACACGCAGACCCCTCTCGGAGGAGCTGCCGTCACGCAGGGAGCTGAGACATAAAGTAAGGGACAAGAGAGCTTCAGATATTCGCAAGCGCTCCCAAAAGGAGCGTGAAGCGTGGTGGCCTCAGGCGGGGGAGGGGGTGCACGACCTGCCTGGGCCCTCTCGCTGGCCAGTCACAGACAGACAGATGTGTCTCCGCCCCAGCAGAGGGCAGGGACCCCCTCGCCGCCCTCCAGGTCAAGGTGGGTGTGAAGATCCAGCGGCGCCCCGACCCGCGCAGGACCCCGAGGGCTGCTCACCCAGGGCGCAGGCCGCCAAGAAGGCGGTGATGACGCTGCTGGCGCACAGCACCTCCGCCTCTGCCGCGTCCAGCTCCTGCCCCGACGCTGCGCCCAGAAGCAGGGCCGCCACGGCGGCCAGGAGCCCCACGACGGCGGCCTGCACCTGCCGGCAGGAACCAGACGTGAGGCAGGCCTGCTGACCTCGCCCGAGAGCAACAAAGCCGACACCCCCTTCAGCCCGATCCCTGCGGAAACCGCTGCCCTGTCCCGTCCTTCCCCGTCATCTTGTGTAGGGTCCTTGGTAAAGGGCCCCCCGTGTTTCCTCACAGCCCCTCTCACTGGTCTGGACAAAAGTGCTGTGATCTCCAGCAGCACAGACAGTGCCCCTGGCCCCTGGAAACGCCCAGGACCCCCGGGAGACACCAAAGCTGTCGGAGCTGAGGCCCCAGCGTACATGCGAGGCCAGTCAGGCTCCGCAGACGAGAACACGCCCCGGCCCACACACGGAATTCCACTCAGGGTCCCAAGATTTTTCATGGCACCTGACAACTCATTTTAAATTTCACAAAAATGAGCAGATGTGCAAGAATAGCCATAACTTTGAGAAAGAAAATGGAAATTTTGGCCTGTTCATTATGAATATGTATTTTAAAGCTATAATATTAAAACTGGGTGGCTTGGCAGAGAAATAGACAAATAGGTCAGCAGGACAGAACGGGGTCCAGGAATTGAACCGTGAATATGTGAAAATTTTAAATTTAATGTACGAAAATTTAATCACGAATAGATGAAAGTTTACTATGATAAAGGTGGCATTTCAAAGCAGGATGGAATACATAAGGTACGAGAAACCGGGTATTTGCTTGGAAAAATAGATTCTGACTTTATACCGTTCACACACATATACCTAAACATAAAAACCTAAAGTGTGAAACGGATGAAAATACTGAATAATGTGTTTCAGATTTTGGATTAGGGAAGGCCTCCGGGAAGGCCTCCTACTAAAGATGAAACATATAAAATCTATACAGAAAAATACAAGTAAGATTTACAAAGTCCAAGCATGACTTCTGTGTGATAAAAGACACTACAAAACAAAGGCAGGGATAGACTTGGAGAAAATATTTCCGTGTTACATAACGAATAAAAGATTAGTATCCAGAATAATGAGTCCATTTTACCAAATCAACAATAACCGTAATGATAATAAAAAGATAATGTGATAGAACAATGCATAAGGGATATGACAGGTAATCCACAGAAAGGAAATACAAATGGCTAAGAAACACACAAAAGATGATCAAGTCCCTAGTAATCAGGAAAATTTTAAATAAAATCCCAATTGGAAGGTTAGGATTAGGGTTATTTGTAGCCAGGGCTGGTTCTCCTCTATTAAAAAGTAAGTGCTGTTTGATTTTCTTGGCACTGGGGTCTCTGCTCATCGGGTAAATGGATGGATGGAGTATACTTATTACCTGTCAGATGAAGTGAAGTTAAAACTCAAAGGTCGACAGAACAAAGTACACAAGGACAAACACGCGGGACGATGGTTGTCTTACACACTGACGGTGGTAAAACTGATACAGGAATTCTGGGAGGAAATTTGTCTAAGTTATCCAAATACCTGATGATCTAGCATTTTCCCAGGGAAACGTACACATGTGGACAAAGAGGCACATAATCATGATGGTGATTGGAGCTGCTCTGTACAGGGTGACATCCATTCGTTAAGTCACTATTAAGAGAAAAGTGCTATTTACGAAGTTACACGTATAGTATGTTTTCTGCATAGAAACATGGGAACTCATGTGGTCTGTGTCTGTGGGCACGTCCATGTGTCTGCAAACACAGAAAGTGTTTAAAAGAGTCCTTCCCATGCTGGTGAGCTTATGGGGAACTAATAATTGACTTTTTTTTTTTTTTTTTAATAAATAAATTTATTTATTTACTTTTGGCTGAGTTGGGTCTTCGTTGCTGCGCGCTAGAGTACAGGCTCGGTAGTTGTGGCGCATGGGCTTAGTTGCCCCGCGGCACGTGGGATCTTCCCGGACCAGGGCTCGAACCCGTGTCCCCTGCACTGGCAGGCGGATTCTTTAACCACTGCGCCACCAGGGAAGTCCCATGTCAATTATTAATACTAGTGCTGTTATTGCACCAAGAAATCAGATATTTTGTAATCCTTTCGGGAAACATCTAGAGCCTTAAACGGTTCATACCTTGTGAACTTGTGGGAGGTTCTCTTAGGAAATCTATGCAAAAGGAGAACACTCTGACTGCAGTATAGCTTACAGAGTAGGCGCCTGTAACTGCAGGTGCCCCGCAGGGCGATGGGTCTGTGAGCGGACAGGCCGAGCTCGGCAGGTCTGCACAGGCCCCGCAGAGGCAGCCCCTGGCTGCCCTTCCCTCTTAGCCGTGAGGTCCTGGCTCATGTATCACTATTGTCGTGATAGAATATACTGAAGTTATTTAAAAAGTTTAAGTATGGAACCTACTGCATCCTTTATGCTTTGATGTTAAGCTTTTTAAAAAATGGAGGAGACTAACTGCATCCATGCTGTGACAGGACCACGTGCCAGGCCAGGGCCTGCCCACAGCAGGACCTAATCAACACTGGTTGAGGAGGATTCGGTAGGAAAAGAAACGCAAAAGCAGCGACTGTCGCCGAGGCGTTTACCAGCCACCCCTGCAGAGCCTCTGCCGGGGCCTCGTGACAGCTTTAACCTCCAGGGGCTTCAGCCACACCTCGGTGGACGAGGCAGACGTCTAAACACAGAACTGCGTCCAGGACGGCCTGACAGCGCCCGCAAGGCCCGGAGAGGCAGCCAGTGCCAGGCTGGAGCCGGGTCTGAGGAGAGTCCCCACCGGGTGATGGGGAGGGGAATGGACGTCCCAGGAGGGGAGGGGGGCCGGCAAAGGGGCTCCAGGGGGAGGAGGCCCCATGAGCTCGAGGGCTGGAAAAGGCCAGGCAGGGGCCGTGCAGGAGCGCACTGGAGCCCAGGCGCCTGGACGGGGAGGCCAGGGCAGCGGGGCTGGGCTGCAGGCGGCCCAGGGGAGGGTCCTCAGAGTGGCCAGACGTAAGGGCGAGGGACACAGGCAGGCTGAGGGCTGCTGGGTTTCTAGCGGGTCAGACGGGAGTGCCGCTCACCCGGCAGGCGAATCCCACCCGACGAGCCGCACGGCAGCCCGTCTTACCGATGAGGCCCCTGAGCTGGGCCACCCCCGAGCGAGCTTCCAGCCCAAACCAGACGGAGTCAGGGACTTCAAAGAGGGGTGTGAGGAGGGCAGGCCACGGGGCCGGATCTGGGGACACCGCTCTGGAGATGCCCGGCGGAGAGCTGGAAACGGGCTCCGGAGCCCAGGTGAGAGAGAGGTCAAGGCCCCTCCTGAGTCTGTGTGTCCTGCCCAGGGCAGCCTGCTGGTCAGTGACGGTCTCGCCTGCACGCCAGTGCGACCTGGGTTCAGTTCTCGGTGTGGCCACAGCCCGCCCCGGCCGGAGGAGCCCAGGAGGCTCTGGATACCAACGCTTCCGTCCAGATCCAGGCCCAGCCTACTGCTACCTCGGGCTTCCTGGCTCCGTGAGACCCGCCCCCACCCCACGGCGACCCCATGGTTAGGAGCGACGCGCGTGAAGCATCTAAGGGACAAAGGGGAGGGTCACCTGGATGAGGGCGAGGTTACTGCTGATGACTCTGTGCTGCTCCCGGGGGTCATCGATCCGCCCAGTGTTGGCCTAGGACGGAAAGAGGGCAAAGGGTGAGTCGGGCGGCAGCGCCGAAGCCAGGGGTCCACCCTTCTTGGAGAGGCGGTCTCAGGACAGGCCAGCAAATGCCCCTCACTACTGCCAGAGCCAACTGTCCTGCCAGCTTTCAAAACGGTGACTCGGGGCTGGAGAGGTGGGGACACAGGCCCAGCTCTTCCCCTCACAGGTGTGCGATCACACATACACGTGCACACGCTGGCACGCGTGTCACCAAGAACCTCAGCCGTTGACCATCCAGCCGGTCCATGAGCTCCCCTCGCCCACGAGTCGCAGCTCATGTGACCAGCAGCCACTCACCCCACCTTGGCAAAGTGTCCTGCTTAAGAAACATATGTAAGTCCCTCTTCTCTTGGGATAAAAAAGCGAGATCGGAAATGCAGCTTTCTCCTTTAAAAGGGGTAGCTGCTCCTAACGTCACAGCCTTTGCCAGCAAAATTCAAGATGTAGGTGAGAAAAAGTTTCAAAGCAAATGTATTTTCTTGGCTCCTGTTGTACTGAGTTCACTACATTACTGAACTCTGAGGAAAATACATATCTCTTTTTTACTTTTTTTTTTTTGGCTGCGCCATGTGGCTTGTGGGACCTTAGTTTCCTGACCAGGGATCGAACCCAGGCTCCCTGCGGTGGAAGCGTGGAGTCCCAACCACTGGACGGTCAAGGAAGCCCCCAGAATTACTTTTCTTCGTACAAGTAAGGGGAGGCTTCTTGTCTTTGGGCGCCTGGGACACATCAGGTCACCACTGTGGAGCCCCAGTCGGCTCTGGCTTCATCCAGGTGGCCTGACACCTGCCTCGGGTGTCCTCCCAGGAACCAGGGCGCAGGTGGAGCAGAGCCGCGGGGGACCCACCGAGGCCACCCCCGCTCCGCCCCCCCACCCCCGCCCTGGGCCCCCTGCGGCCCAGAGATGCCGGTGCCCGTGTGCTGGTTCCTGTGAGTCAACCAACTGCAACGTATCAGGGTAGTCAGAGGGCTGGCGCTGCCCGCGACCCCCAGGACGAATCAGAAAGGCAGGCCTTCCTCAGGATGCCTCATTTCCACTGGCTGGGAAGCGTGTAAAACACGTGCACAAGTCTAGAACCCGTACAACCCACGAAGCGGCATGGAGGTGCCTCCTGGCGCCAGAGGCCTGAGACCAAGTCCAGGCGAGCAGGAAAGGGAGCGGAGGAGAGGGTGCTGGAGATCCCATAGGGATGAAGGCGGGGAGAGCCGGCGGGGAGCAGCTGCGGGTGTCAGGGAATTAGGCCAGGGGACGGCAACGGGGCTGACGGGCACTGGATTCCCGTCCAGACACCGGGGAGCGTGGGTTTCGGATGAGTTATCCACGTGGAGGCTGAACTCGGCCAGGATGGCGGCGGGAACTGGTGTGCAGATGAAGACCCTCAGAGGGTCCATTATCCAGGGCCGTGGGGGACGGAGCCGTGAAGGAGGGAAGGAACAGGGCCGGCCAGGAGGGTGCGCCTCAGGCAGGGGGGGTCAGGTCTCCATCAAGGTACAGGGACATTTCTTTCCCCTAGAACGACGGTCCTGGAGAGGTCAGGCTAGGAGCTAGAGGCACGAGGCCAGTCCTGGCACAGGCTGGGGCCTTTCAACCCTCCAAGGCAAAGGAGTGGGAAGCCGGAGCGTCTCTAGACCAACCCAGATTCATCTCAGCAGAAGCAGCCCGCAGGCCCTTCCTAAGCGTGCGTTTGGGTCACATACACTCAAACATCTTCAGTCTCTTTTAATCTCACGAGCCCTTACAGCTGCATCAGCACGCCTCCCTGCCCTGCGGTTCTGGCTGCAGCTCGGCCGCTCGGCCTCTCCTTCAGCGACAGGCCCAGGTGTGGGAACCAGCCCCTCCTCCCGTCCCTCAGGTGAGGATCACTTCCAGCCGCTACCCGGCCTGGGGAGCCTTGCCACCCACAACCTTGCGGTGGACCCCTCCTTAATTCTGCTCAGCTCCCGTCCCTGCACCTCCTGTTTGCTGCCAGGTCCTGACTTGCCCAGCGAGTTAGAGCTTCACAAGGTCATCTGGCCCGTTCACAACAAAAAATACTTACTGGATTAAGAAAGAGAACGGACCCTTGCTGTCCTTCTCCTTCCTCAAATTGGAGGGTAGGGAAAGACAACCTTCTCACTTTTTATTTTTAAATAAATGAAGACTTTTTTTTGCAAGAGTTCCAAAGTCAGCGCAGAGAGTTTCCCATATACCTGTCGCCAGGTTTCTACTGACCGTTACACCTTATAGCAGGGGTCCCCAGCCCCTGGGCCGCACAGCACGAGGTGAGCGGCGGGCCACCGAGCACAGCTTCATCTGCCACGCCCGTCGCTCACGTTACCGCCCGAGCCATCCCTCCCCACCCCCGCCCGTGGAAAAACCGTCTTCCGCGAAAGCGGTCCCTGGTGCCAAAACGGTTGGGGACCGCCGCCTTACAGAACCACAGGACAGTCACCCAACTAAGACGTTAACACTGGCTCGACACCACCGACTAGGTGACAGGATGTATTTGCACCTCCCGGCTCTCCCACCACTGTCCTTTCTCTGTTCCAGGAAGTAAGTCCGGATCCCCCACCGGCTCCTGGGTCTCCTCCAGGCAGTGACGGGTTCTCACCTTCCCTCGTCTTTCTCACCTTGACACCTCGAGGAGTGCTGCTCGGGCATTCTGCAGAAGGGTCCTCAACGTGGGCTTGGCTGGTGCCTCCCCACGACTGAACTGAGGGTGCGGCTGCGGAGGGAAGAGGCTGCCGAGGGGAGGTGCCTTCTGCTCGTGTGCAATCCGAGGCGCGTGACACCACGCGGCTGCTCACCGGTGCCCTGACCTCGGCTGAAGCGCGTCTGCCGGGATTGTGCACTGCAAACTCAGTTTTCCCTTCCCCACAAGCTATCTGCTAGACGTCACTCATCAGGTCTGCCCCACACTCAAGGGGAGGGGAATTAAGCTCCTGCTCCTCCATGGAAGCAGATCGAAGCTCTGAGGACACTTTCTAAAACAGAGCGAGTCACAATTATCGGGGGAGATATCTGAAGCTATGCACACATCCTGTTTCTCCTGAAAGTTCCACTTGGTGCTACTGCGGTGTCAGTGCCTCTAGGCCCTCTTATGGATGGAGCCAGGAAACGTACGTGTATGCACCCCAACCCCGCTGTGCACACACGCAAATTTAGTTTCGTCTCCCTCTGTACCTCCTAAACAAACGTGAGTTTACACGGATATCTCTGACTCCGGTCCAGCATCGCAGGGCTCATCGTGGCAGTGAGCAGACAGCCTTCAGACACACATTGGAAACAAGAAGAGGCTTCTACAGTGTAACACAGATGCAGAGGCAATCCTTGGGCATAGAGAGCAGGGGAGTTAGGTGGACAGAGGACCCGCGCCCAGAAATGACGGCAGGACACGTTTCCCGCCCAGGACAGGAGGCCCCGGGGACAACGGGCACCTCGGACAGGTGGCGACTTGGCTTCAACAAGAGGCGCCTCTCCTCTCGCCTGACCGGCTTGTGCCGACGATGGGATGCTTCGCTGAGCAAAAGCAGCGAGGGTGTGTGCTGGGGTCACAGGCAGGGAAGTGTCCAGAGTGGCCATAGTAAGAGGGACACAGACCAGTGAGACCAGTGAGCGGCTTGTACCTCCAGGGAAGACACTGTGACGCCCCCCAGCCACCAGGGGGTCACCTGCTCTACAGAAGGAGACTAGGAGGAAACTAGTCTCTAGACTAGACTCTACAGACCAGGAGGAAACCCAAATAGAGGATGCTCGAGTGACCAAGAATCCCTGTCCCCTGAAGGCCACAGTCGTGACAGACTCAGCAGACTCCACAAATGGAGGCAAAAGCCTAAGGAAACAATCAAAACAGAACCCGAGTAAGACTCTAGGACAGCTAAACTGGGGGCTGGCAGAGTCTGGTGCCATCGCACAGGGAGAGGCGGTCTGGGGATCTAGAAAGCACAGACCCGGTCTCTGAATGTAAAGTAAAACACGGAGACAAGCAGGACTCCTCACAATGACCTCAGTAGCACAGAGCTTGAGAGCAAGAGTAAGAGGAAACGAGTGAAATCAAAAATCAAGCGCAGGTGTTTTCCCAGAATGAAGCACAACCAGACAGAGATGGAAAGAAGGCAGATCCAGAAGCTGCATGTGTATACGTTAAAGTTAGAGAGAGGGTGCGAATGTGAATGCATATCAGAATATAAGAAATCACAAAAAATAGGATTTTCATAGAGCTGAAGACAGACATACGTCTTTAGATTGAAAAATCTAAGATGCATATAAGGTAAGGAAAAACGGCCCATGCCAGAAATACCGCGGTGAAATTTCAGAACGTGGATGATAAAAAAAAATGCAAAAGAAGTTCAGATAGGGGGACTTCCCTGGCCGTCCAGTGGTTAGGACTCTGCATGTGCACTGCAGGGGGCAGGGGTTCGATCCCTGGTTGGGGAACTAAGATCCCACTAGCCGCACAACACGCAGCCCCCCGCCAAAAAAAAGACTCAGATAGGAAGATAAAATCAACAGACTACCTACAAGAAATGAGACTCAAAGAGACACCAAAGGCACCATTAGCAACACTGGGTACAGAGGACACTGCAAGCCTGTCTCAGTTGAGGGAACATACCTGTGAACACTGCCTCGCTATCCGGCCAGGCTGGGGTCAGCTGTGAGGATAGAGGCCCCGTCACACTTGGGAGTCCAGACAGATCACCTGCCGGGACCCTCCCCTGAAGCAGGTCCTGGACAACACATGCAAACCAAACGAAAGATACGTTTAAAAGGAAGCCGGCGGGCAGTGACATCAGCCAGAGGGCCGAAAGGGAAGCCCAGCCTGCGCTCCCTGGAGGAAACACAAGATGAACCACACAGACTGACCACAGCAGCTCTGTGGGAGGGTTAGAAGCCAGGCCAGGCCCTGCGGCAGCCAAGGAAAAGCCTCACCCACGATGGTAGGAAAGTTCGTTGTTGCCTTTGCCCCCCCACCCGCCACCCCCGGCACAGCGCCGCAGAGACAGAAGGCAGCCGTCCAGCCCCTGGGCCTCTCTCGGGACAGAGGGAAAGAATGGACTTGTCTGTGACCTTCTGGCTGGTCTAGGGGCTCCCAAGAGACGGGCTTCTCTCTCACCCAACTCACAGATCAGACCGGAAGCTAGCATAGTTTATGTATCAGGTCGGGACAACAGATTTAAAGTCCAGAAAGAAAAAAAAAACCTGTCAACAAGTAATTCTGGCAAAAACTGTCCTTTGAAAATGAGGGGGGATTTAAGACATTTCTAGATAAATAAAAGCTGACAGAGTTCATTACCACTAGGCCTTCCCTACGGTCAATGTTAAAGGGAGTTGATGAAAGGATCATCAAAAGTCAGTCAAATATATCTATTGAAAAATATAAAGTTCTCCAGTAAAAGCAAACACACAGCCAAATATAAAAACCTGTGTATTGTAATTTTGGTTCATAACTCCACTTTTATGCCTTTGTAGGATTTAAAAAACAAAAGCACAAAAATAATTAAAATCTATATTACTGAGTACACAGTATATAAAATGTAATTCATGATATCAATAACATAAATGGGGTAGAGCTTTAAAGGAATAGAATTTTTGACTAATTTAAGTTGGTATCAGTTTAAAATAGATTATTATAACATGAGGATGTTATACGGATTCCCCAAGTTACCCACAAAGAAAACATCTACAGGACATACACAAGAAAAATGAGAAGTGAGTCAAGACCTATCACTACAAAAAATTAACTCATCAAAAAGACAGAAAGGGAGAAAATGAGGGGAAGAAAAGCTATGAGACATACAGAAAACAAATACCCAAACGGCAATAATTAGTCCTTGCCTATCACTAATTACTTTAAATGTAAATAAACTTCCCAATCGAAAAACATAAATTGGTAGAATTATTAAAAATACAAGATCCAACTACATGCTGTCTACAGGAGGGTAACTTTCGATCTAACGACACACATGGATTGAAAGAGAAAAGATGGAAGAAAGATACTCATTACAAATAGCAACCAAACAAGAGGAAGGATGACTGTACTAATATCAGACAAAATAGAAACTAAGTAAAAAACTGATCCAAGAAACAAAGAAGGACATTATATACTGATAAGAGGACTTCGTATATTGATAAAATATATATTGATTATACATTGACAAAACCACCAGGAACACGTAACGGTTATAAACATACATAGAACAAACATCAGAACTCCTAAATATAGGAAGCAAACGTTGACAGAATTGAAAGGAGAAGTAGACAGCTCTGCAACAATAGGAGAAGACTTCAATTCTCCACTTTCAATAATGGATAGGACAACCAGACAGAAGATTATGAAGGAAACAGAGGACTTGAACATGTCTATAGTCTAACTGAACCTAACGAACAGGTACATGATACTCTACCCAACAACAGCAGAATACATATTTTTCTTAAGGGCACCTGGAACATTCGTTGAAAAAGAAGGAAAATCTCAAATCAACAACTTTACAGCTAGAAAAGAACAAACTAAACCCAAAAGCTATCAGAATAAAAGAAATAATAAATATTAGGCCATCACCAAAAAATGTACAAACAATAAATGGTTGAGAGGCTGCGTAGAGAAGGGAACCCTCCTGCACTGTTGGTGGGAATGGAAATTGCTGCAGCCAGTGTGGAGAACAATATGGAGATTCCTTAAAAAACTAAAAACAGAACTACCATATGATCCAGCAATCCTACCCCTGGGCATATATCCAGAGAAAACCATAATTCAAAAAGACATGTACCCCAGTGTTCACGGCAGCACAATTTACAATAGCCAAGACATGGAAGCAATCTCAGTGTCCATCAACAGAGGAATGGATAAAGAAAATGTGGTACATATACACAATGGAATATCATCCATAAAAAATAACGAAATAATGCCATGTGCAGCAACATGGATGGACCTAGAGACTGTCATACTGAGTGAGGTAAGTCACACAGAGCAAGACAAATATCATATGATATCGCTTACAGGTAGAATCTAAAGGAATGGTACAAGTGAACCTATTTATAAAACAGAACTTGAGTCACAGATGCAGAAAACAAACTTGCGGTTACCAGGCGAGAAAGGGGAGGGGAGGGTTAAATTGGGAGACTGGGATTGACATATACACACTACTGTATATAGAATAGATAACTAATAAGAACCTACTAAACAGCACAGGGAGCTCTATTCTGTACTCTGTAATGACCTATATAGGAATAGAATCTAAAAAAGAGTGGACAACATGTGTATGAATAACTGACTCACTTTGCTGTACGGCAGAAACTAACACTGTAAATCACCTATACTCCAATAAAAAAATAGAGGAAAAAAATATTAGGGATAAACAGAACATAGAAAAACAATGGAGAAAATCAACAAATGCTGTTTCTTCAAAAAGATCAACAAAATGATCAAACCTTAAGCTAGACTGATTAAGGGAAAAAAGAAAAGACTCATAACTAAAAGTAGAACTGAGAAGACATTATTACTCAATTTACAGAAATAAAAAATATTATCAGAGAGTACTTTAATGATTATATGCCAACAAATTGGACAACCTAGATGAAAAGGATAAATTCCTAGAAATACACAACTGACCAAGTCTAAATCATGAGGAAATAGAAGCTCTGAACACACCCATAACTAGTAAGGAGACTGAATTGGTAATCAAAAACCTCTCAATAAAGAAAAGCCCAGGACCAGATGGCTCTACTGGTGAATTTTACCAAACATTTAAAGAAGAATTAACATCAATCCTCCTCAAACTCTTCCAAAGCAATTGCAGAGGAGGCAACATTTCCAAACTCATTCTATGAGGACAGATTTACACTGATACCAAAGCCAGACAAAGACACTACAAGAAAACCACTGAGGGCTTCCCTGGTGGCGCAGTGGTTGAGAATCCGCCTGCCAATGCAGGGGACACCGGTTCGTGCCCCGGTCCGGGAAGAGCCCACATGCTGCGGAGCGGCTGGGCCCGTGAGCCATGGCCGCTGAGCCTGTGCATCCAGAGCCTGTGCTCCGCAACGGGAGAGGCCACAACAGTGAGAGGCCCGAGGCCCGCGTACCACAAAAACAAACAAAAAACAAAAACCACTGAGTAATATCCCTTATGAATATTGACACAAAAATCCTCAATAAAATACTAGCAAACAGAATTCAAGAGCACATTAAAATTACTGTACACCATGACCAAAAGAGATTTATTCCTGGAATGCAAGGCTAGTTCATATGAAAACTGATCAATGCAGTACACTCTATTAAGAAAATGAAAGAAAATAAACCATGCCATCATCTCAATTGATGCAGAAAAAACATTTGACAAAATTCAACTTTCCATAATAAAAACATTCAACAAACTAGGAATAGAAGGAAACTACCCCAATATAATAAAAGCTATATATCAAAAGCCCACAACTAACATAACACGCATGATGAAATACTGAAATTTTTCCTCTAAGATCAAGTAAAACAAGGATACCCACTTTCACCACTTTTATTCAACACAGTCCTGGAAGTCTTAACCAGAGTAATTAGGCAAGAAAAAGAAATAAAAGACATTCAAATTGGAGAGAAAGAAGTAAAATTATCTCTACTCACAGATGAAATGATCTTATATGTAGAAAACCCTAAAGACTGCACAAAAACTGAACTAATAAAGCAATCCATCAAAGTCACAGAATATAAAATTGACAACAGAAACAAAAAACACCCACTTGTGTGTCTCTTTACTAACAATGAACAATCTGAAGAAAAAATTAATTAAACAATTTAACTTTCATTTACTGTAACATCAAAAAGAAAAAAACACTTAGGAATTAACTTGACAAAGGAGGTGAAAGACTTGTATGCTCAAAATGTCACTGAAAGAAATTTTGAAAGATACCAATAAATGGAAAGATATCCTATGTTCATGGATTGGAAAACAATATTGTTAAGATGTCAATATTACCAAAAGCAATCTACAGGTTTAATGCAATCCCTATCAAAAACCCAATGGCAAAAACAGAAAAAATTCATTTAAAAATTCATATGGAGTCTCCAGAGACCCCCCCGCCCCGCAAAGCCAAAACAATCTTAAAAAAACAAACCAGGTTGGAGAAGACAAGATGGCGGAGCAGAAGACCTTGAGCTCCCCTCCTCCCACGAGCACACCAAAAGCACAACTAACTGTTGAACAACCGTCAATAAAAGACTGAAACAGTACCAAAAGAGATATTCTACATCCAAAGACAAAGAAAAAATCACAGTGACACAGTGGGAGGGGCATACTTGCAATATAATCAAATCGCATACCCCCCAGGGTGGGTGACCCACTGACTGGAGAATAATTACATCACAGAAGTTCTCCCATGGGAGTGAGAGTTCTGAGCCCCACATCAGGCTCCCCAGCCTGGGGATCTGGTAACAGGAGGAGGAGTCCCCAAAGAATCTGGCTTTGAAGGCCAGCAGGGTTTGAATGAAGGACTTTCACGGGACAGGGTGAAACAGAAACTCCATTCTTGGAGGGCACACACAAAGTCTTGTGTGCACCAGGACCCAGGGGTAAAAAGCCCATAAGAGAGTGGGCCAGACCTACCTGCTAGTATTGGAGGGTCTCCTGCAGAGGTGATGGGGAAGGTAGCTGAAGCTCACTGCAGGGACAAAGACACTGGCAACAGCAGTTCTGGGAAGTACTCACTGATGTGAGCCCTCCTGGAGGCCACCACTAGCCCCACCGTATAGCCTGTAGGCTCCAGTGCTGGGTCACCTCAGGCCAAACAACTAACAGGGAGAGAAAATAGCCCCACCCATCAGCAGATTAAAGTTTTACTGAGCATGGCCCTGCCTACCAGAGGGACAAGACCCAGCTCCACCCGCCACCAGTCCTTCCCATCAGGAAGCTTGCAAAAGCCTCTTTGATAGCCTCATCTACCAGAGGGCAGACAGCAGAAGCAGAAAGAACTATAATCCTGCAGCCTGCAGAACAGAAAGAACTATAATCCTGCAGCCTGCAGAACAGAAACCACAATCACAGAAAGTTAGACAAAATGAAACGGCAGAGGAATATGTACCAGATGAAGGAACAAGATAAAACCCCAGAAAATCAACTAAGTGAAGTGGAGATAGGCAACCTTCTGGATAAAGAATTCAGAATAATGATAGTGAAGATGATCCAGGATCTCAGAAAAAGAATGGAGGCAAGGATCGAGAAGATGCTAGAAATGTTTAACAAAAACCCAGAAGAACTAAAGAACAAACAAACAGATGAACAATACAATAACTGAAATGAAAAATACACTAGAAGGAATCGATAGCAGAATAACTGAGGCAGAAGAACGGATAAGTGAACTGGAAGACAGAATGGTGGAAATAACTGCCGAGGAGCAGAATAAAGAATGAAAAGAAAGGAAGAGAGTCTAAGAGACCTCTGGGACAACATTAAATGCACCATCATTTGCATTACAGGGGCCCCAGAGGCAGAAGAGAGAAAGGACCTGAGAAAAGACTGGAAGAGATAACTGAAAACTTCCCTAACATGGGAAAGGAAACAGTCACCCAAGTCCAGGAAGCGCAGAGAGTCCCAAGAAGGATAAACCCAAGGAGGAACACGCCGCCAAGACACACAGTAATCAAACTGACAAAAATTAAAGACAAAGAAAAAACTTTAAAAGCAACAAGGGAAAAACAACAAATAACATACAAGGGAAGTCCCATAAGGTTATCAGCTGATTTCTCAGAAGAAACTCTGCAGGCCAGAAGGGAGTGACATTTTATATATATAAAGTGATCAAAGGGAAGAACCTACAACCAAGAATACTCTATCCAGCAAGGCTCTCATTTAGATTTGACAGAGAAATCAAAAGCTTTATGGACAAGCAAAAGCTAAGAGAATACAGCACCCCCAGGCCAGCTTTCCAACAAATGCTAAAATAACTTCTCTAGGCAGGAAACCAACCAGCAGCTTAAAATAACCACGTACATATATAGACTGCTATAACAAAACCTCATGGGAACAGCAAACCCAAAAACTATAATAGATACAAACACAAAAAAGGAAACACAACCCAAACAGAACACTAAAGATGGTCATCAAACCACAAGAGAAGAGAAAAAGAGAGGAAAGGAAGAAAAAAGACCTACAAGGACAAACCAAAAAAATTAAGAAAATGTCAACAGGAACATACATATCGATAGTTACCTTAAATGTAAATGGATTAAATGCTCCAACCAAAAGCCACAGAATGGCTGAATGGATACAAAAACACCAACCGTATATATGCTGTTTACAAGAGACCCACTTCAGACCTAGGGATACATACAGACTGAAAGTGAGGTGATGGAATAACATATTCCATGCAAATTAAAATCAAAAGAAAGCTGGAATAGCAATACTCATATGAGACAAAATAGACTTTAAAATAAAGACTATTATAAGAGAGACAAAGAAGGACACTACATAATGATCAAGGGATCAATCCAAGGAGAAGACGTAACAACTGTAAATAGATATGCACCCAACAGAGGAGCACCCTCAATATGTAAGGCAAACACTAAGAGCCATAAAGGGAGAAATCGACAGTCACACAATAATAGTGGGGGCTTTAACACCCCACTTTCTTTTTTTTTATAGCATGCTTCCTTTTTTTTAATACCTATGAACTGCTTTTTTAAAATTAATTAATTAATTAAGTTGTGCCAGGTCTTAGTTGCAGCCAGCGGGCTCCTTAGTTGCAGCTCTCTGGCTCATAAGTTGTGGCATGTGGGCTCCTTAGTTGTGGCAGGTGGGCTCCTTAGTTGTGGCTCACAGGCTCCTTAGTTGCAGCATGCGAACACTTAGTTGTGACACGCATGAGGGATCTGGTTCCCTGACCAGGGATCGAATCTGGGCCCCCTGTACTGGGAGCGTGGAGTCTTAACCACTGGGCCACCAGGGAAGTCCCAACACCCCACTTTCATCAATGGATAGATCATTCAGAAAGAAAATCAATAAGGAAACACAGGCCTTAAATCACCCATTAGACCATATGGACTTAATTGATATTTATAGAGCATTCCATCCAAAAGCAGCAGAATACACATTCTTCTCATGTGCATGCAGAAGAGTCTCCAGGATCTACCACATGCTGGGCCACAAAGCAAGCCTTGGTAAATTTAAGAAAACTGAAATCGTATCAAGCATCTTTTCTGACCACAACGCTCTGAGATTAGAAATAAACAACAAGGAAAAAACTGTAAAAAACAAACACGTGGAGGCTAAACGAGATGCTACTAAACAACCAATGGATCACTGAAGAAATCAAAGAGGAAAGAAAAAAATACCTAGAGACAAATGAAAACGAAAAAAACGATGATCCAAAACCTATGGGATGCAGCAAAAGCAGTTCTAAAGGGAAGTTAATAGCAATACAAGTTTACCTCAGGAAACAAGAAAAATAACAAACAAACCACCTAACTTTACACCTAAAGCAACTAGAGAAAGAAGAACAAACAAAATCCAAAGTTAGTAGAAGGAAAGAAATCATAAAGATCAGAGCAGAAATAAATGAAGTAGAAACGAATAAAACAATACCAAAGATGAAAGAAACTAAAAGCTGGTTCTTTGATAAGATAAACAAAACTGATAAACCATTAGCCAGCCTCATCAAGAAAAAAAGGGAGAGGGCCCAAATCAATTAAATTAGAAATGAAAAAGGAGAAGTTACAACAGACACCACAGAAATACAAAGGATCATAAGAAACTACTACAAGCAACCATGTACCAATAAAATGAACAACCTGGAAGAAATGGACAAATTCTTAGAAAGGTACAATCTCCCAAGGCTGAACCAGGAAGAAATAGAAAATATGAACAGACCAATCACATGTACTGAAATTGAATCTGTGATTTAAAAACTCCCAACAAAGGGACCTCCCTGGTGGTCCAGTGGTTAAGAATTGGTCCTGCAATGCAGGGAACGCCAGTTCGATCTCTGGTCAGGGAACTATGATCCCACATGCCGCAGGGCAACTAAACCTGTGCGCCACAACTACTGAGCCTGTGCACTTCGGAGCCTGCGTGCCACAACTAGAGAGAAGTCTGTGCACCGCAACGAAGAGCCCATGTGCTATGAGGCCACTATTACCCTGATACCAAAACCAGACAAAGGTACCACAAAAAAAGAAAATTACCAGCCAATATCATTGATGAACATAGATGCAAAAATCCTCAAATACTAGCAATCTGAATTCAACAATACATTAAAAGGATCACACACCGTGATCAAGTGGGATATATCCCAGGGATGCAAGGATTTTTCAATTCTGCAAATCAATCATGTGATACACCACAACAACAAACTGAAGAATAAAAACCATATGATCATCTCAATAGATGCAGGAAAGCTTTTGACAAAATTCAACACCCATTTATGCTAAAAACTCTCCAGAAAGTGGGCATACAGGGAACCTACCTCAACACCACATCAACAAACTGAAGAATAAAAACCATATGATCATCTCAATAGATGCAGGAAAGCTTTTGACAAAATTCAACACCCATTTATGATAAAAACTCTCCAGAAAGTGGGCATACAGGGAACCTACCTCAAAGTAATAAAGTCCACATATGACAAGCCCACAGCTAACATCATACTCAACGGTGAAAAGCAGAAAGCATTTCCTCTAAGATCAGGAACAAGACAAGGATGTCCACTCTCACCACTTTTATTCAACATAGTTTTGGAAGTCCTAGCCATGGCAATCAGAGAAAAAGAAGAAATAAAAGGGATCCAAATTGGAAAAGAAAAAGTAAAACTGTTGCTGTTTACACATGACATGATACTATACACAGATAATCCTAAAGGTGCTACCAGAAAACTATTACAGCTCATCAATGAATTTGGTAAAATTGCAGTACATGAAATTGATACACAAAAATCTGTTGCATTTCTATACACTAACAATGAAAGGTCAGAAAGACAAATTAAGGAAACTATCCCATTTACCATTGCATCAAAAAGAATAAAATACCTAGGAATAAAGCTACCTAAGGAGGCAAAAGACTTGTACTCCAAAAGGTGTAAGACACTGATGTAAGAAATCGAAAATGACACAAACGGAATGATACACCATGTTCTTAGATTGGAAGAATCAATATTGTCAAAATAACTATAGTATCCTAGGCAATGTACAGATGCAATGCAATTCCTATCAAATTACCAATTGCATTTTTCACAGAACTAGAACAAAAAATTTTTTAATTTCTATGGAAACATGAAAGACCACGAACAGCCAAAGCAATCTTGAGAAAGAAAAACGGAGCTGGAGGAATCAGGCTCCCTGACTTGAGACTATACTACAAAGCTACAGTAATCAAAACAGTGTGATTCTGGCACAAAAACAGAAATATAGATCAATGGAACAGGATAGAAAGCCCAGAAATAAACCCACGCACCTACGGTCAATTAATCTAAGACAAAGGAGGCAAGACTATACAGTGGAGAAAAGACAGTCTCTTCAATATGTTGTGCTGGGAAACTGGACAGCTACAGAATGAAATTAGAACATTCTCTAACACCAAACACAAAAATAAACTCAAAATGGATTAAATGTAAGACTGGATACTATAAAACTCCTAGAGGAAGGTATAGGCAGAACATTTTTGACATAAATCACAGCACTATCTTTTTGGATCCGTCTCCTAGAGTAATGGAAGTAAAAACAAAAATAAACAAATGGGACCTAATTAAACTTAAAAGCTTTTGCACAGCAAAGGAAACCATAAACAACACAAAAAGCCCATCTACAGACTGGGAGAAAATATTTGCAAATGATGCAACTGACAAGGGATTAATCTCTAAAATATACAAACAACTTATACAGCTCAATATCAAAAAAACAAACAACCCAATCAAAAAATGGGCAGAAGATCTAAAGAGACATTTTTTCAAAAGAAGACATACAGATGGCCACAAACACATGAAAAGATGCTCAACATCGCTAATTATTAGAGAAATGCAAATCAAAACTACAGTGAGGTATCACCTCACACCAGTCATAATGGCCACCATTAAAAAGTCTACAAATAATAAATGCTGGAGAGGATGTGGAGAAAAGGGAATGCTTCTACACTGTTGGTGGGAATGTAAATTGGTACAACCGCTATGAAGAACAGTACGGAGGCTCCTTAAAAAACTAAAAATAGAGCTACCATATGATCCAGTAATCCCACTCCTGGGCATATATCTGGAGAAAACCATAATTAGAAAAGATACATGGACCCCAATGTTCATGGCAGCACTATTTACAGTAGCCAAGACACGGAAGCAACCTAAATGTCCATCGACAGAGGAATGGATAAAGAAGATGTAGTACATATATACAATGAAATATTACTCAGCCATAAAAAAAAGAATGAAATAAGCCATTTGCAGCAACATGGATGGATCTAGAGATGATCATACTAAGTAAGACAAACAGACAAAGACAAATATCACATGGTATCACTCATATGTGGAATCTAACTAAAAAAAATGATACATGAACTTATTTACAAAACAGAAACTGACTCACAAACATAGAAAACAAATTTACAGTTACCAAAGGGGAGGGGGAGAGAGGGATAAATTAGGAGTTTGTGCTTAAAATATACATACTACTATATAGATAACCAACAAGGACCTACTGTATAGCACAGATATTACTCAACATCTTGTAATAACCTATAATGGTAGAGAGTGTAAAAATAAATAAATAAATAAATAAATAAATAAATAAATATCTGAATCACTTTACTGTACACCTCAAACTAACACAATATTGTAAACCAACTGTATTTCAATAAAAATTTTAAAAAAAGAACAAAGTTGGAGGCCTCATACTTCCTGATCTTAAAACCTATTTCAAAGCTACAGGCTTTGAAACAGTGTGGTACTGCCATAAAGACACATAGACCAACGGACTAGAACAGAGACCCCAGAAATAAACCCTGGCATATATGGTCAAATAATTTTTGACAAGCATGCCAAGACAATTCAATGGGGAGAGGACAGTCTTTTCAACAAATGGTGCTGGGAAATCTGGACAGCCATGTACAAAAGGATGAAGGTGAACCTTTACCTAATACCATATACAAAAATTAACTCAAAATGGATCAAAGATCTAAACATTAGAGCTAAATCTATAAACTTCTCAGAAGAAAACATAGGGGAAAATCTTATGACATTGTATTTGGTTATGATTTCTTGGATATGACTCAAAAGGCACAGGTAAGAAAATAAAAGTAGATAACTGGACTACATCAAAATTTAAAACTTTTGTGCATCAAAGGACACAATCAACAGAGCGAAAAGAAAACCAACAGAAAGGGAGAAACTATTGGCAAATCATATGTCTGATAAGGGTTAAGTTACAGAATACATAAAGAACTCCTACAGCTCAACAACCAATAAATAAACCCCATTAAAAAATGTATAAAGGACTTGAATAGACATTTCTCCAAGAAAATTAAAAATGGCAAAAAGCACATGAAAAGATGTTCAACATTACTAATTATTAGGGAAATACAAATCAATATCACAGCCATTAGGATGGCTACTAGTTAAAAAACAAACAACCCTCCCAAAAAAACAAAACAAAAACCCAAGAAATAACAAGTGCTGAGGAGGACGTGGAGAAATGCACACTTAACAACAGTTAAGATGGTAAAATTTATGTGTATTTTACTAAAATTAAAATATTTTAAAAGACCCTTTCAGGGCTTCCCTGGTGGCGCAGTGGTTGAGAGTCCGCCTGCTGATGCAGGGGACACGGGTTTGTGCCCTGGTCCGGGAAGATCCCACATGCTGCGGAGCGGTTGGGCCCGTGAGCCATGGCCGCTGCGCCGGCGCGTCCGGAGCCTGTGCTCCGCAACGGGAGAGGCCACAACGGTGAGAGGCCTGCATAACAAACACACAAACACACACACACACACACACACACACACACACACACAAGACCCTTTCAGGGGGGTGAAAAGTCAAGCCAGAGAGAGGCCTGCGTAACACACACACACACACACACACACACACACACACACAAGACCCTTTCAGGGGGGTGAAAAGTCAAGCCAGAGAATGGGAGAAAATTTTTGCAAACCACATATATGACAAAAGACTCATATAGAATTTATAAAGAGCTCTCAAAACTCAAGAGTAAAACTAGTAATGTAATTAGATATGAATAGATGCTTCACTCAAAGGGGTATGTGATGGCAAAGAAGCACATGAGAAAAGATGACCGTTATTAGTCATTAGGGAAATGCAAATTAAGACCAAGATGAGATATCATATAAATAAATAATAAATATACATATTTATTAACACAGCCAAAATAAAAAC
The DNA here is from genome assembly GCF_002837175.3 of Physeter macrocephalus. Classification (NCBI taxonomy): domain Eukaryota; kingdom Metazoa; phylum Chordata; class Mammalia; order Artiodactyla; family Physeteridae; genus Physeter; species Physeter macrocephalus. Next base: position 5,446,855 of record NC_041231.1, read on the forward strand.
TAGATGATACCAAATACTGGTGAGGATGCAGAAAAACTGAATACCTCAAAAACTGCTGGTGAGATTTCATAAAATTTTCTGGCAGTTTCTTTTTTTAATATATTTTTTAAAATTTTATTTCTTTTATTACTTATTTGGGCTGTGCCAGGTCTTAGTTGTGGCATGCAGGAATTTTTTTTTTTTTTTTTTAGTTGTGGCATGCAGACTCTTAGTTGCGGCACTGCAGACTTATTAGTTGTGGCATGCACATGGGATCGAGTTCCCCGACCAGGGATCAAAACCAGGCCCCATGCATCGGGAGCGCGGAGACTTACCCTGAACGTGAAATTTTGATTCGTACCCTTTGTTCACGTTGCTATTGAAGGGTCTGTCTTCATGCTGATGTAAAAGAGCTGCTTAGATACTTGAGGATACAGATGCTCTGTTAATTTTGTATAACTCTTCCCCTTGTGGGTTATTCCCCTTTTAATTTGTGCAAGGAAACTGTACGGGTAGAATTGTGTCCCCCCAACAGAACTTGAAGTCCGAACCCCCAGAACCTCGTAAGTGACTTCATTTGGAAATAGGGTGGTTGGAGATGTACTTAGTTTATACGAGGTCACACTGGGGTAGGGTGGGCACCTAATCCAATGTGGCTGCTGTCCTTATAGAAAGGGGACATTTGGAGATACGTGCACACAGGCAGAGCCACATGAAGACAAAGACAGAGGTTGGGGCAGTGCATCTACAGGCCAGGGAACAGTGGAGATCACAGCAGACCCAGAGCTGGGGAAGGGCCTGGAGCAGAGCCTCCTATAGCCTCAGGGGGAGCCAGCCCAGCCCAGCCCAGCCTCCATCTCTGACTTATAAACAGAGCTTGGAGACCATACATTGCTGTTGTTTAAGCCACTGGGTCTGTGGTGCTTTGTTACGACAGCCCCAGGGAACTAAAATTATTACGTAGCTCCCAGTTTAACTGAGACAAGGCATCGTCCTTCCTTTATGAGTTCTGCATTTGTTCTGCTACTTAAAAAGCATTTCTTGTCGCCAATTCTAAAAATACTGATGTGTTTTTCTCGTATCATGCTTTACTTTAAATTACTCCATGTATTCAAAATATATATTTATGTATGACATAAAATAAAAATTACTTCTAAAGAATTAGCCAGTTATCTCAGAACCATTTATTAATAATCCACCCTCTTTTCATTGATTTAAAATGTCATATTATCATACAGTAGATTGTATTTGTATAAGTCTGAGTTTATTTCTGGATGTTCTGTTTTGTTCTCTGATATATTAATTGAGACTGGCTGCAAAATATTTTTCTTACTATAACTTTATATTCTGTTGTAAAATCTGGAAATCAAATTTCACCATTAGTCTTCTTTCTCTTTTTCCTACTGATATTTTCATGGTTATTTTTTAGTTGTGGCATGCAGACTCTTAGTTGCGGCACTGCAGACTTATTAGTTGTGGCATGCACATGGGATCGAGTTCCCCGACCAGGGATCAAAACCAGGCCCCATGCATCGGGAGCGCGGAGACTTACCCTGAACGTGAAATTTTGATTCGTACCCTTTGTTCACGTTGCTATTGAAGGGTCTGTCTTCATGCTGATGTAAAAGAGCTGCTTAGATACTTGAGGATACAGATGCTCTGTTAATTTTGTATAACTCTTCCCCTTGTGGGTTATTCCCCTTTTAATTTGTGCAAGGAAACTGTACGGGTAGAATTGTGTCCCCCCAACAGAACTTGAAGTCCGAACCCCCAGAACCTCGTAAGTGACTTCATTTGGAAATAGGGTGGTTGGAGATGTACTTAGTTTATACGAGGTCACACTGGGGTAGGGTGGGCACCTAATCCAATGTGGCTGCTGTCCTTATAGAAAGGGGACATTTGGAGATACGTGCACACAGGCAGAGCCACATGAAGACAAAGACAGAGGTTGGGGCAGTGCATCTACAGGCCAGGGAACAGTGGAGATCACAGCAGACCCAGAGCTGGGGAAGGGCCTGGAGCAGAGCCTCCTATAGCCTCAGGGGGAGCCAGCCCAGCCCAGCCCAGCCTCCATCTCTGACTTATAAACAGAGCTTGGAGACCATACATTGCTGTTGTTTAAGCCACTGGGTCTGTGGTGCTTTGTTACGACAGCCTCAGGGAACTAAAATTATTACGTAGCTCCCAGTTTAACTGAGACAAGGCATCGTCCTTCCTTTATGAGTTCTGCATTTGTTCTGCTACTTAAAAAGCATTTCTTGTCGCCAATTCTAAAAATACTGATGTGTTTTTCTCGTATCATGCTTTACTTTAAATTACTCCATGTATTCAAAATATATATTTATGTATGACATAAAATAAAAATTACTTCTAAAGAATTAGCCAGTTATCTCAGAACCATTTATTAATAATCCACCCTCTTTTCATTGATTTAAAATGTCATATTATCATACAGTAGATTGTATTTGTATAAGTCTGAGTTTATTTCTGGATGTTCTGTTTTGTTCTCTGATATATTAATTGAGACTGGCTGCAAAATATTTTTCTTACTATAACTTTATATTCTGTTGTAAAATCTGGAAATCAAATTTCACCATTAGTCTTCTTTCTCTTTTTCCTACTGATATTTTCATGGTTATTCTGACTCATTCCTCCAGATAAACTTTAAAATAATACTGTCAAGTTCCCCCAAATCTCTCTGGCATTAACTGCATTAATTTTATAAACAAAAACAGGGAGAACTGGTAACTTTACAACATTGATTTTTCCCATCAGAAACTCCATCTCTCCCTCCAAATTTTTATTTCCCTTTATGGAGTTTTGTCATTTTATTTGTATGGGTCCCACACATTTCTTTTTGAGGCTTCAGTATGAAAAAGTTTTAAAATTTGTTCATAGTTTGAAATGGGACCTAATCAAACTTACAAGCTTTTGCACAGCAAAGGAAACCATAAACAAAACGAAAAGACAACCTACAGAATGGGAGAAAATATTTGCAAATGATGCAACCAAGAGGCACATGAAAAGATGCTCAACATGGCTAATCATTAGAGAAATGCAAATCAAAACTACAATGAGGTACCAACTCACACCAGTCAGAAAGGCCATCATCAAAAAATCCGCAAACAGTAAATGCTGGAAAGGGTGTGGAGAAAAGGGAACCCTCTTGCACTGTTGGTGGGAATGTAAATCATTTACACAGTGTAGCCACTGTGGAGAACAGTATGGAGGTTCCTCAGAAAACTAAAAATAGAGCTACCATATGATCCAGCAATCCCACTCCTGGGCATATATCGGACAAAACTATAATTCAAAAAGATACATGCACCCCAATGTTCATTGCTGCACTATTTACAATAGCCAAGACATGGAAGCAACCTAAATATCCATTGATAGAGGAACAGATAAAGAAGATGTGATACGTATATATAGTGGAACATTACTCAGTCATAACAAAGAATGAAATAATGCCATTTTCAGCAACATGATGCAACTAGAGATCCAGTGAAGTAAGTCAGAAACAGAAAGACAAATACCATATGATATCACTTACATGTGGAATCTAAAATATGACACATGAATCTATGAAATAGAAACAGATTCAGAGAACAGACTGCTGGTTGCCAAGTGGGAAGCGGTTGGGGGAGGGGTGGAGTGGGAGGCTGGGGTTAGCGGATGTAAGCTTTTCTATATAGGAGGGATAAAGAACAAGGTCCTACTGTACAGCACAGGGAACTATATTCAATGTCCTATGAGAAACCATAATGGAAAAGAATATACATATAAAAAAGAATGTATATATATGTACAACTAAAAAAAATTTGCTCATTGTTTGCAAGATATCGCTCTCCAATTTTTTCAATTCAATTTAACAATTCAATTGTATTTTGTAATGACCAATTTTGGCGTGTGCAGAAGTATGTAGTTACACATGTTAATGTCTATTTTAAATTTCATCTAGATATTTTGAAACCAGATCACTTTACTGAGATTATTAGTTTTAAAACTTTTCTAGTTGATTTGCTTAGTTTTCCAAGAAGATAAGCATATCAATAGCAAATAATTTTTTCTCCCTCTTTTTTATTTAAGGGTCTTATTTCCTTTTCTTGGCATATTACACCAGCTAAAACATCCAGAACAATAGAAATAAAATATTCTTCTATTTCAAGTTGAATTAAGAATATTTTTTACATCATGAGTGGGTCTTGAAGGCAGAACTAATCTACAGAGATTGGAAGTGGATCAGGGGTTTCTGGGATGGACTGTGGGTGGCAGGCTCTGTATCTCGATTGGGATAGGAGTTATGTCAGTGTGTATATTTGTCAAAAGTCACTGACCCATACACTTAAAATTTGTGAGTTTTTGTTGTATTGATTTACACATTAATACAGTGTTGGGTGTTGAAAGCTTCTTTTTTTTAATATAAATTTATGTATTTTATTTATTTATTTATGGCTGAGTTGGGTCATCACTGCTGCGTGGGCTTTCTCCAGTTGCGACAAGCGGGGGCTACTCTTCATTGAGGCGCGCGGGCTTCTCATTGCAGTGGCTTCTCTTTGCTGTGGAGCACGGGCTCTAGGCGCACGGGCTTCAGTAGTTGTGGCTTGTGGGCTCTAGAGCACAGGCTCAGTAGTTGTGGCGCACGGGCTTAGTTGCTCCGCGGCGTGTGGGATCTTCCCAGACCAGGGCTCGAACCCGTGTCCCCTGCATTGGCAGGCGGACTCTTAACCACTGCGCCACCAGGGAAGCCCTTGAATGCTTTTTAAGGTTCTATTGCACTGATAACGGGGCTGTTCTCCTCAAACAGGCTGTGATGATGAATTGTTCCAATCATTCTTTTCTCCCCTCCACATTTTATGCATTAAAAAAAATTATAACAGTAAGACACAGTCACAGCACAGAAGTGTTTAATATGCAGTTAAGCACCATGAAATAAAAATGTAACCCAAGGCACAGTGGTTAAGAAGCCGCCTGCCAATGCAGGGGACACGGGTTCAAGCCCGGGTTTGGGAAGATCCCACATGCTGCGGAGCAGCTAAGCCTGTGTGCCACAACTACTGAGCCTGTGCTCTAGAGCCCATGGACTGTGGGTGGCAGGCTCTGTATCTCGATTGGGATAGGAGTTATGTCAGTGTGTATATTTGTCAAAAGTCACTGACCCATACACTTAAAATTTGTGAGTTTTTGTTGTATTGATTTACACATTAATACAGTGTTGGGTGTTGAAAGCTTCTTTTTTTTAATATAAATTTATGTATTTTATTTATTTATTTATGGCTGAGTTGGGTCATCACTGCTGCGTGGGCTTTCTCCAGTTGCGACAAGCGGGGGCTACTCTTCATTGAGGCGCGCGGGCTTCTCATTGCAGTGGCTTCTCTTTGCTGTGGAGCACGGGCTCTAGGCGCGCGGGCTTCAGTAGTTGTGGCTTGTGGGCTCTAGAGCACAGGCTCAGTAGTTGTGGCGCACGGGCTTAGTTGCTCCGCGGCGTGTGGGATCTTCCCAGACCAGGGCTCGAACCCGTGTCCCCTGCATTGGCAGGCGGACTCTTAACCACTGCGCCACCAGGGAAGCCCTTGAATGCTTTTTAAGGTTCTATTGCACTGATAACGGGGCTGTTCTCCTCAAACAGGCTGTGATGATGAATTGTTCCAATCATTCTTTTCTCCCCTCCACATTTTATGCATTAAAAAAAATTATAACAGTAAGACACAGTCACAGCACAGAAGTGTTTAATATGCAGTTAAGCACCATGAAATAAAAATGTAACCCAAGGCACAGTGGTTAAGAAGCCGCCTGCCAATGCAGGGGACACGGGTTCAAGCCCGGGTTTGGGAAGATCCCACATGCTGCGGAGCAGCTAAGCCTGTGTGCCACAACTACTGAGCCTGTGCTCTAGAGCCCGCGAGCCACAAGTACTGAGCCCGTGAGCCACAACTACTGAAGCCCGCGTGCCTAGAGCCCGTGCTCCGCAACAAGAGAAGCCACCGCAATGAGAAGCCCGCGCACCGCAACGAAGACCCAACGCACCCTAAATAAATAAATAAATAAAATAAATTTATATTTTAAAAAATGTAACCTGAAGTGCCACCATGGCAGGGATTACCATCAACACTTCTTCCCTCTCACTGACCCATTTAATCACACTTACGTGTGTGCACACGTGTATGTGCACACACACGGGCACCGTGTCACCTGCCACTTAAGACATTTCAATGGCTCACAAGACTGCACGGTCCGGCCTCTACTGTGACAAATTACCACAAACTCAGTGGTTGAAAATGATGCAAACGTCTTCTCTTTCAGTTCTGGAGGCCAGGGGTCTGCAGAGGGTCTATGCAGGGGGGCAGCTGTTTCTTTCCGTTTCCAGCAGGTAGAGCTACACCTGGCTCTCGGCCCTTCCTTCATCTTTGCAGGTGGTGGCGAGCATCTGCTCCCCCAACTCTGCTTCCTTCTGTCTGACATTTCCCCCCAACCCCACCTCCCCTTGGTAAGGACCCTTGCGACAACACCGGGCTCCCTGGACAATCCAGGATTCTCTCCTACTGCAAGGGCCTTAACTTAATCATGTGCAAACACCTCCACCTAAGGGAGTGTTCCGTCTCCACGGGTTAGGACGTGGACATCTTTGGGGGCTGCTGTTCAGCTGGCCACCCCTCACCTCTCTCTCCAGCCTCGGGCTCCGGGGACCACCCCCCCCCAGCACCCCAGCTGCATCGCCCACCTCTCGGTGTCTAGAACACAGCGCATCAGGACGTTTTCACAGAGAAAGGAGACCATCCCCGTAACAGAAGGAAAGGGATTTCCATGCCCTGGGAGGGTGAGGAGAGTAGCAAAGCTGGAAACTGTGACAAAGTGCCCAGAGAAGGACACCCTGGTGATGAGGATTCTAGGACATTCGCCACTGCTTCTGGGTCACGTGTGGAACCAGCCTCAGGCTCCGGCACGAACAGGGGACACAAGGACACAGCGCCCCTGACATCTGGGCCTCGTCCGCAGCCCAGCCTCTCGTCGAAGAGCAGGCTGGTCGCCAGGTAGAGCCACACGACAGGACAACTCCCAACGACGTCAGATTTTCAGAGTCCAACCCACCCGCCCACGAGCTCCACGGGGAGAGCTGGAGGTCAGATGTGCAGACGTCCACTCACCGCGGTGGAGAGGCGTGAGGCCAGTGTCATCTCCAGGTTGCCCTTCAGGCCCACCAGGGGCGGCACCAAGGTCAGCAGGTCCTTCACCTCCGTGAACACGGGCCAGTGCTGCGGGGAAAGAACTGGGGGTCAGTCCAAGCACACGTCCCACGCCTCTCGGGAACTGCTCGAGAGGTACTTCGACAAGTCCTCATTCCCTGTAAAATGAAAACAACTACCCAGTTTCTTAAATGGCTTTAAACTAAACAGAGGCATGATCAACCGTGAACAGCGGCCCAGGGAGCCCCTTCCTTCTCTGGCTGCCGGGAGACCGGGTCTGGGCCCCTGCCCGTGGACGGGGAACTGCTTTGTCCTGCGTGCACGTCTGTAGAAACAGGAATGAACCCCCAACTTCAAAGTTGGGGATTTCTTGTGGGATTTCTCACGGGCCAGCTGGCAGGACGATCTGGGCTGGGCAGGGGACTCCCCCGCCCCGAGGCCGATGGGCGGGGCCCAAGGTCACGTGGGGGCCCTGGATTTGTGAAAACTGATGGAATGTGTCTCCGTCACTTGTAAATAAATAAAAATGTAAAAAGAAGGAACGGGAAGCACAAGCACGCTTCAAGAGAACGCGAAGACGTTTCTTTGTGAAGGGAAACCGGTCCTACCTGTTTAACGTGCAGTTAGACTGCCCCTACCCCAACCAATTTTTCACACCCCATCTGATCCGACTAGCTGCTTTCGCCTCCCTGGGCCTGAGCTATCTGTGACCCTCCACAGAAGCTGTTCCTAGAAACCCTGCTGCTCTGTGAGCTGGGAGGCAGGTGGCGTGGGGTCTGGTTCCCCGTACCCAAGACAAGAGTCCCCCTACCCCGGGGGCCCAGAGGGTCATCAAAAGAGCCGCCCCACAATGCGTCTTACGGGACCTGGAAGCAAAGGGGCAGGCCAGGCCCTCTGAAGACCCCTTTGGGTCCTGAGATCTGGGAAGTTTTGCAGACTCACAGTTACGGTTCCCTCTCGTTTACCTCTTCTACAAAGCTGGGAAGTTGAGAACCCAGTCCCAGCTTTGGTGGAGTTACAAGCCTTCCTCTCCGAAAAGTGCGGAAGGAACGTGTCACCAGCCAGTGGGGTGCTGTGTCCTGTCCAGCAGAGGCCCCTCCCGCCTGGCCTGGGAAGCCCCCTCCCAGGGGCTGGCGCTCTCACCCTCCTCCCACCAACACACAAGACCGAGCACCCACCCCCCAAGTAAACCCCCTTCTCTCAGCCCCCTTCTTCCCCGGCACCACTGAACTTGGCCGCCGCACCTGAGACCGCTGTGTGCGGGGTGACTCCCTGTAGGAACCCCTCCCCCGCTACGTGATGGGCACACCCCTGTCTCCACGTGGCTGGCGGGGCCTTGTCCTGTCCTGTGCTGACCTCTGATTGTCCCATCTTGGCCTCTGCTGAGGGCTCCTCATCTTCCTCCTGACCTTTTACATTTTTCAAACGTAAAGGACTGGAGGCATCCCTGGTGGCGCAGTGGTTAAGAATCCGCCTGCTAATGCAGGGGACATGGGTTCGAGCCCTGGTCTGGGAAGATCCCACATGCCGCGGAGCAACTAAGCCCACGCGCCACAACTACTGAGCCTGCGCTCTAGAGCCCACGAGCCACAACTACTGAGCCTGCGCTCTAGAGCCCGCGAGCCACAACTACTGAGCCCGCACGCTCAGAGCCCATGCTCCGCAACAAGAGAAGCCACCGCAATGAGAAGCCTACACACCGCAACTTAGAGTAGCCCCTGCTCGCTGCAACTAGAGAAAGCCCGCACACAGCAACAAAGACCCAACACAGCAGAAAATTAATTAATTAATTAATTTAAAAAAATTGATAGTAGGGGAAATAATAGTGGGGCTGGGGGAATATGGGAACGCTGCACTATCTACTCAATTTGTTTCTGTAAATCTAAAACTGTTCTAAAAAATAAAGTCTAAAAAAGGATGTTACAGAGTATGTAAATATGAAAAGATTATTCTAAAACATTACTAAGTTAAAAAAGAGCTACTAGCAATGTATACAATATGGTCTCATTTTTTTGGTAACATTATACACACATGCACAATATAATTTTGAATCTGAAATTCTGAAAGGACATATGCCAAAATATTTACAGTGGTTAAATCAGTGGGAAGATTATGGGTAATTTCTAATTTCTTTTTGTTTGCTCTCACTGCAACTAGAGAAAGCCCGCACACAGCAACAAAGACCCAACACAGCAGAAAACAAAAACAAAAAACAAAAAAAAAAATGTAAGGGACTTATTTTCTTGCTCCAGACAGGAAGGCTGCAAAGGTCTAGTAACCATCTCTGCTTCTTCAACGTGGGCACAGACATCTCAGCGCCCACAGTAACCTTGAATCTGTGGGACTGACTCACCCACGACTGTTACGCTTTCAAAGGAAAACCCAGGGCCAGCCGTTGCCAAGATCCCGTGTCCGCGGCCGAGAAAGTCCCTGTTCCAGGACACAAGGAGCCAGGCCGGGGGAGGTCAGGCTGCCCGCGAGGAACCTGAGGCCCCGGCACACGCTCCCGCCCACTCTTCCCTGGACTCACCCTGTCCACTCGGATCTGTTTCTGCCAGCAGTACAGCAAGGTCGTGACCCCCTGCCCTCTAACCCTGACTCCCCCTCCTGCTTCGGTTCTCCCTTCTCTCCAAGTCCTCTCCCTTCCAAGGCCCAGGCCCCTCCCCACCCCACACAGGGGCAGCAGGAGGTGGGTCTGCGGGCGGTGGTCCTGTCCTCCTTCAAGGGGTCACCTGGGCTGGGCCACAGGCACGGCCGAGGAGGGTTGGGAAGGGGCTTTAGACACATCAGGTCTGCCGACCACGAGGGGCTACTCAGGGACAAAGCCAGCAAAGGTGCACGGCGCCAGGAGAACAGAAGGCCAGGGCCCCGGGGACACCGAGTCCAAGGGATGAACAGGGCTGGAGCTGCCTGACCTGCAGACCTCTTCAGGGAGACCCTGAATGGGTCGGGATTTTGGTCACCCACTCCCAGAGCACCCTGACGGCGGCTGGCTCCGCAACCCGGCTCATGCCTGCCCCCAGCCGCGGACAGCCCTGGACGTCCCACAGGTCCCCCGCCCGAGGCTCCACGCTGACCCTGCTGCATGGGCCCCGTGCGCTGGCTCTTGCACTTGGTGGGGGTCTCTCAATCATGCCTACAGCCCCCAGCTCTCCCCTGCAGCCTTGAGCAGCACCCCTGGGTCACCTCAGACCCCAGCAGCCAGGCAGGACGTGTCACTCAGCCCCTTACGACCCTTCACTGATTCCAGTCCGGGGCACGCAGATCCTCATGTTCTGCAAACACAAAGGCAGTGCAGATCGGGGCATGAGGAGTGGGCGGGGCGCGGGAGCCGAGGGGCTGCGAGCCCTCCATCTGGCGGGTTAACGCACCCCTTTATCCCGAGATGGCTCACCAAACTGTGTGCTCACCGGCTGTGCGATTTTCTCCACGCCTGTGCTGGACCCCAGTGAAGCAAAACGTGATGTTTGCTTTCGAACAAAGAACGAGGACAAAGTGAACAAGCCTTCACCCTCGGCGGCCGCCCCCCTGCCCGCACGCTCGCCCCCTTCGTGGTCTGCACACCCGGGGCCCCTCGCCGGGACGTTCACCGTTGCTCACGCACCCTGGAAACGCCACCTCTGAGGCCCGACAAAGCGTCTGCAGTCTCCAACCTGCCCCTCCTCCCTTGCTGCCTCCGCCCCCTCCCCTTTGTCTGCAGGGGGGCCCAAGGGCCACCAGACACGCCCGCCAGGGAGGGCAGCTTCTGCTCAGGATTCAACCAAATTTGCCAACAAACGAAGGAGGACCTGGATGACAAGAGGCTCTGTCCACCCGCCCGGCGCTTGGCTCTCAGCTGCTCCGAGCAGCCAGCCTGTCTGGTTCACCCCTGATCTGGGAAGAGTAATCACATGCGCTTTCACGGTCCCTGGTGCCCACGTGTGCATGTAAACCCCAAAAAGGTCTGGAATGACTCACACGACTCGATAGTAAGGGACCTACTGCGACTGAGGCCGTGGTCAAAGAGGACTTAACCTCGCTGCGATGCTTGTTCCATAAAAAGAAATACTTACACCTTACTTGTGTAATTGAAAAATAATTTTTTGAAGACACGAAACTGATACTCTGGCCACTTACTGGGCCTCATTCCCCAGGCCCAGAATCAGAGACCCCCGGCCCCAAAGAGCGTAGGTGAAACCTGCACCCAGCCGGGCACAGAGCCGTGCCGGGGACCGTCCACGAGGCGCGGCTGTCGGGCCAGGTGGTCTACCTCACTGCGGGCTCGGAAGCCCCGAGGCCCGGTGTGAATGGCTCCGGGCGGGCCCCAGCCTGGGCACCGCTGGAGCCAGGAGCCCCCCGTGATGTGGGCTTCCCTCTGGGAGCCCCAAGGCTTCTTCCTGCACTGATGGGAGGGGTGAGCAGGGACCCGAGTAAACGGAGGGCCCTTGACCCTCACGCACCCTGTCTGCAAAGCGGGGACCAGGAGAGGGCTGTGACGGCCACAGCTGTTGCACCCTCCCAGTCGCTGGCCCTCCCGAAGCGGACGGCTGAAGGCCAAACCTGCACACAGCCTTCCCCACGTCTGCTCTGGGCCCACCTCCCAGACGGAACCCGCACGCGGTCAGGAAGGGCACCGCGCTCTCCGGCTGGACACCCTCCTGACCCGGCCCCGGGGCGCCTCCGCTGATGGTCAGGCATGACCCCCTCTCCCCCCAGGGCCCCACCAAACCTCCTGGACTCTGCCCAGCTCTCGGCCGCCTGTTCTCGGCCCCGAGGCCCCAAAGAAAGCATCATGGGTGGACAGGGCATGGACATGAGGCCATGCTCCATGCAACGTGCTGGGGAAGGTCAAGGAGGGAGATTCAGCATGGACTCTCCCAGTGTCCGCAAGGCCCAGGGAGGGTGACAGACCCTGGGGCAACTCCAGGGGAAGCAGCACACAGGAATCCAGGTCTCCAGCTGGCAGCACGTGAGGAAGTGCCCTGTCTACTGAGCAGGGCGGCCAGAGGCCGCCCCGAGAAGCTCGTTCAGAGCCGGGTACCCGGGTGGGTGTCGGCCACCCCCTCCAGCTCAGAGGCAGGGGCATGGCGGGATGTGAGAGGTGACGGCCCCTCCCCCCGCACGCTCACGTACAGGCCCCAGCAGCTCGAGAACACACTAACTCCCTAAGTGACCCAAACACGACTCCCAGAGCCGACCCAGGGCATAAACAGACCCCCTGGGCCTCCCAGCGAACACCTCTCCTGATGGAGACCCCCGCATCTGCATCCCCTTGTGCGCCTGGTCCCCCGCCGCGCTCAGGACCCTGTCCTCCTGCTGAGACCCCCCTCCGGAGATTCTGGGGCTGGAGAAGCAGTGCCCGGCACCCTCGCTCGGGCCAGCACACCAACCTCACAACGCCGCCCGGTTTGCAGGTGGAGAGACCGAGGCAGGATGCCTGAGCCCCTCGGGTGGGGAGAGACCGGCGGAGCAGGACTCAAGGCCCCCCAGGCCCTGCCTAATGGGTCTCCGTTTGCTGGAAGAACGGTTCGAGCTCCCAGGCTGAGGAGTCTCACGCAGGCTGACGGTGGAGCGTGGTCAGAAGCCTGTGTGACTCTCAGACACTGAGGTCCCAGGAGGACTCTCCTGCCAGCGCCCCGAGCCCGGTCCCCTGCCCGACCCGGGGGCCTGTCCTGTGTGTGACGCCTGGCCCCCCACCCCACGGCCCGCGCTGCCCCTCGCCTCGCCATACGCACTTGGATCGTGTTCATCAGCAGGCCGGCCGCCGCCATGCCGAAGCCAGACAGCAGAACGGGCACCACGACCTGGCCCACGATGGTGAAGGTGGTCTCGGGGACGACCCCGCGGGGGCAGCGGGTGAACTCACAGCGGAAGCCTCGCAGCTTCGTGCCCTGAAAGCGGACCTCCAGGTCCAGCTGGGTGACCACCATGGCCAGGCCGGGGACGCACTCCCTGGATGTCCAAGCCTGGGCGCCCCCAACACCAGCCTCCACCCAAACCAGGATGCGTTTCCCAAGGAGTCCACCGGGCAGAGCTGCCAGGCGCCCTGTGCTGTGGACAGTCCCCACTGCCCCTCGGCCGAGGGCCAGAGCCAACGGTGAGGAACAATGGCCGGGTGACTCAGCCTCGCTCAGGGCCCGGCCACTCCTGCTGTCCACTCCCCGAAGATCAGGTTCTCCTCCGAGAGTGGCTGCCGTGTCCAGTGGGACCTCCCTCGGCTGGCCTCCCACGAGGAGGCTCCCTGCCCCCTGGAGCGACCTTGACAGCGTCCAGCTGTCCGGCCCACGCTGGCTCGGGCTGGATCAGAGAGCCGGAGCCACGTGAGGCCTGGCCTTGGTGAGGCCGCACGGGGCCTGGGGACATCTCAGCCTGAAGCACCTGCTCCTCGGGCCAGGTCTGAGCCCCTGAGGACTGTCACCCCTCAAGGTCGAGAGGCCTGCAGGCCCCCAAGAAAGAAGCCGTGCCCTGCGGCCACTCGACCTAGGTTGTCGAGGGGCTCACGGCCACAGGAAGAGGCTGTGTTCACAGAAGGAATGCAGCCCTGCTGTCTCTCAAAGGACAGACTCGTAAGGTGCTTCTTATGGGCCCAGGCTCATGAAGACAGAGGTTAGACCAGCCTTGAGCTGCCGTCCCGACCCCGAGGAGAAGGGGGTCTCTGCGTGGAATAAATGAGTATGTCCACTGTGCATCCCACAGGTGCCGGGGACAGTGTCCAGGCCTGAGGGCGGGCTGAGCAGGGTCAAGGCCAGAGCCAGCAGGAGCCCACAGCCGAGGGCTGGACGCTCGCTCACACCTCTTGCGCACCTCGGCCGGTTCCCCTCCTTCGGACAGTCCACCCCACGCTCCAGCCCAGCCCTCAGCCTGGAGTCCAGCCCTCACCACCCTAGATCCCACCGAGCTGGCCAAGCCCGATCCCTTCCTCGCCAACTCCAGCCAGACACTGACGGCCGTCTCCCTCGCGTCCCCAATGTTTCGCTGCATCTTTCCTCGCCCCCTTCACTTTCTCATGAAGCCCCTCCCAGGAGCCAGACAGGAGGAGCCCCACTTCCCAGCAAGAGCTGGGGTGGCCCATTGTGTGTGAACGCAGGAGACGCTGCCCCCGTCCAGTTTTGGGCCCCGATCCTGGGGTCCTGACGGCTTCCACCGCCCACCTCTGGAGATGCTGGCGCTCGGGACCCCGCCACCCCGCCGAGGAGAAGTTCAGGTGTGTTCAGGCTGCGGTCCCGTGGGCAGCCAGCAGCGGCCGTCCTGTCACAGGAGGGGACGGTCCTGGACTGTGTGTCCCACCAGATGCTCACTGAGTGGCGTCCAAATGAAAGATCTGTGATCAAATTGACAGCGGGCTTCCCGCCAGCCACAGAGTCAGGCGCGGTTTGCTGCAGAGCAGGAGAAAAGGGGACCTTCTCAGATAATGCAGCGACTCCGAACCTCCCTGCGCAGCCCAGACTCTCCCTGAGCTTTCAGGCCACAGCCGACCCCCCGTGCCCTTTCACGTGCACACACGTCACATTCCGTCCATCACCAGACTCTCAAGGCACCCCCGAGCCACGCACCAGGAAGCAAAGGTCCCGGTTTTGCAAATGAGGAGCTGACGGCCCCGCGAGGGTTTGCCGATGACCACCCCCGGTCAGCCTCACAGGCGGGGCCAGGACCTCGACCCCCGACTCCAGGGCCCACTGCCCCTGCTGCTGCCCGCCTCTGAGATGAGGGTCCGTGTGTTCACACAGGAGTCTGAACCAGCAGGAGGCTGAGAGAAACAGCACATTTCTAAGGAAAGTGTGGCAGAAGTTGACGCGTCTAAGGCCGCTAGCTCGTTTAAGACAGACCCCTCTCAGCGGCCCCACTCTGGACACTGGCTGCCCCAGTCCCCAGGCCCGCAGCCAGACAGGCCCCCCAACTAGCGATTTCTTTCTCCTGGCTTCAGCACCTCCTGAGATCTCTTTACAGTTTTAAATGCGGTCGAACGTCATAATACAACATAAAATCATACACAGTGTGTCCCTGAACCACTCTCATCAGGACAGAAGATGTGGAAATAGACAACCACTTGCATGATTACATATGGAAAAGATCCCTAATTAAGCAGGTTATAAATCATTACAAAAATGTTTCTCATTTTTGTTTAAAAAATAATGAGAAATAAGTACACGCACACACACGCACGCACACACACACAAGCAGTGAACAATTTAGTAGGTTATATACCAAAATGCTGAAAGTGGGTACTTTTAGGTGGTGGGATCCTAAATGACCTTTATTTCATAACTTTCTGTATATCTATCGTGATTATTTGCTTTTATAACCATCAAAAAATAAACTGTCACCAAAAACAAACAAAAGATGCCATCGTGTGTAGATTACTTTCCCATGCAACTTGAGAACAAAATATGTCAACACAGCTAACTGGCTCACAATCGAGGAGATCGGGAATGTGACTTTCACAGGAGCTCAGTAGCACGGTGGAAAGTCTCCAAGGGCCTGAGCTGGATTCTGGGGCTGTGCTGGGCCTCGGGAGGAATCAGGGTCAGGTGCCAGGTGGCGCTGGGTGACCTTGAAGAGTCCCTGCCCTCCCCGGGCCTCTGACCACCTCCCGCCGCCCCACCAGAAGGGTCTCAGCTCACGCTGCTCAGAACCACCAGGCGCTCCGGAAACGAGAGCCCAGCCCCTGCGCACCCAGAGCTGCAGCATCAGAACCCCCCCAACCCCTCAACTTGCGGGACAGTTAGGAGGGGCCGCAGGGGGCGGGCGCACGGCCGGGCCTCATGTCCGTCTCGGGGGCCTCGGCGGGAACAGCTTTTTTCCCAGGAGCACACCTTCCCAATGGCTTCCCGCCCTCTCACGGGTCACCTTGAGCCTGGGCTGGTTCTGAGCGAAACGGTCACTCTTAAAGGCCTGAATCCCCCCATCCTGTTGAGGTCCCAGAGGTCAAGGCAGTTACGTTCTCAGCAACAGGAAAGGTCGTCTTCATTTTTGCTTCCAACTCGGCCAGAAGAACGTACATGCCGGTGACCATGTGGGACCGAGTGCCCCCGCCCCGGCCGGCCAGCCCCCTCGCCACGCAGGCCTCAGCCCAGAGCCCCCTCCTCAGGGATGCCTACCCGGCATCCCCCTCAAGGCTGCTCCAGCCGTCACCCAGCTCTGCCCCTTCGTTTCCCCGTAGCCCTTGCCGCTGCCTAACCCCGACTCATGCCCCTGTCGCTCCCTGCTCGGCTGTGACGGCCAAGAGCAGGCCCGGCACCCCGTCCACCGCGGCGTCCGGCACAGCACTGGCCCGTGGCCCACGCGTGTGCTGTGTGGACGAACAAACAAGCAGCACTGTAGAAGCAGACAGAAAGAGACCCATCAGCTTTCCACGAGTTGAGCCGTGTAGGGCCCACATTATTCCTATGATGTGCTGCCTGGACACCTGGTAAAGCCAACAGGGCCTGGGGCAGCCCCACTGCCGCTGTCCTGACCCCCGAGGAGCCCATGGAACGCAAACGAGTCAGTCACAGCCCCACGGGAACCGGTATGTGTTCCTACAATGCCCGCCAGCACAGCCCCCGGCAGCTGGCGCTCCTGAGCGCAGCCCTGAGGGCCCCACGTGGGAGGCACGTCCTCCCCCGGCCCTGGTGCGTGGGGCTGATGAACTCTGAGCTCACCTGTCCAGGTGCAGGGCCCTTAAGAGGAGGCCGTCACTGCAGCTGGCGTCACGAACAGGACAGCCCGCCCCTGACCGTGCACGCCCGGCAGCCTCACCGCTGCTTTCTGCTGACTGACCAGCTCCCGACGCGGTGAAGGCCGCCGGGGACGGAGCCCCGCTGGCCGGCTTGTGCGCAAGCCACCCCGGGGTCACCACCTCCCCGGGGCCGGAACGACTGTGAACGGACCGTATCAGGCACCCCTGCTGCCAGGCTGACTTACAAATTGGCTGACGAGAGGGGACCCCGTGGCACCCCCCTCCCCGGTTAAAATAGTTAATGCGGCCCAACACAGGCCACCACGTTGAAACTGGCCCTCAGGGTTGAACCTGGTCTCGCGAGGCCTACTGACTGAAGGGGGTACGCGCTGCTCTCCACTTGACCGCCCAGCTCTGTTCTTAAACCTGGCAGAGACAAACCGCCTCGCAGTGGTGACCACAGCCGTAAAGCTGGGGTCCCGTCCTGTGGGCCCCACACCCAACATCTAGTCTTGTCGGGACACTGACTGCACCCAGGCAGCAGCCGGTAAACAATGTGCCCTGCAGATCCGGCTAGCACGCTCCGCTCAGCGCCCACTTCAGCACTCTCGGCGTGTTGACCTTCGCTTCTCCCAGGAGGACCTGCAGCCGCAGGCTCTCTGCAGGTCGGGCCTTTGCTGCACCTTCCGCGGGGCTGGCGCTACATGACGGCCGCCCCTCCACGGGCTCAAGGGGCACCTTCCCTGAGACACCCGGACACTCACAAAGGAGCCCCCACCAAAGAGGATGGGCCGCCACTGCCCTCGCAGAGCGAGCCTCCCCTTACTCAGACCCCTAAGACCCTCTGCTCACTGGGAGCAGCGCATCCTGACGTGCAAACACAGCCCGGCACCTGGGTGGGCTTTGTGGATTCTCGAGGGGACCGTCTTTAAGTGCAAAGTTCACTCCTGGCCATTTAGGCTGTACTTGCCAAGCAGCCTGCCTTGAAGGGGCCCCTCCAACAAGAGGCTCCATTAGAGCCGACAGGCACCCCCATCGGGCCCCAGAGACGCCTCCGCTGAAGAGAACCCTCAAGAGCCTCCGGGGCCCCTGGACCACTGAGGGCTTTAAGCTGATGCCAGAAACTTCCCCCGGCCTGCGCCGTCCACCAGCTGAGCCATGACGCAGGTACACACCCTGCTCTCCTGGGAAGGGGGCCCTCGCAGACCTGCTGGGACCCTCGCAGCCCGGCTGCCCGTGGGCCTTGGGAGGCACAGCAACCAAGGAGGGCAGCCTCAATATGGGGCGGGGAGCCAACCCTGGGCTCCCGGCACCTCCCACCCGCAGGGGGCAGCCTCCCTGTCCTGAGTCAGATGCCACAGACCAGAGGAGGTGACCCCCAAACCTGGGCTCCTGGGAGCCCCCGAGATCAACTGGGTGGGCCCAGTGGGGACTGTGCACTTTGTGGGTGTCACGGTGGCGCTCGGAGGAGGTCACCACCCTCCCCTCCTGACCGGATGTCCCTGGTGCAGGACCCGAGCCACCCAGCGGTCAGCACAGGTGCCCGACCTCCAGGCAGCGCCTCAGCACTGGCCGCCCGGCTCTGCCTCTTAGACGCCTGGGCCACAGCCTAAGGGCCGTCTCGTTTACGGAAGGAACTCTGGAAACCCCGCCTCCCAGACACTCCAAACACACAGGGCGACAGATGTGTCTGCCTGCACTAAGGCCACAGGCCTGCTGGGACCCTCGTCCTTCCACTTCTCAGGCGGACAGCCACCCTCCAGCCCCGCCTGGCCCGAGGCCGGCGCAGAGCTGGGGGGCACAGCGGCCCTCCCGCAGCTCCTGCTCAGCTCCAAGGCGGCAAGAGGAGCGCCTGGCGTCAGCCCTGCCGCAGGCAGCGGCGAACGTGGACTCGCCCTGGGAGGAGGCACACCCACACCGGCCCCTCAATCGCCTTTACAGGCCACCAAGGGGCACCCGTAAGTTCTGCGTCCCGTCAAAAGCCCACTCCCTGGAAGTCCAGGTCAGCACCGGGTCTAGGCTGGTATCAGGGCGTCCAGGGTCAATGGGGTGCAAGGCCGTGTGCGGCTGTGGCGTGGGGGGAGCAGGGGCCCCGAGCGTCCTCCACTGCGTGCCTGAGGATAAGCAGCCCTTCATATCCAGGGGGCAGCGGGCAGCAGGCTCGGGCGCCCACCCCAGCCGGCTCACCCTGAGCCCAGCGCGGCCCCGAAGGCCCTCCCTGGCTGTGAGCGCACGTAAGCGCTCAACACGGCCAGTGCTGTGTGCTCGGCTGACCCCCACCCTGGGGCAGGAGGTGACGGACAGGCTGACCTCACCCACCCAGGCCAGCCTCAGCTTCTTCCCTCAGCTCTCACCCCTCGCCTCTGCCCTCTAGCCACCCGCTTGCCCTCCCAGCCTCTCCAGGCCACCCTGCGTCTTTGCTAAGGCGTGACCCCTGCAGGACCCGCCCTCCCTCCCCTTACACCCACCTGCCCTTGGGGCCCGGGGCTTCTGACCCCTCTGCAGACCAGCTCAGTGTCCGCAGACGGCCAGCAATGCAGAGCGCAGACGCGTGACAGAGCGGGGCTTCCTCCTGCCCGAGAGGCGCCCTCTGACCTGTGGCCTGTGTGGCCTGCAGGGGCCTGGGGGGCAGGGCAGCTGCACGAGGGGCAGCCGCTGTCGCTGAGGAGGACGCAGGCTCGGAGCCTCGAAAGAGAGTGTGTTAATCTAACTACAGAAAAAAGTACACGCACAGCAAAAAACCACCGAAACCAATGTCAAAAGATAAATGGAAAACTGGGAAACATTTACAATCCGTATCACAATGGAAGGGCCAATCTCCTTAAGATGTAAAGAGCCCCGAAGTATCAATACAAAAACAAAAACCACTCCTCATCAATATGGACAACGGACATATCCAAAGATACTCAACCTCACTGACTCCCGATGAGAAATGCAAATCCCACTACAGTGAACACCGCTGGTGGTCCCAGTGACGGCCTCCGGGGATCCCGGCCTCTGAACCACGACCCCCAGGGTGAGTTGACCTCAGGGACTTGACGCATCCAGTAGCCGGCAAAGATGCTGCTCCTGGGACCCATCTCGCCAGCAGATGGTCTCCTTCTCCGACCCCACACCTGGATGAAGCTGCCATGCTGGACATGCCCAAGGGGAAGGGATGAAGGCCTCAGCACGCTGACCCCTCGGCTGCAGCATCACGACACCTGAAGCCGAAACCCAGCTCTGCTGACTGCTGTCCCACAGCAGCCGTGGGGCACAGGGGCTGCTTAAGCTCCGAGCCCCGGGACAGCTCACTCCCTGAGCAGAGACCACAGCACACAGTGCACGATCCATTGCCAGGTCGTGAAAGATCACAGAGGCTGAAGATACACCCTTAAGGGAGGGAGATGTGGGAGCAGCCCCACATCTATCACGGTTACGGACGCCTATGCCCTTTGACCCAACAGCTCTACCTGCAGCAATCCGTCCCACTCCTTCACCCAGACGTGTAAAGAACGTGACCCTGTCAGCAGTGCTGCTCTAAGTTGTTAAGGGCTGACTTGTGTGCCCTTCCCCAATCCCCAGTATCTCAGAATGGGACTGTATTTGGAAACAGGAAGCTGGAAGTGGGGCGATGGCCCAGATCCAATAGGTCCTTATAGTCAGAGGGGAGTCGGACAGAGACAGACAGAGGGACGACCACGTGAGGACACAGGGAAGAGACGGCAGTCTACACTCCAAGGAGAGAGGCCCTGCTGACGCCTGGATCTCAGACATCCAGCCTCCAGGACAGGAGAATAAATCTCTGTTGTTTACAGCACCCCATCTGTGGTACTTTGTTACAGGAGTCCGAGCAAACTAACATAGTTGTGAAACTTAAACAAACATCAGAGGAAAAATGGTGAATAAACTCTGGTGTGTCTGACTGATGGGATACTGAACGACCATTAGAAAAAAAGGAAGCTCTTGGGACTTCCCTGGTGGTCCAGTGGT
Organism: Physeter macrocephalus; assembly: GCF_002837175.3. Lineage (NCBI taxonomy): Eukaryota > Metazoa > Chordata > Mammalia > Artiodactyla > Physeteridae > Physeter > Physeter macrocephalus. The sequence continues at coordinate 5,467,627 of NC_041231.1, forward strand.
AAAGAATCCGCCTTCCACTGCAGGGGACGCAGGTTCCATCCCTGGTCAGGGAACTAAGAACCCACATGCCGCGGAGCAACTAAGCCCGCGAGCCACAACTACTGCGCTTGTGTGCCTCAACTAGAGCCCACACCCTCTGAAGCCCGCGTGCCACAACTAGAGAAAACACGCACGCCACAACTAGAGAGAAGCCCGTGTGCTGCAACTAAGACCCAACGCGGCCAAAAATAAATAAAATAAAAATAAATAAATAATAAATCTTTTTTAAAAAAGGACGCTCTTAACATATTTACAAAGAATAACCTCTGAGATACACTGTAAAGTGAAAAAAGCAAAACACACAACAGTTTGTATGTGCCACCACGGGGGTAAAAGGGTGAGAGGAATGCACAGAGGCAGACGAGAAGGTGCAGGTCCTGGCTGCCCTGGAGAAGCGAGAGCCTGGGGACAGGCAGGGAGCACGTCCTGTCCCCGTGCACATGCTGACCTTTCGGGCACGTGAATGCTTTACTTTTCCAGAAAAACAAATGTATTAAAAAAAAAAAAAAAAAAGTGCAGCCTCTGGGCTCACGGAGTCTCACTCAGCCGAGAAGGTAGAGGCAACGCCCCGGGAAGCGATGTTGGGGGCGGCGTCCCAGGAAAGGCTCCAGGGGACACGGGAGGAGGAAGAGGAGAGCGGGGAGGGGAGGCCCAGGTGCGGCCGCGGAGCAGCAGCACCCACCCCTCGGACCAGGACGTAAGCCAGCTGATCACGCTGTTCCATCCCCTCTGCGTACATGGGGCCTCGATGCGGCACGTGCCTCCTATCCGGCGGGGAAGAGGCTCGGGGGCTACTCCCCGGGGACGTTTCCCTGCACTTCAGGAGGAACTAGAACACGGCCCGCGTTTCTCCCTCCGGACACGACCTGCCTCTAGGACAAAGCTGACCTGTGGAGGCCGACTAGCAGGATTTGGGAAGATGCCGGGCCCTCGGACACATAGTTGGCTGGTGGTGACGCCACTTTCCAACCCCGGAATCGCCCTATCCTGGAAACCTCGTCTTGGGAGATGACATATTTTCTCACTTAACCCACTGCAAGTTGGGTTTTCTGGTACCTGTGGCTGCAACCATCCTGATACAGCCAGGCGAGCCCAGGATGTTCAGATGCATTTTAGGAGGTTGGGTTTTATCCCGGAGGCAGTAGGCAAGTGCACAGAGGTTTAGAACTTGGGGAGAGCTGCGTCGTGGGGCTGCTTGGCCGGGCCCTGCCCCCAGGCATGGGAAAGAAACACTACAACAGGTATCTCTAATTCTTATCTGAGTTGCAGCTTTTGTATAAGTTCTTAAACGTCAGCACAGAACTACCTGTGATGGAGTATCGACGAGAATAAGAACGTTGGCCACGAACCCTCACGGGCGAGGCCCAAGCCCAAGGCCCTGGCACCACGTGTCACAGCCCTCCCGGGGGCCCGACCTGGGCAGTCCTCCCTTAGCTCTGGTTTAAGAGGAGAAAACCGGGAACACAGGGCGGCCTGTGCGAGTGACAAAGGTCAGACGCAAACCCAGCTGGTTCTGCTCTGGAGTCTGGGCTCCAAGCCACACGGTGTTCTGTTACCTGCCGCTTGAAGTGCAACTTATAAACCAGCGTGTGTGTGCAGGGGACTTATACATACTTGTCTGTAAATATACAAACATACATATATCAATATATGTATATATATTAAAATACACACATATACAATACATATATCAATGTGTGTATAAATATGCACATGTACGCCACCTACACACACGTGTCCGTATGTATCAGTGAGCACGTGTGCGTGTGCAGGGGATACATGCTCGGTGGTGTTATAATGAACCCACGATGAAATCGGCTTTTTGAAAATCGCGGCCCAGAGAACAGACTTCAGAGAGACAGAGTCAGGAGGGTGGTGAGGAGGCTGGCGGCCTCCAGGTGGAAGAGGGAATTTGTGGGGGAGGTCTGTGGCATGTGAACTTCTGGGACGCGGAAGCCAGGCCCCAACGTGCTCTGGAGGCTACAGCGGCGTGACTCACCACTGGGTAAAGAAGAACATGGGGCCGCAAGGCACCAGGTCACTGGAGGAAGGAGAGGGCCGAGGGCTCCGGGGATCACAGAGGCCAAACGGGGGCCTGGAGCTGAGTCACGCCAGGGCAGGGACTCCGGCGCGACACACAGCCATGCTGGGGTCTGAGCGGGTCCGGGAGGAACCTGGGAGGGCAGCTGGCCGTCACCAGTGCTGTGACGCTACGAGAAACTGGACTGCATGGGCTGGAGGGTCACTGAGGACCCCAGGTGGCAGGGGAGGAGCAGGCAGGTAGTGGAGTGAAGTGGGTGCAGACTGAGGGACGGCGGGGACCGTGGACACCGAGAGGTCAGTGACCACTAACTGTGGCTGTGAGGGAACGTGGGTCCAACGTTGGAAGAGTTGCCAGATTTTCAAGGGAAAACAGGAACTTGAATTTTTATGTGCCATCTCTTGATTTTTAAGTGTTGGTCTTAAAAATTTTAAAGCACCAGCCTTACAGCTAAGTAGCAGACTAGGACTCAAACCCTGACTGGTTCCAAATCAGTGAGGGGCAGGCCTAAGCTCCTTGGGCACGGGGCGCCTGCAGCAAGAGGGGCAGAGGCTGCCGCTCCTCCCCGCTCACCATTCCGGACAGGCTGTGTTCTCAGGTCCTTGCCAACCAACAGCGATGACCTGGCCACTAATGGCTTCAAGTATTCTTAGGTACCACGCCCTTCCGGGGAGGACTTCTGCCGATCCTGCTGATGAAGGAATGGGGCTTTTGATACTCAAAGAACAAGGGATGGTACACTGGTAGCTTTGTTGTCTGATGGGTAACTCCCAGTTCCTCACGCTATGGGGCTCTGTTAGGGTGTAAATCAAGGGGCCTGTCTCCCCTCATAGGGTGACGACAAGAGAAGTCAAGCTACTGAGCAGAGAATGTCATCCCTCAGGAAGCACTAGTTGGAACAGGAGTGGACATTTGACAGCAGGGTCAATTTTTGGAGACTGATGTGGATATTGACCAAGCAGTCTCTCTCCTCTTCTCTCTTTTTTTTTTTTTTTTAAAAAGATTTTTAAGGGCTTCCCTGGTGGCGCAGTGGTTGAGAGTCCGCCTGCCGACGCAGGGGACACAGGTTCGTGCCCCGGTCCGGGAAGATCCCAC
>NC_041231.1:5470820-5476981 GCF_002837175.3 Physeter macrocephalus
TCCGGAGCCTGTGCTCTGCAACGGGAGAGGCCACAGCAGTGAGAAGCCCGCGTACCGCAAAAAAAAAAAAAAAGATTTTAAAAATATTTTTTAATTGAAATGATTATGTTGACATTTGTTTCTCATTCCACATCATCTTCAGCCAAGCTCTGAGCACTTACAATTCTCTGACTAATTGTTGGGAGCTTAGTCAGAAGCATCTGGAACACTGGTGGAGGAAGAGTTTGCTGCAACACTTGCAGTAACTGCTGTGGCTGTCCACACACAGCAATTGCGTTTGTCAAATGGTCCACACCCTTCTCATATTCACCTTGAGCTAGTGACTCTTTACTAAGCCATATTTCTTTAAGGAAGAATTTGTGAACGGCTTCAGCATCTTTAAGGTCAGGTAACTTGGAAAGTGCAGCTCTCTCCTTGGCAAGCTTCTGTTTCTTTCTTTGTTCTCGCAGCCTGTTCTTGATGTTGGGGTCACTCTGCCTCTTGCGGTCGAAGTAAATGTAGGACCCGATGAAAAGGGCCCTGCACACGCTGGTGGCAATGGTGCCGTTCTGGCCCTCCATCTCCTCTTCGATGAGGAGTGGGGTCGGCGGCGGTGGGGTCGGTGATGAAGCCGCTGGCCTAGAACCCTCTGAGCGGACTGCGCCGCTCTGTCCCGACACCCACAGCGAGGGACGCGGAAAGCTTTTTTGTTTGTTTGTTTGTTTTTTAAGAGCACACTTACAAAGGATTGACTGCCAAGGGCCACCCTCCACTCTAAGTACAGAATCTGGCCTGAAAATGAAACGGAGCTGACAGATAAAGAGCCAGTAACCTGATACCATTTAAGCACCTGTATCATGCCAGGCCTGAAATCCAGCCCCTCAGATATTTCAATTATATGAGCTAATAATTGTCTCTTAAAGCTTAACCTGGGTTAAAGTTAGTCTCTGACATCAGTAACTAAAAGGATCTTGCCCAAATTATAGAAAAATGGTATTTGAGAAGGTCCTGCCCCTTGTCCCCAAGCTGGACACAATGTGTACCTGCCTACTCCCTAGGCTGACATTAGACAGTACCCCACCCCCACCATCCCCATTTAGTTCCCTCTTACCTGGAAATAGTTCAAAAGGATGCCTGCCCCAGACAGTCCCAGGCCTGCAAACAGGAAGGGCACTGTCACCTGGAGGCCAATGGACAAGGTGGTCTCCCTGCTGAGCTCAGGCCCCAGGGGTTTAGGGGCCACGCTTTGGCTCTCAGGGACACTCAGCAGTCCATCTTCCGAGGCTTCAGGGAGTCTTCCTGTGCTGAGGCCGTGCAGCAGGCCCAGCTCCTCTGGCCTCCGCTGTCGGGTCTCCGTCCCGTCCATCTGAGTACAGCTGAGCCACTGGCAACCTTAATCTGGGAGACATAAAGCAACAGGGGTTGTAGGGCAGAGTTCCTGACCCCCATGGGGCTGACAGCCTGTAGGCTTTCACGCCCTTCTGTCCAGCAGAGGCTGCATCATTCTGCCTAATCCACAGCCCTTCCCTTGGAGCCAGCTCCACATGGCCTCCTGCAACCCAGATTTACAACAGTTTTTAATGCAATATGCACACGTTTGGGGGAAAAGTACATACAGAAGTGAACATTAAACATATATGAACTGGAATCAGCAAAACTGGAGGTATTAGGACTTCTGAAAATTCTTTCCTCCATAAAAGCAACAAGAAAACTGACAAAAACTGTCAGAATCTTCTTTTTCAGAACTATGGATATTAATCAAAGTCTTGCAGCAACATATTTCTTCAAGAAAAATTGCTGAATCTCAGCACAAACAGCCACAGAGTGATGCCCACGATGTGTGTAATGTTTTAACTTGCCTTAGCCCCATCCCCTGCTCTCCAGTTCTGCAGCAGCCTTAAAAACCAACTGCCCGGAAAGATCAGAACGGGCCAGAGCTTTTTCAAAGCCTCGTTCCCAAAGAACTGTCACTATTGGACATCAGGTAGCTCACCAGAAGAAGCCAGCTGCAGACTCTCTGTATTTCACCTGACTCGTGGTTTGCTTCGTATAAAAAGCCTTTTCCCTTTTTGGCTGCCTGAGGCAGTAGATAATAGTTGGGGTTAACAACACACTAGCCAAAAAGCCTAAAAGGAAAAGCTGCGGAATGAGATGCCTACGTGGGTTTTGAAAAGGTCCCATACAATCCCAGAACACTAGAAGGCCACTGGCATTGGGCTGTGCACATGCTCAGGAAATACCCAAGGAGACCCAAGCTCTCACCTCTGGCTGATCTGGAGGCTCAGTACAAGCAGGAAGTGAAGGCTAAGGTAGGGCTACCAACTACCGGAGTGAGGGTTGAAGGGATGCCCTGACGTGCACGCAGGGCCCCCTTGGCAAGGACTGGGAGACCCGTCGGCACCAGGCATGGTGTCAAGGAAATCTCCACCAATCACTAAGCAGAGGCTTCAGTGCCACATACAACAGAGAAAACAGACTAAGGAATTAGTTCGGACAAGTCATGAAACAAACAACATCTACAATAAGCAGCGATAACAAGCAACCCTGAGAAGAAGAGGGGAGAATCTGATTTCCAGAGGTGCCACATTATTTTATTTTAAATGTCCAGACTAAACTAGACAAAAGCTTTAAATCAGCTATTTAAAGTACGTTCAGCCTTTCTGCTTGTGGACGCCGCCGAGTAAGCATTGTTGACGTCTCCCCCCACCCCTCCACTGCCGTCGTGTCTAAGTCAGAGTCACCCAAAGAGCCCGAACAGCTGCGGAAGCTCTTCATCGGAGGTTTGAGCTTTCAAACAACCGATGAGAGTCTGAGGAGCCATTCTGAGCAGTGGGGAACGCTCACAGGCTGTGTGAGAATGAGGGATCCAAACACCAAGCACTCCAGAGGCTTCGGGTTTGTCACGTATGCCACTGTGGAGCAGGTGGATGCGGCCATGAATGCAAGGCCACGCAAGGTGGATGGAAGAGTTGTGGAACCAAAGAGGGCCGTCTCAAGAGAAGATTCTCAAAGACCTGGTGCCCACTTAACTGTGAAAAAGATTTTTGTTGGTGGCATTAAAGAAGACACTGAAGAACATCACCTAAGAGATTATTGTGAACAGTATGGGAAAACTGAAGTGATTGAAATCGTGATTGATCGAGGCAGTGGCAAAAAGAGAGGCTTTGCTTTCATAACCTTGGATGACCATGACTCTGTAGACAAGATTGTCATTCAGAAATACCACACGGTGAATGGCCACAACTGTGAAGTAAGGAAAGCCCTATCTAAGCAAGAGATGGCTAGTGCCTCATCCAGCCAAAGAGGTCAAAGTGGTTCTGGAAACTTTGGTGGTGGTCGTGGAGGTGGTTTTGGTGGGAATGGAAACTTTGGTCGCGGAGGAAACTTCAGTGGCCGAGGTGCCTTTGGTGGCAGCCACGGTGGCGGTGGCTATGGTGGCAGTGGAAATGGCTATAATGGATTTGGTAATGATGGAAGCGATTTTGGAGGTCGTGGAAGCTACAATGATTTTGGCAGTTACAACAATCAATCTTCAAATTTTGGACCCATGAAAGGAGGAAACTTTGGAGGCAAAAGTTCTGGCCCCTATGGTGGTGGAGGCCAATACTTTGCCAAACCCCGAAACCAAGGTGGCTATGGTGGTTCCAGCAGCAGCAGTAGCTATGGCAGTGGCAGAAGGTTTTGATTACTGCCAGGAAACAAAGCTTAGCAGGAGAGGAGAGCCAGGGAAGTGACAGGAAAGCTACAGGTTACAAAAGATTTGTGAACTCAGCCAAGCACAGTGGTGGCAGGGCCTAGCTGCTACAAAGAATACATGTTTTAGACAATACTCATGTGTATGGGCAAAAAAACTCGAGGACTGTATTTTTGACTAATTGTATAACAGGTTATTTTAGTTTCTGTTCTGTGGAAAGTGTAAAGCATTCCAACAAAGGGTTTTAATGTAGATTTTTTTTTTTTTTTGCACCCATGCTGTTGATTGCTAAATGTAATAGCCTGATCATGACGCTGAATAAATGTGTCTTTTTAAAAAAAAAATTAAAATAAAAAATAAATAAATAAAATATATTCAAAGAACTTAAGGAACCATGCCTAAAGAAGGAAAGCATGACCCATCCTGTACAGGCATCCTCAGTAAGATTAACAGCTCTTTCTCATCAGACATCATGGAGCCAGAAGAAATTAAGAAGCCATAACATGTCCAAAGTGCTTGAAGAGTTCTATGGGCAGCAAAATTATCCTTCAAAAATGAAGGTGAAATTGATTTCCCGATAAACGAAAAGAGAGAATTTGTCACTAGCACATCTGCCCTAGGGGAAATACCAAAAGGAGACTTTGAGGCTGAAATGAAAGAACCCAGACACCTGTTTGTCCACATGAAGAAATAAAGAGCATTAGCAAGGGTAAGTAATAGACATATTTTACAAAATAGTGTAAGCGTTATTTTTCTGTTAGTAACTCTTTTCTTGTATCTGATTTAAAGACAACTGCATAATGCAGTACTTATAAATCAGTGTTGATGGGCACACAATGTAGAAGGATGCAACTTGTATGACAGTAAGGCCACACAAGGGTGGGCACAGAGCTATATACGAACAAAATTTTTATATACTAGTAAATTAAGTTGCTATTAATTTGAGTTAAAAATAACTATATATATATATCTTAGAAATATCTCATATATATAAATACAATGATAAAGGTTAGGGCACACTAGAAAATACATGAGATCTAGTACAAAAGAAGGTAGTAATGGAGAATAAAGCAACAGAAAGAACCATAAGACACAGAAGACAAAGCACTCCAACCCAGGAACAGCAGAATACATATTATTATCAAGTACACATGGAACATTCTCCAGAATGGACCATACATCTGGGAGAAAACAAGTCTCAAATTTAAAACGACTGAAATCATACAAAGTATGCTCTCCAACCACAATGGAATGAAATTAGAAACAAATAACAAGAAAATTTGGAAAATTACAAATATGTGCAAATTAAAAAACATGCTCAAATAACTGATGGGTCAAAGAAGAACACAAAAATCAGAAAATTATTTGAGAGAAATAAAAATACAACATACCAAAACTTATGGAATGCTGGGAAGACAGTGTTTAGAGGGAAACTTATATCTGTAAGTACCAGTGTTAAAAAAGAAGAGCTCAAATAAATAATCTTTCACCTTAAGAAAAATAATGAAGAAGAGCAGAATCACCACCACCACCCTGAAAAAAACAGAGTGGGAAGTAATAAAGATTAGAGTGATAATAAGTGGAACAAAGAATAGAAAAACAACAGGGAAAACCAACAAATACAAAGGTTGGGTCTTTGGAAAGATCGAAAAAATTGACAAACCTTTAGCTGACCAAGAGAAAAAGAAAAGACTCAAATACTTAAGAGGGAACATTACTTCCAAACTTATAAATTTTAAAATAATTATGAGGGAATACTATGAACGACTGTATGCCAACAAATTAGAAAACCTAGATGAAATGGACAAATTCCTAGTAACACACTAACTCAAGAAAAAAAAAAATTTTTTTTTTAACTAAAAGACCTATAACAAGAGATTGAATTAGTAATAAAAATATTCTCATCAAGAAAAGTCCAAGGTCACACTATCAAACTCTTAGAGGAAAACATAGGCAGAACACTCTATGACATAAATCACAGCAAGATTCTTTTTGACCCATCTCCTAGAGAAATGGAAATAAAAACAAAAATAAACAAATGGGACCTAATGAAACTTAAAAGCTTTTGCACAGCAAAGGATACCATAAACAAGACCAAAAGACAACCCTCAGAATGGGAGAAAATATTTGCAAACGAAGCAACTGACAAAGGACTAATATCCAAAATTTATAAGCAACTCTTGCAGCTCAATAACAAAAAAACAAACAACCCAATCCAAAAATGGGCAGAAGAACTAAATAGACATTTCTCCAAAGAAGATATACAGATCGCCAACAAACACATGAAAGAATGCTCAACATCATTAATCATTAGAGAAATGCAAATCAAAACGACAATGAGATATCATCTCACACCGGTCAGATTGGCCATCATCAAAAACTCTAGAAACAATAAATGCTGGAGAGGGTGTGGAGAAAAGGGAACCCTCTTGCACTGCTGGTGGGAATAATGTAAATTGATACAGCCACTATGGAGAACAGTATGGAG
>NC_041231.1:5477559-5482176 GCF_002837175.3 Physeter macrocephalus
AGGAGAAACTAACACATTATTGTAAAACAGTTATACTCCAATAAAGATGTTAAAAAAAAAAAAAAAAAAAGAAAAGTCCAAGGTCAGACGACTTCAGTAGTGAATATAAAGCATGCAGGTTGGAAAGGAAAAAGTAAAACTACCTCCATTTAGAAATGGCATGATCCTGTACATAGAAAATCCTAAGGAATACATATATACACACACACACACACACACACACACAACTATTACAGCTAATCAACAAGTATAGCAAGATTGTAGGATACAAAATTGACACAAAAAAGTTAAGTTTTATTTCTATAGACTAGCAATGAACAATCCAAAAATTAAGAAAATACTACCTGCAATAGTATCAAAAAGCATAAAATACTTAAGAACACATTTCACAAAAGAACTTTAAAACTTTTACCTTGAAAACTGCAAAACATTGTTGAAAGAAAGTTTTACAAACCTAACAAATGGAAAGATATTCCATGTTCATGTGTTGAAAGAGTGAACATTGTTAAGATGGCAGCACTCTTCAAATTGATCTACAGATTCAGTGCAATCCCTGTCCAAATTCCAGTGGCCTACTTTGGAGAAAATGACATGATGATCCTGAAATTCATATGGAAATGCAAGGGACCCAGAATCCTAAACAAACTTGGAAGAAAGAACAAAGTTGGAGAACACGCACTTTAGGATTTCAAAACTTAACTATGAAGCTAGAGTAATCAAGACCATGTAGTACTGGGGTAAGACTAGAAATACAGATCAGTGAAACAGAATTGGGAGTCTGTAGATAAACCTGTGCATCTACAGTCAATTGATTTTCAACAAGGATGCCCACACTATTGAAGGTGGAAAGAACAGTCCTTTCAACAAATGGTGCCGAGACGACAGGATATCCACGTGCACAGGAACGAATTTGGTTCCTTACCTCAAATCACATACTAACTCAGAATGGGTCAGAGACCTAACCTAAGAGCTAAAACTATAAAACACATAGAAGAAAACATAGGTGAAAACACAGTGACCTTGGATTAGGCTTCAGTTTCTTAGATGTGACATCTAAAGTACACGCAACCAAAGAAAAATTAGGTAAAATTGACTTCATCAAAATTTCAAAGTTTTATATTTCAGAGAACACTATCAAGAAAGTAAAAAGACAACCCGCAAAATGAGAGAGGATATGTTCCAATCATATATCTGATTAGGATCTAGTTTACAGAATATAAAAAGAACACTTAACAACTCAACAATAAACCCAATGTAAACATTGGCAAGGGAGTTGAATGGACATTTCTCCAAAGAAGATACACCATGGCCAATAAGCAAGCACATTAAAAGATGCTCAACATTAGTTGTTTGGAAAATGCAACTCAAAACCACATTAAGATACCACTTAGCATAATGTTTTCAAGGTTCTTCCATGTGGTTGCACGAATCAGTACTGCACTCCTTTTTACAGCTGAGTAACATTCCATTGTGTGGCTGGACCACATATTCTTTATCCTCTCCTCAGGTGATGGACATCTGGGCTGTTTGCACTTTGGGCTGTTAGGAATAATGCTGCTCTGAACATTCTTACGCAAGTCTCTGTGGACATGGGTTTTCTGTTCTACTGAACTGTACATTTTAAAGGGTGAATTTTTGGTATGTGATTTATATCTCAATAAAAAGTATGAATCATTTGTGGAATAAGGTCAAGAAGCAGAACACTCCCAGCCTCCGCAGACTCTCTGAAATACCTGCTCCCCGCCAGAATAGTGCTAACTCGAGACACGATCACACCTCAGCTTGTTCTATTTCTCCTTCACTTTTACCAACTATGACTACAGCACTAAACAATAGATGGTCCTCTCCCTTTACTCTTTTTTTCGGGGGGGCGGGGGCTGCGCCACACATGGCTTGTGGGATCTTAATTCCCCGACCAGGGATTGATCCCACGCCCTCGGCAGTGAAAGTGCAGAGTCCTAACCACTGGACCGCCAGGGAATCTGACAGTCATCTCCCTTATCCACGACTTCAGTTACCTGAGGTCAACCATGGTCCAAAAGTAATGGAAAATTCCAGAAATAAGCTCTAAATTGCATGCTGCTCTAAGCAGTGTGACAAAAGCTCGCACTGTTCAGCTTTGTTCTGCTGGGGACGTGAATCATCCCTTTGTCTGGCCTATCCACCCGTTGGTCACTCACTTAGCAGCCTTATAGGTTACCAGATCCACTGCCGTGGTATTACAGCACTTGTGTTCAAGTCACCCTTATTTTACTTAATAATGGCCCCAAAGCACAAGCGTAGTCATGTTGTGCCTAATTTATAAATTAAACTTCATCACAGGTATGTATGTACAGGAAGAAGCAGAGTATATGCAGGGTTCAGCACAACCGTGGTTTCAGGCATCCACAGGGGGTGTTGGGACATATCCCCCATGGGTAAGGGGGGGATCCCATAGTAGTGTTTTGCTCACTTTGCAATTTAGAGCAATAAGATCACACTCCATTTATTCTTTTCATGTCTTGTTTCTTTCACTGGACGTTACATTTCTGAGATTCAGCCACATTGCTGAATCTGTTTCATTTTATTGTTATATAGAAAGCAACTGCATGAATATACCACAATCCATTCACCTGTTCTACTCTTGAGGGACCATCCAACTTACTTTCCTTTCAAAAATAAAAACTTGATTGCTTTTATTACACAAGTAACGTGTTCATGAGAAATAAGATTTACACAATACAAAAAAGTATAATTAAGTTTAAGTCCTTAACAATGTAACTGCTCCAAGATCACTAATGCTAAGTCTAGTGTGTATCCTTCCAATGCACATACACATATCCTTCGAATGTACACATACACACATTGTACACAAACACATATCCTTCCAACGTACACACACAGTGTACACATACACATATCCTTCGAATGTACACATACACACATTGTACACAAACACATATCCTTCTAATGTACACACAGTGTACACATACACATATATATACACAATGTACACATACACATATATACACAATGTACACATATACATACATATACACAATGTACACATACACATATATACACAATGTACACATACACGTATATACACAATGTACACATAAACACACACTCTCACACTCACACTGTATTTTTTTTTAAATCAACGTTCTAGATCCTGGGTGTTTTTTAATATAAAATGTATACACCTTTCCACCTCTCTCTTCAGTAGAGCTGTCTTTATGCCTTCTCCTGTCATCCTCGATAGCTGACCCCAGACAGTTTCAGGCGAGGAATGAGGTGGTGGGCTTACTTCACGCAGCTGCTGGTAAACTTTTTTCCCAGAGGATTTATAGCTTCAGGAAGAGCAGAGGCAAGAACCCAGCAGGGGCACGTGGCTACCTGTTTAACATGCAGCCCCTCCCCAGGGGCAGGGGCACACTGTGGGCAGCAGAGGAGGTGCTGGGCAGAAGAGGGGTGCCCAGGGCACAATGAATGGAGGCAAAGGGGAGTCCCTCGTCTCCGGCCTGCAGAACTGGGGCCGGGGCAGGCTTTGCTTGGCTCAAAGAGGCAGCAAACCACTTAACAAGTCTGGGAGTTACTTATTCGCACCTGCCCTGCACTTCCTGCCAACCAGCCCAGGGACGCCCGCTGGTCTGCCCACCCACAGGGGCTGCCCTCACTGGGGGCCCAAGCCCTGGTCCCTCATAAGGGCTGGAACCCACTTCCACCCCGCCGTGGCCTTCTGGCCCTCGAGCCTCTAAGCCCGACCCCTTCCTTTCAATTCCTGCCACACTCTTGGCGATGCTGGTGATCTGAGCCAGGATGCCAGGTCAGGCCACGGTGCAGAGGCGGTGGCGGAGGCGGAGGAGGGGTGCAGAGGCGGCGGCGGAGGAGGGGTGCAGAGGCGGCGGCGGAGGCGGAGGAGGGGTGCAGAGGCGGAGGCGGAGGAGGGGTGCAGAGGCGGCGGCGGAGGCGGAGGAGGGGTCCAGGCCTGCCCCACGGAGCACCGCCCGTGCTCCAAACCCGCCGGCAGGATCTCGGGTCCCCACTCTGCATTCTACGCGGAACCCACAGCAGGGGGGATGCTGAGCAGAACAGGGTTGTGGGCGCAGGTCCTCAGGGCCGTACCCCTCATCTCTTCAGAAATAACGACCCCACTGCCATGCCACGTGCGGCGATTCTTCACCGCCTTAATCTGCACCAGACCCCAGGACGGCCGACCATTACTGCCCCGCTGACCCCGACCACGGCGGAGAGGGCCAGAGAGGCAGCCCCCCGTCCCTGGCCCACCTCAGCTGCTCAAGCACGCCCACCTGCAAGGTCTCCTCACCTGTTTCTCCCCTCAACCTCTGCAGGGTCGTCTGCTGGGAAAGGAACCTGCACTAGGATTTGCCTCAAAAACAAGCTCCCTTGACCCCAAGTTACCCCCGAGCTCTCAGTCCACTTCTCTCCCAGCCTTCAGGACACAACCACAGCCCTCTGTGCTCAGCACCCACGGCCCCTCCCTGCATGCCGCCCGAGCCAGGCCGGCGGTGACCAGCCTGGCTCCAGCAGGACCCCCAAGCCCAGCACCCACTCCAGCCAGCCCCCAGGCATCACCCCCCGCGCGCCTCCCCCCCGCGCGCCTCACCCCCACGC
>NC_041231.1:5482630-5534042 GCF_002837175.3 Physeter macrocephalus
CTCCACACAGCTCCTCACCCCCACGCGCGCCTCACCCCCACGCGCGCCTCACGCCCCCGCGCGCCTCACCCCACGCGCGCCTCACCCCCACGCGCGCCTCACGCCCCCGCGCGCCTCACCCCCACGCGCGCCTCACCCACGCGCGCGCCTCACCCCCCGCGCGCCTCACCCCACACCGCGCCTCACCCCACACAGCTCCTCCTCTCCTATACGTGTGTCCTCGGAAAAGTTAAATTTCTGTGCCTCCTTAGGGTCGTGAAGACACAGGGGACTAATGCATCTGCATCACAGGACACGGGGCCTGTCCCCACCCCCAGCACAAACCCTCAGAGGCTCTGCCGTTTGAACTACGCCGCAGCAGAATCACCTGGAGGGGCCGTTAAAGGCAGGCAGTGCTGCTCGACCCACCTGGGTGCTTTCCCACCACTGGTGGGGGTGGGGAGCGGGCCAGTCGGCGCCGACGCCGGGTGCTGTGGGCGCGGGCCCCAGAGCTACCAGAGCGACAGGCCGCCACGCTCCGGGCCGAGGGGTGTCCCCATCCCGCTCTCCAGACCCCGGCCGCGCGGACCGGCCCCCCCTGCTCCTCCAGTCCTGCCTCCTCTTCCGCGTACGTTCTGCTCCACCCCGCTCCGGGCCCTCGGAGCCCCGGGCCGCCCCCTCCGCGCACCCGGCCCCGCGCCCTCGGAGCCCCGGGCCGCCTCCTCCGCGCACCCCACCCCGGGCCCATCGGGCGCAGAGCCGCACTTACCGGATACCCCCGGGCGGCGGCGCGAAGCGACTCGGCTGGAAGAGCAGTGAGGCCGCAGGGGCCACGGAGGAGGCGGGACGGCGGCCTTCTCCCAAAGCCCGCCCTAAAACCCGGAGTCCCCGCCCCCCAAACCCGGAATCCCCGCCCCCGGGCCCGGAGTCCCCGCTCCCCTGCCCCCTCCGGCCGGCCGCGCGGACCGGGACTCTGGGCTGGGGCTCGGGGACGGGACAGGCCCTGGGGCGGGGCTGGGGGGGACCGGCGGGGGAAGGGACGATTGGGCCGCGCAGATCGCCTTCCCCCCTCCCCGGGCTGCGGGGCGGGCTCCCCAGGATTCTTGCGACAAGACCCGCCCTGGGACGGTTTTCTGCCTTGGCGGCTGCAGGCCCGCGGGTAGGCCCAGAGGAGGGGCGTGAGGGGCCGTCTTCCCCCGTCGGTGTCGTCCCGGAAACGCTCGGGCGGCCCGGGGCAGTAAAATGGCCCCACGCCCCTCGGGCCGGCCGCGGGCATGCGCTGAATCGTGCTTTTTTTTTTTTTTTTTTTCATCTAAATCCCGGGCCCCGCACACACCTTTTTTTTCTCCTGCAGTAATTTTAAAGCATCCAGCAGACATATTTCACCTGTAAATACGGGAGTCTTTATCCCATCGATAAGGCCTGTTTTCTGAAACATTTCCATGATACCAGCATCACACCTGACAAAGATTGTAACACCCAGCGGTTCAGTTTTCCCCGATGGACTCAAGTCCATCACTGTCTTTTGACCGTTGGCCTGCTCTAGCCAAGGAAGGAGGAGGGATGAGATTTTGGAGGGGGTCTCAGGCGAAGCTCACCTGCAGAGTTTGCTAGGAGCCTGCTCAGGGTCACAGCCAGAATGTGGTCCCACAGAGGGAAGTCCCAGGCAGGGGAGGGACCCTCAAGTGCAGATGGAGGCCAGATATTTAGCAAGACTCGGTAAATACTGCACTGTATTATTTCAACAAAAGACAAGTGTGCGTGTGAAACAGAGTTCTTCAGAGTCACAGACACACGTGCACTCTGTTTTTCAGGAGCATGTGGCCTTCTTGACCCATGTCTGGTTTTGGAGCTCCCCAGCCGCCTGGACTTCAGAGGGCCAGCATCCTTTGGCCCCTCCTGCCCTCCGCATGGAACAGGGTTCATGTCACCTGTAGCCGGGAGTCCTGCTCTCAACTTTCTAGACCTGCTCCAGCTACCTGGGACCCAGGAATTCCCACTGGCTCCAAGCCCCTTCCGCTGATGTGCCCAGATCAGCAATCCAAAGAAGAAACGGGTCCAGGAACACGGGCTATCCCTTCCCACAGGGCCACTGGGAAGTCCAGTGGCCTCCCAAGTTGCTATGGAGGTACATTTGTCAAGGCCAGAAGTTAGAATGACCCCCTTTTGCAACTTGTTTGTTTTATTTGCAATTCCTATGAATGCAAATATGCCTTGTGGGCCCCCATTTGTATTCTTGCCCTGGGTTCTGTACATTTTGTGGCTGTCTTGGTTCAGTATAATTATGGGTACAAGAAACATTTCATTTTATTCTTAACTTTACTACAAGAAAAATAAACCAGCAAAAGCATAATGATAAATGGCAACTTACAGTTGACCTCCGTAGTACAGAAAGCACGAGAGAATGTAGCCCTCTTGCAAAGGGGCAGCTGCAGCCAAGCTCCAAAGGACGGCTGCCATGCCAGGATGTGGGGCCCGTTCTCTGGGTCCTCAGCGGGTGGCAGGCAGCGTGCACCAGTCCTGCAAGCTGGCTCGTGCCCAGTTTGCCCCTTCGCTTCCCCTCTCACTGGTGTTTACAGGTACCCAGAGCACTGGGTGTCCAGAGCCCTGGCCAGATTCCAAGCAGTGAGTAGCTTTTGCTAAGAGCTGCTCTGCCCAAACTGTAGTTTTTGGATGGAAATGTAAGATATGCAGACACAAAAGACGTTTGCAAATGATACAGTTCCATACAGTGTTAGGGGATATTATGGGCTCAGCTGTGGCTTCCAAATTCACATGTTGAAGCCCTAACCTCCAGTGTGCCTGTATTTGGAAATGGGGCCTATAAGGAGGCAATAAAGTTTAACTAAGGTCATGGAGGGGGGCCCGGCTAGGACTGGTGTCCTAACGAGGAGCCGCGGCCCTGTGATGACCCAGCGAGCAGGTGGCCGTCTACAAGCCGGGAAGAATAGCCTAGCCAGAAACCAACCCTGCAGGCACCTTGATCTGGGAACTTTCAGCCTCCAGAACCATGAGAAAATAAACTTCTGTTGTTTAAGCTGCTCAGTCCGTGGTGCTTTGTTATGGCACCCTAATCTGACTAAGGCAGGGGATTAATATTTCACAGCAAGCTGATTTTAGGAAAGCTATGAACCTCAGTTTTCTCATCTGTAACGCGGGGATAGTATTAGTGCTGCCTCACAGGTCGGAGGACGACAGGAAGGTCCTTGTGAAGCCCTCAGCACACGAACGGGGAGCCCAGTAGGTGTTTGCTGCTACTAAGTTTATTGTTATCATTAAAGTTCTGAAGGGTGAGTCCAGGCACCCGAATGGCCCCCTGGGGGATGTTTGGGGCACAAGGAAGGCCTGACCCTGCCTGCACCTTTCCTCATGTCTGTCCCAGATCCCTGCTGTCACTCTGCCACCACGGCATCCACCCTTGTTCCCGGCCAGTCCTTGTCTTCCCCAAGTGGCCTTCAGTTTGGTGGCAGCAGCCCTGGCGCCACCCCCTTCCCTCCTGGCCCTCCATAGGCCCAGCCAGTGTCAGGGCCGGTGGGCAGACCTGCTGGGCAGGGGCCCTTGTGACGGGCTGGCCAAGCCCTGCCCTCCCCCTCAGACTGACCCCGCAAAGCCCCTTCCCACAATGAGCCCAGCTGCCCTGCAGTGCCGCTCAGCTGTGCCTTCAGAGCCCCCGGCCTCCTGCCCACACTGTCCCACACAAGCTCCCTCTGCACGGCCTCCTTCGGCCTCTGCTTGGGAACTGTTGCCCCCGGGGAGTGTCAGGCGTGGGTCCTCGGCCTCCTTCCTTGTGATCTCCCAACGCCTCTTAGCCGCGTCACTGTGCTATACTAGGGAGGGTATTTTTGCCTCTCACACCCCGAATTCCTCAGGGGACTGTTGGTTCGTCCTTGGATTCCCGCCGGGAAGAGACTTGGAGATGAGCTGGTCTGGGAGGTGGTCCCAGGAAAGCTGCTGGGAGAGTTGAGGGGTGGGTAGCGGGAGGCTGCCGGGGTGCCTGGAGCTCAGTCCTGTCCTGCCGGGGCCTCGGAGACCCCACCCCAAGGCCCTGCCAACTCCTATCCCACCAGGCCTCAAGTGAGGGCTGTTTCCAGGACAACAGAGCCCTGGACCTTCAGGCCAGGTGGGCAGGCGGCTCACGAGGGCAGAGAGACGTCCCGGGAGTCCCTGCAGGCCTCACAGCCGGGCCGCAGGACATAAGATTTCCAGGCATGCGCTCTGGGCCCCTGTGCTTTCTGTATGGCCCGCGGACCCCCCTTCACGGATGAGGAAACTCCCAAAGGTCAAGGCCACGCCTCGAGAGGCAGAGCGGGGCTTCAGACTCTGTTCTGAGTCTAAGGCCGGTCTCTCCATTCCATCGGTCTGTCTCTTTCAAACACATGACAGTGAGTGGATGAAGGGCCGCGCTCTGATTAACCCAGGGCTCCAGGTAAGAGTTCACCGCTCTACGGATGGTCTGGTGTTTGGTACTAAAGTCATAATAGCGCATTTCCAGGTGAGACAGTAAAATTCCAAGGAATGCAATTTGGTCTCTAATGACTCTGAAGCCTTGTCTAGGGTCCTCAGGGATCCCCGCGCGGCTCTCGGACAATCCAGGGCCGGCGCTGCATCCCCAGCCCAGCCTGCCCTGCGCTTCACTCACACGACCCCTCGTGGGCTTCTGTGGGGACATCACGGAGACCCAGGAGCGGAAGGGGCTGCGAGGCCGGGGGCTCGGGGCTTTGTGTGCCCAGCTCAGCGCCCTCCTGCCATGTGCTCGGGAGCTGGGCCCGGGGGGCAGCAGGGAGGAAGAAACGGGCCTGCCCTCCAGGGTGCCCAGCTGTGCTGGGTCAGGGGCATGGAACCTCTCGCCCTGCTGGACGGCCTCCCCACGGCAGGCAGCCTGGGGGTCTTCTCCACCCTACACTGCCGAGGCCGGAGCAGGAGGGCTCACCTGCCTAAAATGCAGGCACTCGGGTGCACCTTGCAGAAGCTGCTGGTTCTCCCTCCAGGTGAGGCGTCAGGAGTGATGGTCCAGCTCCCAGGACCCGGCCGGGCAGGGCCACCGGAGGGAGCAGCCACCGAGAAGGCGCCTCAGGGCCCCGGACCTGCAGGGCCCGAAGTGACAGAGCCACCGCTAACAACAGTCCTGCACTTCGAAGAGAAGCTGGCAAAAGGAAGAGATCTGGGGTCAGTGAGAGTCGGTCCCCCGACCCGTGAGATGCAGATGTTCCCTCCCCAGCGTCTCCCGAAGGCCATGCCCTGGCTTGGAGTTTGGCCCATAAGAAAGACGTACTGGGGCTCTGTCCGCTGTTCCTGGCGCAGAGCTCCTAAAACCCTTGGAATCTCCTCTGCTGAGAAGGATGTAGGTGTCTTTCCTTATGTTGGTGAGGCGACCCTGGGAAACCACCCAAGGGCGGGGCTGGATGCCAGTGGAGCCCCCGCGTGATCGGAGGCCTGGAACGCGGGCCCCAGCCCCCGACCTTCCGGGAGGGGAGGGGGGCTGGAGGTGGGATCAGTCACCAGTGGCCCGTGACGTAGTCCGTCACGCCCGCGTAAGGAATCCTCCATAGAAACCCCGAAGGAGCGGGTTCAGAGAGCGTCCAGGCTGGGGAGCCGGAACGCTTCCGCGTGCCGCCGTGCCCGGCCCCGCAGGGTCCCTTTGGGTCCTCGACACGTGTATCTCCTCATCCGGCTACGGATTCACATCCTTTGATATCGTTTGTAATGAATCAGAAATCCGGTGAATAAATGGGTTCCCTGCGTTCTGTGAGCTGCTCTAGCAAACCAGTGGAACCCGAGGAAGTGGCTGCAGGGACCTCTGATCTGCAGCCGGCGGGCCGGAAGCACGGACAGAAGCACACGTGACAACCTGGCTTCAACTGGCATCTGAAGTTGGGGGGCGGGCAGACTTGCGGGACTGAGCCCATAACCTGGGGGATGTGATGCCCTCACAGCTGTAAACTGTTGTGTACTGTGCAGAGACTAGGCACAGATTTACAGGTGAACAGGGTGCATCTTTTTCCTGCTGGCGGTGAGTGACAGCTCAGCTCCATGAATCACCTCACTTGCCATTAACATTAAAGTCTCTGCTGGGAGAGTTTCAGTTTTGCAAGATGAAGAAGTTCTGAAGATGATGCTGGTGACGGTTGCATGACAACAGGAGCGTACTTAATGCCACCGACCTGTACACTTGAAAGTGGTTAGTTAAGATGGTTAAGTTTTACGTTATGTGTACTTTACCACAATTGTATAATTCTGGAGCCTTTCGAAAACGCACAGGCCCTGATCAGGCCTCACCCACTTTGCAGTTGAGCCCCCTGGTTCTACCGTGAGAGCAATCTGAATTCAGGTTAGTTGCCAGAGCCTGAGCAGACCCCAGCTCTCCCACCTCTATGTACTGAAGCACATAATATTTTATTTAAAATCCCTTTCCTTTATTTCTCATCTATATTACAGTGAGGGCAATATATTAATTTATTTAGATTACGTGTATAGGTGGGTACTGTGACCTGCAAACCATCAGAGGCTATAAAAAGGGTGATATAAAAATATTTGTAATATAAAATGAAGATATTGGGATGGGCAGCATTGAGAATATTGACTTAACTGTTTCCCTAGTGGTTGATATTTTGGATGCTCCAAAAACGTATAGCTTTACTACATACAGCCTCCTATAGTCTAGCCCTTCCTTCCCTGCCTGAGTCCTATAGTCTAACCTGCACTGAAACATGGACTCAGAGGTTTCACTTCTTAAAGCTTGTCCGTATCAGTTAGCTTTTGCTGCACGAGAAACCACGCTGCCACTGCAAGGCTGGAAACGGCAGTCATATTTATCCCACGATTCAGTGGTCACTGCTGGGGCTGGTCTCGGATCCTCACCCGCGAGTCTGCGGTCAGTTCCCGGCCACTTCGGCGGCTGTGCTCTGGGGCCCAGCGACACTGGGCCCATGTCTCTCACCCTCCACGAGGCTGGTTCAAGCGCGGAAGCTGTGTGTCTTCTTGAGGCTGAGGCTTGGACCAGGCACCGCATCACATCTGCCATACCCTACTGGTCGAAGCAAGCCACGAGACCTGCCCAGTTCAAGGGACGGAGAAGCAACCCCGTTACTTGGTGGAAGCAGCTCCAAAAATCGTGGCCGTTTTTAGGACTCGCCATGCGGGTCCCACCTCATTCCCTCTCCCTGCAGGTCTTTGCTCAAATCCCACTTTATCAGAAGGGCCTTCCTGAGCGCCCCGTATGAAATAGCAGCGCACCACCCACTCTCCCCACAGACAGCACTCCCCATGCCTTACTGCTGTGCTTTTCTCCAAGCACTTATCACCAGATCATATCTACTATATGAAATAGAAAGCAGACGCCTGGCCGCCCCACGTGTCCCCTCGAGTACAGAACCATCTCGTCTCTGAGACCATGTCCTCTGGAGGGGACGAGGGGAAGGAGCTTACACAGCATGCCCCCCTCACGCCCCCCCGAGACCCATGGGGCCTCCTCCCTTCGGATCCTCTCTCCTTTATTATGTGGAGCAATCCTGTGACCGTGTTTTGACCCTGAACATCCCCACCAGCCCCAATTTTACCACATCGGAAATTTTTTCCTGAATAAATGCAAGGCTTGGCCTCCGGTGAGTTCCATCTCTTCAAGTCCGATCGGCAGAGAGCTGAGAGCAGCAGTGTGGGCAACGGGCAATGCCAGCCCCCCTCC
This sequence comes from Physeter macrocephalus, assembly GCF_002837175.3. Classification (NCBI taxonomy): domain Eukaryota; kingdom Metazoa; phylum Chordata; class Mammalia; order Artiodactyla; family Physeteridae; genus Physeter; species Physeter macrocephalus. The sequence continues at coordinate 5,490,291 of NC_041231.1, forward strand.
CACCGAGCCCTATGGCTGGAGCAGGGGTGCCCGCACCCCAGCTGCCCTGCACGGGTCGTAGTGGCTGTGGTCGGACGTGTCCCCGGCTCACCTTGCGGAAGGTCCTGAGAACGAGTGTCTGAAGCGTACTGCTGTCGCTGAAAAATTAATCAACACTCGATCTGAGAAAGGAACAGAAAATTTAATTTGAGCCAACCTGAAAACTCTGACCCGGGAGACGGTTTCTCAGAAAACTCTGAGGACCGTCCTGAAGAGGTGAGGGGGGAGGCCAGCGTATGTGTGATTCTGTCGAAGGGCTACGTGCAGCCAAGCACACAGCTTGGTAGGAGGTTTTACTGCTATTCACGAGGGACAGATACCTTCATGGTTTTAGTGCTTTTCTAAGTGTGGGAAGAGGTAAGAATCCAGGTTCATAAAAATTTCCTCCTGAAAATATCGAACTCTCTGAGGGTCAGTCCTGCCAGTGTTCCCCGAGCCAAAGTGCCTCGGCCTGATCTTCGCCCTGAATTCCTTTCAGCGTGTCCTGTAAGTCGGCGACTTCGGTGGATGATGACTTCATTCTTGTAGGACTGGAGGGTGGGCAACCCTCTTTATGTCACAACCCCCTCCTTTTGGTCTTAATTTTGACCAAGGTTTGGGAGGCATGTCAGGACCAATTTATCCCACGTGCTAGGAATACTCATTCCCAGTTCAGGCGAGGAGTTCCTTGATAGGCCCCTCAATGTGCTGTTACTGGACTAGGCCCTGTTAACAGTAGCCCAAAGCTTCTGGGCCGCCTGTCCTACTAGTCTGTTATGGTCCAGGATATGGTTCCCTCTTGTAGCGTCTTCCCATATCTAGAGTTACACTATTACAATCACTGATCTTACAGAACTGTGTATTTGACAATTGTTTTAGGTCACCTAGTCATCCTTATTTTTATCGGGTTTGGTAATGCAAGAAACAATCGTCTTGTAACACAGGCAGAATACAAGTAATACAGCTAGTGACATTAATACGGTCATAAGTAAGTATTTGAGCTAAGAAGTTCTTTTAGGTGCAGCCCAGTATCTCCCCAGGTCGTCTGACCAGTCTGTTCTGCACCAATCACTATCTTTAAGGGAAATGATGTAGTGGCCTTGCCCGTCAAGTCCACCAAAGATGTCTGCACGTGCAAGGTGAGCAGGGGGGGGGTCATCGTGACCTCTTAGAGGATAAGGAAAGAATGTTACCTTCTAAGGAGTTCCATGGATTTCTGTGGCTGAGCAGATATTTCTGCCATTGGGGTGGTCAGGTTACACCCAGTGCAGCTGCCCATGCATACTGGTGGGGAGGGAGGAGGCCAAAGGGCAGAGAAGTTTATGTTTAATTTTTTCTTGTCTTGCTTTAAAATATGAATTGTATTTCATCACCACCCTGTGTAAAATCGTGTAAGACAGTGGTCATCACATTGTAAAAGGTGTTTGAGGAGGACTCATAAGATGAATTTCATTCTCTTCTCCAGAAACACAAGCTTGTTTCTGTCGCACAGACACCGCGAATTAGGTCACTGATCAGGTTTCCTCCCACTCTCTGCAGCTGGAAAGCCCTGACTAAACTGTGCTCCAGCTGTAGAAGCGGATAGAGTTTCCCTGCAGGCAGCGTCGGTGCCAACCGCGTTCCTGCTCGTCTTCCTATTGCACTTCTCTGCCCTGATTCACCCACGCATATTTTAATTGTATTATTTTTCTAAGCTGCCTTGAACTCTTCTGTCAACTCGGTGAGGACAAATGCATTTAAACATTATAAAAAGGGAGGGGCAAGTTCACTGTCTCCATGTAACGGGCTGCTGGCGGGTCCACGGCCTCCGGGCACCGCCCTGCGGTATCCGCTTGTTGCGAAAACGCCCACCACCGGCTCCACCCGGGCCGCTTCCAGCCCGCCCCAGGGGAGGAGGGAGGGAGTGACAGCCTGAGCCCCGACTCCCCTTGCAGGCCGTGCCTCGGGAGGGGCAGCTACCACGTCCACTGGAGCTCTGTCCACTTGACTGGGCTCTGCGGCCACTGCCCGGCTGCAAAGGACGCTGGGAACTCTGCGTCCTTCACGTAGCCAAGTGCCCGGGTACAACTTGGGAGTTCTATGACTTAGGAAAGAAGGGGACAAAGGGAAAGAAATGGCCGATAACTCATGTCTTATGCCCCTTACTGTGAGATACTAGAAAATACATGTTTTCTCCGCCCCAGCTCCTGGCACAGAGCCCCTGAACCCTTGTAATTTCCTAAATGCTAAGAACACTGGGAGCATCTTTTGTTTATTGAGGCGACTCTCCGGGGCTCCTGGTGGGGTCGGTCACCGGAAAGACGAGGCCAGGATGAGAAGCTTCCGATTCTCAGCTCTTCTCCCGCCCCCCACCATATCCTCCAGAGAGGGGAGAGGGACCTCAAATGGAGTGACTGATGGATCACGCGTACATGAAGAAGGCTCAAGAAACCCCAACAGGACAGGGTCCAGGGGCTGAGCACATCCACACAGGGAGGGTGGCACCCCCCCAAGTCCATGGGACAGAAGCTCCTGTGCTCAGACCCTCCCAGGCCTCGCCCTACATCCTCTGGCTGTTCATGTTTCCTTTATCACATCCTTTAATAAACTGACACATGTAGGTGAGTGTTTCCCTGAGTTCCGTGAGCTGCTCTAGCAAATGGATTGAACCCGAGGAGGGGGTCGTGGGAGCCTCTGCTTTGTAGCCACGTCAGACAGAAGTTGTAGGTAACCTGGGCACCCTGCTTGGGATTGGCACCCGGGGGGCAGTCTTGTGCGGCTGAGCCCTCAATCTGTGGGGTCTGACACTAGCTCCGGCAGCAGTGTCAGAATTTGGCTAAATTGCAGGACACTCAACTGGTGTCACAGAGCATTGCTTGGTGTGGGGACCAGCCCCCCGACATCTAGTGACCAGAAGTGAGCTGTTCTGTGTGGAGGCGAAGGAGCCTCACTGGAGAGACAGAGCCAGGCCGAAGCACTGGGTGCTTTTCTTAGATGCTTGCCTGTGGCTTCTGGAGGATCCTTGAATCCCTTCTGGAGACAGGATTCAGGACAAAGCCAGGCGCTTCCTCGCGCCTGAACCAGAACTCCCAAGTGCAGCTTAGTCGCCCGGCCAGCCAAGCGCTGGGCCACGGCGAGGAAGGTGTTTCCTAGCTCGACCTGGGCGAGGACGGGCTGTGCTCCAGGCCCGGCCTGCTCTTCTGCCTGCGGGGCTGTTTTCAGGGAAGCCAGGCCGGGCCCGGGGGACCCTGCAGGCTCTCACCTGGCGAGGGGGGCAGGAGAGCAGCAGCGGAGGGCCAAGCGGGCTGCAGAGCCCCGACTCTGCTGTGGACGCCCTGGCCCTGGGGTCGGGGGGTTGGAGGCGAAAGAACGGGGACCCAGCAAAGGGGCAGGAGTGGGAGTGTCACTCCAGTTAGGAGATAAGAAGGCACGTCCACGTCCCCTCAGACAGGGCCTGTCCCCTCCACCGGGGGTCCTCACGAGCGGCCCCAGGCAGGGGACAGAGTCCAGAGACGAAACACACTTCTCCCCTCTGTGAGCAATGAGACTGGAGACCCGGCAGCTGGTTGGGGGGCCGGCCCTGCCGTGGGCAGGCAGGTGGGCATGGGGTGGGGTCTGGCTCCGGGGCTGCGTCGCCCCTCGAGGTGGGGTTGCTGGTTCGTCCTGACCCCTAAGAAGGTCTGGGGAGAAGGGCCGCCTCACGCTGGGGATGGACAGGACACAGGGAGAGAGGCCGCCCCAGGGCGGAGCGAGTCTGGGACCCCCGCCGGCTCTGCGTTGGTGGGCTGTTCTGCAGGCAGGGGTGTCCGAGGCCCTCGCTCCTGGGATCGGAGGACAACGACGTCCACTAGGCCCCCTGGTTTATAAACGGGGGAAACCGTGGGCGGGGGCAGGGAGGGGCTGTGCGGGCTGGTGTCTAGTGAAGCTCGAGGAACCCCCGCCTCAGGGCTCTTCCTGTCACTCCCCAGGGAGGGCGGGGCGCTGTGGGCGGGGCGGACGGAGAGGGAGGGGCGGAGGCCGCGGGGCCGGGAGACCCAGAAGACACAGGCAGGGCGAAGGGCGAGAGCGGAGCCGGCCGCCCCCGCGGGGCCCTGGACGGCTCTGCTCGGCACGGGGGGAGGGCCCAGCCACTTGCTGGCGAGGCGTCGCGGCCCAGCCTGCTTCCTCCCTGGCGTCTCCCGGGGTCACCCCAACAGACGTGCGTCCTAACTTCATCTCAGCCCCCGGTTTCTGAGGCGGGAGCCGACACCCTGCCCAGGAGGGCGCCTGGCTCTCCCGAGCCCGGCCGGCTGGCCCGACGGCAGGACTCGCACGGAGGGTCTGGGCACACAGACGGGCCTGGACGCAGGGCGCCAGCCAGAACCTTTATTCGCACGGGGCCGCTTTCTGCCCGAGCCGAGGGCCGCGCTGACGGGACAGGATGGGGGTCCCAGATGGGGACAGGGGTGCAGGCAGGAGGCTTCCAGCACGTTCGGGGAGGGGCTGTGTCCTGCGGGGGGCGAGCCCACAGCCGGGGACACATCCTGAGGCCCTCCTCAGTACTCGAAGGTAACTGTCTTGACCCGCAGGTACTCATTCAGAGCCGCCTCTCCTGCAAGACACGGCGAGCCCGGGGGCAACGTCACGGTCCCGGCAGCGCTGGGGTCTCATGACCCCCCACCCCCGGAGTCATCTCCCAGATCCCCGTCATCTCATGACCCCGGAGGCCCCGTAGCTGAGAAGGGCACTCTTCTCTCCTGCACCTTCACACCCCCCTGCCCCGCTGCAAGCTTGACATCAGAGTTGATCCCCGACTGGACCTAAGCCCCAGCTGCTGGCTTCCACAGTGGCAGGATGCGGGGAGTGGGACCCACCCTACATTACAGAGCAGCCAGGGAAAGAGGGGTGCCGGGCAGCAGTCCTCTTCCCTGGGCAGGCAGGCCCGGTGACACCGTCTCTACACTGGGACTCACGTCACCACATCGGGCACGCTCGGCCCCCACGGGTTCCCCTCTCTGAAGCCTGAGCCCTGACCGCGGTCCCAGGCCCCGCAATCCGGCCGTTGCCTGCCTCCCTGGCCTCCTCCCCGCCCCTGGGCCCACTCCAGCACTCGGCCTCTCTCTGCAGCTCCAAGACCAAAGCTGGTTCCCTCAGGACCCGCCGTCCCCTCTGGCAGGAATGCACGAACCTGGGCCTTCAAGGCAGCTCCTCTAGCCACTCAGGTCTCAGCCCAGAGGACACCTCCTCAGGGAGGCCCACCTGGCCCCCAGCTAAAGCCACCCTCCAGCCTCCTGTTCAGATCGCTCTGTCTGGCCGGCTTCCAGCAGGATCTGGCTTCCAGCCCCATTTATCACGGATCCCCTCCCAGCAAGAAGGGAGCAGCCATCTCGTCAGCTCCACCCCTGGCCCCTGGGACTGAGTGGGCTCTAACCGATGTTTGTTGAATGAATAAACGAAAGCGGGCACGATAAGGTTACCCAGGTCTTTGCCAAATCCCGACTGCTTGAACCCTCCGAAGGGAGCAGCCACGTCGGTCTTGTTGTACGTGTTGATGAACACGGTGCCCGCCTCTAGCTTGTCGCTGACGTACAGGGCCTTGCTGATGTCCCCGGTGAAGACGCCAGAGGCCAGGCCGAACTCTGTGGCGTTGGCCCGAGACAGCACCGCATCCACATCACTGCAGGGAAAAGCCAGGAGGGCCTCCGTGAGGACGGCAAGGGCCTCGCCCTGGACGTGGGACCCAGAGAGACCTGCGTCCCCCGCCCCAGAGGGGAGCCCGACACGGCACAGGGCACAGACCGGTCAGCCCCACTGACCGAACTGCAGAGTCACAAGTGAGATAAACAATGTTTGCTATTCCGGCCACTGAGGTTTGGCTGGTTCCTGACGCAGCCGTGGGTGCTCAGGGCTGAACCCAGCACACCGCGGAGACGCCCAGAGAGATGCGGAGGACACGCCTGGTGGGCCCGGCCACCCCGCGGTCCCCTGGGGTCTCTACCCCCGCGGCCGCGAGGAGTCTGCGGGGGCCGGGCTGCGTCCACAGCCCCCACCCGTCTGAGCTCCCCTCCCGGCCCCGCAGCTCACGCGAAGACCCCAGTGACAAGGGCAAGAATCAGGCTGTCATGACCCATAAGTGGGCTCCCTACCCGCTGGCAAACCGAGAGATGATCATGACAGGACCGAAGGATTCCTCCTGGGCTATGAACATGTGGTCCTCCACGTCCGTGAAGACAGTCGGCTCGAAGAAGAAACCTGAGGTGGAGACAGAGGAGTTCGTGACACTGTGAGTGACATTCCTGCCCCAGGCGCACGAGTCCTGACCCTCACAGCCTTTCAACTAAGTGCTGTCAGGCCAGTGAGGTGATGCCGGGAGCTGGTCTGTCCACCGCCAGGGCTGCAGCTCGCAGCCGGACAAAACCTGGGTTTTTCTAGTGACCTTTAGTCTGAAAGCACATCTGGATCCTTCAGCTCATGCAGCCTCTGGAGGGCCCTCCATCAGCCCCATGGAGGGGGGCTTGGACAGTGGTCCTGGGGGACAGGCCCTCCCAGGACAGCCTCCCCATCCTTCCTGACCCTGCGGGGTGGGCGCTGCCTGCCCCGGGGTAGGGGCCGGTGCTCTCGGCCAGACACACCTTCTCCCATCCCGACTGCCACCCCACAGGCCCTGGCGGCCCCACAAAACCATTTCTGGCGGTAGAAAGGCATTCTCTGACTACTTCTCCTCTGGACATAGAGCTGTGGGCCCTGAGACCCGCTGGACTAAGGTTTAGTTCGGCCTGATTTAGGGAAAACCAAGAGACTTGAAATTTTCTACCTCTAGTGTTTAAGAGAACAAAAAAAATTTTATCTTTAATAAAATATTCCATATTTTTATAAATTTATAAATTATATTTTAACCGTCATTACAATTTCTAAAACATGAGTCATGTATGAACACATTGACCCCTGGGGTGTGGCCTGTATTCACCCGTCTGCAAAGGAAATGTGCCGCCAGGTCCCGGTGCTCCGGGGTGGCCAGTCTCTGCCCACCCCCCGGCCCCCCCGCGCGCTGGGCCCCGGGAAGGAGGTCTGCGCCCCCGGGATCCCTCATCCTCCGGCCTCCGGTTGGCTGGGCCGCCGGGAGGAGCCTGTACTCGCAGCACCGTCCCCCATGGGGTCCCAGGAACTCTGCTCCCTGCTCTTGCCCCTCCGGCCAGGGGGTGGTGGGCAGCGGTCCCCATGGCTCCTGGCTGCTGCAGCCCGAGCTGCTCTGCAAAGGTGCCTTCACGTCACGTCCGCCCCGGACGCTGGCTTCGTGGAAGCCCAGGCTCGTGGGGGCAGGGAAGAGGGCGAGCCGGCAGCGGTGACGCAGCGGCTGCAAAAGCTCTGTGCAGGTAGGGGGTGCCCGGGAACGCCCGAGACCCGTGGGAGCGCCACGGCCTGGGCCCGAGGTCCTCTGAGTGATGAGGTCACCAGGTGGGCGCGCTCAGGAGGCATCTGCTAAGCAGAGGAGCAGGTACCACAGCGGGCAGGAAGCCGCGCGGCGTATTCGGGGGGAGAGTTAAGGGCCGCAGGTTAGACGCAGGCGGTGAGACACGCTGGAGTGAGCCTGCCTCTGTGGAGGCGCTCGCTGTGGGAGGCTTCGGCACGGGGGACACACAGCCAGACGCGGCAGCCGCCTAAGTGCACGACTGGGGGCTCAGGAGGCCCCCGGGACCCCGGTGCCGGTCCAGACTCGGCACGATGGTGGCAGGAAAGATCTCCAGGTTTGAGAGAATCGGGCAGTTAATTAAGAGCTGGGGTCAAGAAAGAGAGGAGCCTGGAATCCGTTCCCTCCTCACGCCATCGGGCGGACAGGCCGGCGCCGAGGGGCCGGCGCGTGAGGGTGTAGGAAACAGACGTGTGCGTGACGGGGGGAGCAGGTGGTCCGAGGGGAAGCAGCCCAGATCGTCCGAGCCCCCTGCTCCGGCTTCGTGGGCTAGTTGACTGGACTGGACCGAAGATTCTAGCGGGGCAGGCATGTGTCTGGGGTCAGGTCGGGGCTGGGGCTGCTATGACGAGGCGGACTTGGCACCACTGGCGCTGAGGGGCCTGGGTGGCGTGCAAGCGGAGGGGTCCAGGGGTCAGGAGTCTGGGTGAGGAGACAAGTCCTGGGCGGGTCTGAGCGCTGCAGGGCGAGAGAGCCTCCAGGGAAAGGGTCCAAGCTCAGGACAGACCTGGGGCTCTCCCTACATTTAAGGGACCGGTGGAGAGGGGGTTTCCGGCCAAGAGGGGCCATGGAGGAGTGATGGCCAAAGATAGGAAAACCATGAAATCCAGCACCACGGATCCACGGGAGGAAAGAGTTTCAAGGATGCGGAGATGCTTGGGCAACCAGGGCCACTCCAACAGGGGTTCCACCAGCTCCAGGGCCTCACCTTACCAGCCCCACACCTGACCTGGCAGGTGTCCAAACAGCCAAGGTGCCCCCCATCCCCGAGGTCCCGGGTGGGGGGCCGGAGCCTAGGAGCCTGGCCGCGCCACGCCCGCCCCGGAGGCCATGCCACCCGCTGTCTTGGCTTGCGCACGTGGCCAGGAGGGCTGACTGACCTGGCCGGGGGACTTGGTTTCCACCACAGACCAGCGTGGCCCCTTCCTTCACGCCGCGCTGGCAATACTCCACCAGCTTCCGGAGGTGGGCCTGGTGGTTCTGTGGCCCGTGGCTGGTGTCCCGGTTGAGGGGGTTGCCGATCTTCATCTTCCCCACCTCCTCCACCTGCAAAGGCCCCCCCCCGTCAGGGTCGCCTGGTGCCACGGTTTCTGACCAGTCGCCGCCTGACCCGCCTCCCACGTGTGCCTTTCCTTCAGCGAGCAACCGCCGGCCCCTGAAGAAAGTCCACGCGCAGGGCTCTGACTCCTGGGACCATATTCTGCTTCCAAACCTGCCTTCCAGGCTGAAGCCCCCAGTGCACCCTCTGGGCAAGGAGACCTGGGCCTGGTGCCGGGGGCTGGAATGACGCAGGTGTGCAGAGAGCGGGGGGTGGCGGGGCCAGCACAGGGCGGTCCTGGACCCGACCTCCCAGACGGAGGAGCTGCAGGCCACGGGGTGGGGAGAGAAGACAATGGCGCCCCGTGACAAGGTGGGCAGACAGAGCGGCGTGCAGGGGCTGCACCTGGACTCCCCCCGGCCCGGCCCCACGTCTGCCCGCCCGGGCTGCACCGGGAGGGCCCCGCCCGAACACGGGCCCCGCTGCTCACGTCAGGGGAGCTGCGGGGTTGCTGTTTCTTGCCGAAATAATAAAAACCAGGGAAGACTTGTCACAGCGCCCCCGACCAGGTGGATGGCGCCTGGCCCGGCCCTGGCTCTGCCCGCCAAGGCCCTGTACCCGCTGAGTGGGCAGTGCCCAGGCCCTGTGGCACAACTTACCACCCTCTGCACAAACTGGTCGTGAATCGAGTCCTCTACAAAGAGCCGGCCGGCGGCAATGCAGTTCTCGCCTTTGTTGAAGAAGACAGAGCTCATTCCCTTCGCAGAAGAGGGGACAGGGTTGGGTTACAACCCCCGGGCGCCAGCCCCCAGCCCCCACCGGGCCCAGGTGCCCCCTGATCAGGAAGGCGAAGAAGGCAGGTGTCCTGACCTCCTGTGGCCGTCCAGGCTCACCAGCACTGGAGACGAGAGGCCACGGGGGAACAAGCGGGAAGTGAGGCCGCTGGGGGACCAGGCCAGCGAGGGGAGCACGAGAGGGCGTGCCGTGGGGGAGCCTGGACACCCCGCAGACTGGGTGGGCTCGCGGGCATGACGGGGCTCAGGACTGCGCCCTTGGAGCTGAGCCTGGAGACGGGGTCTGTGCCCCACAGCAGGCGGCAGGGGTGGGCCTCTCAGGAGGGATGGTGCCTGCCCAGGCCCGAGTCCCGAATAAACGTCCTCAGAGGCCCCAGGGAGCCTGCTCTTTGGACCTGGGGAGCCGGGGGTGGGGGGACGGAGGGAGGGAGAGCCAGTCAGGCTCAGCGCTCCTGGAAGAAGCTGGGACTGCACTGCCCAGAGACACAGACAGGCCTCCGGCCTGGCAGCACCGGCCTCTGCTCGGCCGCCAAGACCCTGCGCCGACAGTCTCCCTCGGTCTCCCCGCTAATGAGGCTGGAGCCCCTGCAGGCGGCGCTGGGCTTGCATCCTCCTCCGGGGCACAGCAGCAGCTGCGGGGGGTGGGGGGGTGTCTGGGCACCTGGCTGAGCGTGGCCTGACCGCTTGCTCCCACTGGTGTGCAGAGGTGTGACGACGACGGTGACAGTGTCAGGACGACTGACCCACAGCGCCTGCCCCGTGGCCCACGCCCTCCAGACGCAACAGCTGAATCCCGTATTCCCATCCTCCCCACCGTCCCGGAGAGAGCGCAAGGCCCAGAAAGGCTACGTGACTGGCCCGACGCTGCCCAGCGCGTCCGTGGCGGCGCTGGACAAGTGTGGGCGAGCCACAGCAGGGGTGGCCGCTGCCAGCAGGGTCCCGCCCAAGTGCCCAGGCTTCTGCTCGCTTCTCTGCGGGACAGGAAACTTGGCCGTGCTGATTTCAGAACAGACGGAACCCTGGCTCACGTTTCCCCATCTTTGAAGCTGACTGCAGTTATCCCTGCAGTTGTGAAACTTCCTGGGGGTCTGTTCTGCAGGTACATGCCACTCCTTGTCCCCAGGGCCTCTTCCTTCCTGCTCTGCGGTCCAGGCTGACTGTGCGTCTGCCCGGGGACCCTGAGCCCCGCCCCCCGCCCTCCATGGCCCTCACCATCTGCACGGCCTTGCTGAGGTCACAGTCAGCAAAGATGATGAGGGGAGACTTCCCGCCCAGCTCCAGGGAGACCTTCTTCACGTTGCTCAGGGCACAGCTGAAGGAAACAGAGAGTTGGCTAGCTGGGTCCCCGGAGCCCGGGACATGGGGTGGCGGGGGAGCGGGTGGGGGACGAGGGCAGCTCCAGAGCACGCGTCGCTCTAAAGGACGGCGGAGGGTCCGGGATGGGGGGAGCCCCGTGTGACCCAGGCCGCGCCTTCTCCCGTCACTCTCCCCCCGTCCCCCCGCTTCCCCTGGCTCCCTGCCGCCTTCCTAGCCCAGCAGCCCAGCCCAGCCCTGCCCCAGGCCTTGCTCTCACGGGCACCCCTGCACCCCTCCCCTCGCAGACGAGCCTCCAGAGCAGCCTCGCTGTCTTCAGGCCTGACCCCAAGAGGAGGCCACGCAGAGCCACTCGGATGGGCACCCGTGTGGTGCCCGTTCAAGAAGCGGGACGTGGCCCCCACCTCAGGGCTGAGGGCTACCGAGAGGCCTGTGGGAGCCAGGGCGGGGCCGGGCTGCAGCTTTAATCCCCACGGAGATTCGCCGCCACAGCTGGACCGTCCTGGGAGGTCCCATGCGTGCCCCTCAGAGCACAGCAGTCAGGGCGCTCAGGTGTCCTCCGAGGAAGGGCTTGGAGACCCTGCAGGTCAGACTGCTAAGCAGCCCCAGCTCCTCTCCCTTTGCACCCATCACTCAGACCTCACCCCAGAAATTCAGCTGCACTGGGGGGATTCAGGCACTCTGCGAGGCCTCGGGCAGCCAGAGCTGCAGCTGCTGCCCTGGGGTCCGGCCCCATCGATCTCTCCAAGCTCGTCAGCCGCATGGACCAGAACCACTGACGTGCAAACTTCCTCCCTGGGACTGGGGGAAACAGGCCTGGAAGGGTCAGAGCTCGGCCCACGTCATGTCATAAATCAGCGACACGACCCAGCAGGTTTGAGGCTGAAGTCCAAGCACTAAGCCGGGAGCGGGCCCTCGGCCAGCGCTGGTCAGCAGGAGAGGGCAGACGCCTCCCATACCAGCCGCAGGACATGGTAATTTTTCTCTAGTGGCCACGTTAAAAGCAAGCTCAAAAGATATCAGTGAAATTAATTCTATTTTATTTAACCCCATCAATAATAATATCATTTCTACTGGTAACCTATATAGAAATTGTCGCGATGCTCTACTTCGTGCTAAGTTTCGGAGATCCGTGTCCCTCGCGCTCCTAGCTCGTCTCAATCGTGGCCCTGGATCGCAGTGAAGCCCCTGTCCCATCACTCAGACCTCACCCCAGAAATTCAGCTGCACTGGGGGGATTCAGGCACTCTGCGAGGCCTCGGGCAGCCAGAGCTGCAGCTGCTGCCCTGGGGTCCGGCCCCATCGATCTCTCCAAGCTCGTCAGCCGCATGGACCAGAACCACTGACGTGCAAACTTCCTCCCTGGGACTGGGGGAAACAGGCCTGGAAGGGTCAGAGCTCGGCCCACGTCATGTCATAAATCAGCGACACGACCCAGCAGGTTTGAGGCTGAAGTCCAAGCACTAAGCCGGGAGCGGGCCCTCGGCCAGCGCTGGTCAGCAGGAGAGGGCAGACGCCTCCCATACCAGCCGCAGGACATGGTAATTTTTCTCTAGTGGCCACGTTAAAAGCAAGCTCAAAAGATATCAGTGAAATTAATTCTATTTTATTTAACCCCATCAATAATAATATCATTTCTACTGGTAACCTATATAGAAATTGGCGCGATGCTCTACTTCGTGCTAAGTTTCCGAGATCCATGTCCCTCGTGCTCCTAGCTCGTCTCAATCGTGGCCCTGGATCGCAGTGAAGCCCCTGTCCCTCGCTGGTCCCACCCCGCTGCACCGGCCCGACCGAGGGCTCGTCAGACTCATGGAACCAGGGTCTGCAGTGGCCTCATCCTGTGACAGCCACAGGCTCGGGCTCACGCACGGCACCGTCCACTTCACACGCGGGACCGGAGGCCATCGGGCCCACAGCGCTGGCCCCGCCACTCACTCCAACCGCCTACCTTTTCATGATATGCTTTCCCACCTCGGTGGAGCCCGTGAACGCGATTTTCCGCACGTCGGGATGGTCCGAGAGTCTCTGGCCGACCACTGAGCCTGGGGGAGGAGTGGGCGGGGGATAAGGATGGCCACGGTGCCGGGGCGAGGCAGGGGTCCGGCCACCCTCCTGCACCCCGTCCTCCCATGGCCAGAGCTCGGGGCCCACGTGCCAGGGCCTCAGCACCCCGGGCTCACCGCGCCTTGGTCCCTGGTGTGGGCAGAACCGTGTCTCCCCAAATTCACAGGCTGCAGTCCTGACCCCTGACCTCAGATGTGACTGTACTGGATGTAGAGTCTTTAAAGGGGTGACTGAATTAAATGAGGTCATTAGGGTGGCCTTAAACCAATATGACCCGTGTCCTTATGAGGAAACAAGGACACACACACACAGAGACACAGACGACCATGTGGGGACGCAGAGAGAAGGGTGAAAGCCCCCAACCAGTACTCACTACCCCTCCTGTACGGATGCCTGGACTCCTGGATCTGCAGGGACCCTTCCCAACGTGGCCAGTGCCTACTGAGCCTCCCGGACCTGCAGGGACCGTCCCCAACGTGGCCAGTGCCTGCTGAGCCTCCCGGACCTGCAGGGACCCTCCCCGACGTGGCCAGTGCCTGCTGAGCCTCCCGGACCTGCAGGGACCCTCCCCGACGTGGCCAGTGCCTGCTGAGCCTCCCGGACCTGCAGGGACCCTCCCCGACGTGGCCAGTGCCTGCTGAGCCTCCCGGGCTGCTGTGCAATGAGACCTCAGGGTCACCTCTGCGCAGACTTCACGCGAGGCCCCTGAGGACGTCTCTTCCTCTGGCTGGTCTCCTCCTCTCCTACTCCACTCCTGCTTCCCTGACTGCCTTCCTCCACCTCCCCTTGCACCCCACTTCCCTCTCGCCACTCTTACAACACCCAGTGCCTCTGGCTGCACTCTGGGCCCCCTTCTCTCCTCAATTCACGGTCTCCTCAGTCACCTCACCCCGGCTCACCTCTTCAAACGCCATCTGCAGGCTCACCATCCTCTAAGTCTCTATCTCAAGCGCAGCTTCCCGGCATCCAGACCCATCTGTCACTCCTCGGCCCGCTGGGCACCTCCACCTGGATGCCTTACAGCCTCTCACACTCAGTGTGTTTGAAACTGAACTCCTCAGCTTCCCCAGACCTGCTCCTCCCCCGTGCTCTCCATTTCAGTCAGCAACCTCTCTGTGCAGCCAGCCGTTCAAGCCAACGGTCAGTCTCCACACCTGCCCTCCCCCACCCTCCACTAAGCAGCCGGTCCTGGGGCTCCTCCACCCCACCCAGTCCCCGCAACGCCACTGTCCCCCTGCCTCCACGCCTGTAGAACTGCCTGTGCCCAGCGCACCAGTGAAGGTCTGGTTCGGAAGGTTCGGAGTAGGACACTTGCATTCTCTCTAAATAGTTAAGGCTCCGTGAGTGATTTTGATGCTAATTTCATTCCCCCCACTAATGTTTTAAAAAATCACTGTCTTGGGGAGAAAATATTTGCAAAAGATGTACCTGACAATGGATTATTATCCAAAATATGCAAAGAACTCAACAATAAGGAAACAAACAACCTAATTAAAAAATGGGCAAGATATCTGAAAAGACAACTCACCAAAGAAGATATTCATATGGCAAATAAGCACATGGAAAGATGCTCAACATCATATGTTATCAGGAAAATTTAAATTAAAACAACAATGAGACACCACTGCACATCCACAGAACGGCCAAAATCCAGAACCTTAACAACACAAAATGCCGGCAACGACGTGGAGCCATGGGAGCTCTCATCATCGCAAGAATGGTGTAGCCATTTGGGGCAGCTCCTTACAAAACTAAATACACTATTACCATATGATCTGGCAGTTGTGCTCCTTGGTGTTTACCCGCAGGAGTAAAAAACTTATGTCTACATAAAACCCTATATAGGGGGTTGGATACAGACATGCACAGGAAAAATGCCATGTAAAGGTCAATTCACAGGTCAGGGTGATGCTCTACAAGCTGGAAGAGGCAAGGAAAGGTCCTCCCCCAGAGCCTTTAGAGGGAGCACGGAAGCGCCGACACCTGGATCTCGGATTTCTAGCCTCCAGAACTGTGAGACGATACATCCCTGTTGTTTAAGCCCCCTGGCTTGGGGTACTTTGTTATGGCAGCCCTAGCAAACTAATATACAGGCTGAATTCTCTAATTATGACACAGTAAAGCTAGAAATATTAGAACAGAATTTTAGGGGGAAAAAAGACACCTGAAAAAAAATCTCTTTTTACTTAGCAGGTCAGAGAGGATACCAAAATTAAAATGACATATTTTTAAAGAATAATAAAAACATAAACACAACATATTCAAAAGGTATGAGGTGAGAGTCACCACCAAAGGCCAGTAAGAGGAGCCCTATTGGCAACTTCTCAGGGAAACAACCAAAACTGGTGAAAATTATTAAAAAACAACAGTTTAAGGTCTCTGTAAATTTTCCTAAAGGCAGAGAGCAAGTGAAGAGGCATTTATTCAGGAGAGTCTGTGGCACCTGAGCCGTGAACCACTCTCCCCTCTCCTCCAGCCTAAGCAGGTGTGGTCAGGAATGCAGTCCAGGGATGTGGCGCCTCTCCAGGAGGGGAGGCCGGCAGTGGTTCTCATCTCCTCCAACCCTGAGTTTCAGACGCTAAATTCTTTGTGAGTATGGCTCCCATCTGCCCTTCTTGTAAGGTGACGGCTCTTTTCCAGGTGTGGCAGGCGGAGTCTCCCGGGACCTCTTCCACCTGGCCCCAGCTCCTGCGGGGGTGCCCAGCGCCTGAGGCCGTGGCTTATAGATTTTGGCCCGGGAAGAGGCTTTCTATAAAAACAGAGAGCTCCAAAACACTCCCCAGAGGAACTGACTTTATTTGAAACTGTAGGAGGAAGTTCAATCCTAAGGACATTCTCAAAAACACTGGAGATTTTGGAGGTGAACAATTAAGAGGAGGCTGATAGCTCTATGGCAGCAATAAGACAAACCACAGGTCATTTAGTTTACCGGAGAGAACCAGGGAAGAGCCCTTCCGAGTAAGAACAAACCTCAAGGGCTGCGCAAAGGGACAGGAATTTAATCAGATCAGACCCAGACCGTGGAGCAGTTTATGCCCCAGGGTATTGTTGAAGACAATAGAGCAGCCAGCCTGCAGTGGTGGAGCTGAGCAGCTGCTGTGATAATGACAGAGGCAGACAGATGAGCAGACTGGGAGAGGAAGAGGCCCCTGTACACCGGCTGCCACTGGGCGACTGCACAGCCCACGGCTGCGCTCTCTGGGGGGCGACCTCACTGGCTGCACACTGCAGGGGAAGGAGACTTCTCTGAAACCGTCCAGCAAGTCACTAAACAAATAAACAAGAAAATGGTGAACACAAGCTCTGGCGAGGGGACGGGGGACAAGTACCCAGAGTTGGTATAATGTGTTAACCTAAAATATCTACTTTTTAACAAAAAACTTATGAGGCATGCAAAGAAACCGCAGAATGTGACCCATCACAGGAAAAAAAGAGCAGGCCATATAAACTGACATTGAGAGGACCCAGATGTCACACTTAATAAAGACTTCAGGGCAGCAGTTATAAAGACGTTCAAAGAACTGAACAAAACCACATCTAAAGGCAGCTGTGATATGATGTCTCATCAAACAGAGAATATCAAGAAAGAACAAATAAAAAAACAATGAGGAGCTAAAAAGTACAACTGAAATGACAACTCAGTAAAGGAGCTCAACAGCAGGTTTGAACTGGCAGAAGAAAGAGTCAGTAAACTTGAAGACTAATGGACATAATGCAATCTAAAGAATAGTGAGACAGGGGGACTTCCCTGGTGGCACAGTGATTAAGAATCCGCCTGCCAATGCAGGGGACACGGGTTCGAGCCCCGGTCCGGGAAGATCCCACATGCTGTGGAGCAACTAAGCCAGTGCGCCACAACTACTGGGCCTGCGTTCTAGAGCCAGCGGAGCCACAACTACTGAAGACTGTGCGTCTAGAGCCTGTGCTCTGCAACAAGAGAAGCCACCACAATGAGAAGCCCGCGCACCGCAACGAAGAGTAGCCCCCACTCGCGGCAACTAGAGAAAGCCCGTGGGCGGCAACAAAGACCCAAGGCAGCCAAAAATATATAAATAAATAAATTTATTTTTAAAAAAAAAAAGAATAGCGAGAAAAAGAATGAAGCAGAGTTTCTCATAGAAAAGTGGTACAGCAGTAAGAACATCAATATACTCATAATGGAACTGTCAGAAGGCATGCAGAAAGAGAAAACCACAGAAAAAAATATTAGAATGAATAATGGCTAGAAACTTCCCAAATTTGATGAAAGACGTTACTCTATGAATCCATGAAGCGGAATGAATTCCACATCAAATAACCACAAAGAGAACCACACCCAGATGTATCATAGTAAAAATGCTGGAAAACAAGGACAGAGGAAACTCTGAAAGCAGCAAGAGAAAACTGACTTGTAAATAAGAGAACTATAAGAACTGTAAGATCAATAGCTGACTCCTCAGAAACAGCAGAGGCCAGAGGGCAGTAGGATGATACAATCAAAGTGCTGAGAGAACAGAACTGTCACCAAGAATCTTACATTCAGCAAAACTACCTTTCAAAAAATGAAGGCAAAATAAAACATTTCCGGATAAACAAAAACTTAGAAAATTTGTGGCTAGTAGACCCACCTATGAAAAATACTTCAGGAAAACAAGTGACCTAGATGGTAATTCACATCCGCAGAAAAAAACAAAGGACACCAGTAAAGGTGATTAGATAATTATAAAAGACAGGGTAAATGCATATTTCCTTTCCTTTCTTAACTGATAATTCCCAAGCTGTGTAGTTTATTCCATGGCACACACACAGGTACAGAAAATGGAAAACATCTGGGGAGGCATCTGAACGCTAAACCCTTCCAGGTGCAGCTCTCCCCCACCGCAGGGCAGCGTCCTCCGCCTCCAGGCAGGCCTCCCCACCGCTGCCCCGCCCACCAGGGCACACCACGCAGCAGGCCCTGTTCTGACCAAATGCACCTCATGCCCCCGACCGCGGCCCTTACCGGGTCCTGGCAGGATGTTGATCACGCCCTTGGGAAAGCCAGCCTTCAAGGTCAGCTCTGCAAACTTCAAGGCTGTGAGTGGGGTCACCTGAGGAGGCAGGACAGGGGGGAAGTGGGCTCCGCCATCCCCTGCTGGTGGCCGTCCCCTGCCCTCAACACCCCACAAGCCAGCAGCCGCTCCTCTTCTGGAGGAAAAGGGGTAACTTTCCTCGCCTGGTTCGGTGGTCCACGCCCCACCCACTGCTGGGCCTCAGGCTGAGAGGTGCATCTGTGGGTGCCCAGACTTTGTGGGGGCTGGGTGAGTGGGGCCTTGCAGGGACAACTGCTTTGACCTCTCAGCATCCCCCACGCTAAAGAGGGAGGTTAAGGGTCACCTCAGGGGTTAGTAAGCAGATGTATGCAAATTACTGGGAAATTTGTTATGCATGTTAAAATACCTGAGGAGTGCCTAACTCAGGATAGATACTCTAAGCCAGTATCATTTTGCTGGTTTTTACTATGTTAATACCCTTGAGGCCAAATCACCCCAGAGAGCTGAGTGAGACCCCCTGGGCCCACCACCCCAGCATCTGACCTTCAGCTCCTAACTAAACCCTCCAAAGTACAGATGAGGGTTCGAGGCTCATGGGGTGACCTCACCGCAGGGCACCCTGCTCAGGTGCCTCAGCCTGCGTGAGGGACCCCGTCACATGGCTTCTCTGACAGGGGCCTGGGTGGTGGACACACAGAAGCTTCCCCAGGATGTCTGGGCCCTGAAGCACCAGCTTTAACAGCAGACACCCAGGGCTTGGAGCCCGGATCCTGGTTCCCGGGGCCGCACAAGGGGGCTGAGCTGGCGTCTGTGAAAGACTGCCGACCACTCACCAAGCAGCTGCACGCACAGCCCGGCTAGCCTGACTCGGCCCCGTGGCCCAGACAACACCAGATCCGCCCAAGGCCGCCTCTGCCCCGTGCGCCGGCCCATGAAGGCCGCCCTCACCCGCAGAGCCCTCCTCCTTGCCCGTCACCCCTCGCAGGTGCCCCCCGCCCTCCAAGCCCTCACGCCCCGCCAGGACGTGCCCGCACCCACCTGGGCAGGCTTGATGACCACTGTGTTCCCCGCAGCCAGGCAGGCGGCCGTCTTCCAGGACAGCATCATCAAGGGGTAGTTCCAGGGGATGACAATGCCACAGACCCTGTCGGACGAGGGAAGCAGGCCTTCATCTCTCCGCTCGGCCTGGGTCCCGCGGGGACCTGCCACTGCCGCCTCTCCACTCCAGGGCCAGGCTCCTGATGCGGCACGAATGGCCCCGCAGAGGGGCCGCTGACACCTGCCTTCCCAGGCCCTGCTGGGGCAGTATGTCCAGGCTGGCAGTAGCCCCTCTTCCCAGCAGGGTGTGATGGCAGGGGACACCGCACAGCTTCTGACGGGACACAGTCTAGGGACACAGTTAGGTACAGGCAGCACCAGGAGCTGGGGAGGTGACAGCAGGCAGGGGCTGGGAGCCAGTCAGGGGTCACAGGGGTGGCCGGGGGGACGCGGGAGAGAATCAGGGGTCGTATGCGTGGACCAGGAGGATTCGAGGGAGGGTCAAGGGTCCCACAGGTGGCTGTGGATGAGGATCCTCCTGGGCATTAGGCCAGGGTCAGGGCCAAGGAGACAAGAAGGATGCAGTCAGTCTGGGGCCCTGACGAAGCCCGCCTGCTATGCACTGAGAGATGGTGTCCAGTGTCAGTGCGTCCCCTTTGTCCCAGAGAAGCCTCTGGCTGGGCAGTGTCTCCATGGAGGGAGCCCCCACGTCCTAGGAGACCGACTGATGACACCTGTGCTCCCAAGAGGCATGTGGCCCTGCCTCCTCCTGACCCCGCAGAACTCGGTGATGGCAGCCCCTCCCTGTGAATCAGACAGTTAGATGAGCTTGTCCACATGGAGCCCCGTGCAGACCAAGTGACTGCTGTTTCATCATCGTCACTGCCGTCTTCATCGTCATCTTCACCATCGTCTTCATCACCATCATCTTCATCACCTCCATCATCTTCACCATCATCTTCATCTTCACTATCGTCTTCATCACCATCATCTTCATCACCTCCATCATCTTCACCATCACCTTCATCTTCATCACCTCCATCATCTTCACCATCATCTTCATCACCATCACCTTCATCACCTCCATCACCTTCACCATCATCTTCATCACCTCCATCACCTTCACCATCATCTTCATCTTCATCACCTCCATCATCTTTACCATCAACTTTATCGCCATCAACTTCATCATCTCCATCATCTTCAACATCATCTTCATCACCATCATCTTCATCTTCATTACCTCCATCATCTTCACCATCGTCTTCATCACCATCATCTTCATCACCTCCATCATCTTCAACATCGTCTTCATCACCATCATCTTCACCGTCTTCATCACCATCTTCTTCATCACCTCCATCATCTTCACCATCATCTTCATCTTCACCATCGTCTTCATCACCATCATCTTCATCACCTCCATCATCTTCAACATCGTCTTCATCACCATCATCTTCACCGTCTTCATCACCATCATCTTCATCACCTCCATCATCTTCACCATCATCTTCATCACCATCATCACCATCTTCACCGTCATCTTCTTCACCATCATTACCACGATCTTCATCACCATCTTCTTCACCTTCGTCACCACCATCTTCACTGTCAGCATCTTAACCATCATCATATTCATCACCGTCTTCTTCATTGTCATCATCTTCACCGTCATTACCACCATCCTCTTCATCGTCAGCACCTCCATCATCATCAGGGGACGTTTCCCCAAACGATGGTGGCTGAGCTGACCCGGAAGTGGGAAGAGCACGCACAGAGGCCAAGGGCATGACGGGTCGCTGAGGAGCCACAGGGCTCATGGGCCAGGAGAGCGGGAGTGCAGTGGGGCCTGGGGCCGGCACAGGGCCCCCCACACCTTCCTGGGAGTGGTGGGGTGTGCTGAGGGGTTAGGAAAGCTGGTCCTCACCCCACATACACCCAGCACACCCAGAGGGTCAAGGCAGCCCCCAGGGAAGTGGGAGAGGTCACCGAGGAGGAGGAGGAGGCTGAGGCTCCGAAGAAGAAAACGCAGCAGAGACATCCTGCCCTCAAGACTGAATCATGCCCGCACATTCAGTGCCCCAGGTGTGACCCGATTTGGAAACAGGGTCATCCCAGGTATAATTAGTTAAGACGGCGTCTGGCTGGATTAGTGTGGGCGCCTAACCCCACGTGACCGCCGTCCTTATGAACGGAGAGCCCTGTGGAGACAGACCTGCGGAGGGAGAGGGCCGTGTGGGCTCCAGGGCAGAGCCCAGGGGCACCAAGGTGGCCGCCATCACCAGAAGCCAGTGGGACAGTCTCAGAAGGAGCCAACTCTACCGACACGTAGCCTGGGACCCCCGGCCCCCAGACTGTGAGGCGACCAAGTCCGCGGCGCGAGTCTCGCAGGCTGTGGTGCTTGGTTACGAAGCCCCGACAAAGCCCCCCACCCGCCAGTACAGGGAAGGCCTCGCCACCGACTCGCCCGGCAGCCAGGCACCCGGGCAGGGTCAGCGTCCTACTCGGTCCGACGGGATGGGCACCCTGTGCGGGGGCTGAGGCTCAGGGACCTCGCAGACTCACGGGACTGGCCCCTGCGCCTGAGGGGGGCTCTGAGCAGGGTCCTGGCTCCACACTCCTGGCACCCTGGCTGGGTAGCTCTTTGCTGGGGGGGTGGTTCCTGCAGCCCCTGTGTCCGGACCCCATGCTCTCCCCCGGCACCGAGCCCCTCCCGGCGGCGTCTGCATCCACGTGCTGAGCCCTCAGCTCTGCCACATGCCGTCTCCTCGGGTGCCCATCCCCGTCCCGCGTTAGCGAGTCCCACGCTGAGCCTCGCGGGCGAGACGCCAGGCCTCGGCGGTCACTGCCGGGTGGCCTCGGCCGAGGCAGGCCTGCCGCCCCCACGGGCCTCTGGACATGGGATGGTAAGATGGGGCCCGTCGCTGCGGGTTGAAAATCCTTCCCAAACCTGGTCTTTCCATGTCGACATCACCATCATCTTCATCACCTCCATCACCTTCACCATCATCTTCATCACCTCCATCATCTTCACCATCATCTTACCCGTCGCTGCGGGTTGAAAATCCTTCCCAAACCTGGTCTTTCCATGTCGACTGGAGGTCTGTCCTCCCTGTGCCGCGGGCTGGTCTCGCCGAGGGTTCCTGTCCCCGCCGCTCTGTAGGAATTCCTTGTCCTTAAGTATACCCACTGGTCACTACACTCTTCAGATAAAATTTGGGGGCGTGCCCTCTCTTCCCCCCGTGACCCTGACTGATAGAGGGTTACCATAGGGATTAAATACAATTATAGTCTCAAAGTCATTCAGTAGTGCCTGGCAGGGAACAGGGGCTGTGGAGGTGAAAGCTGTTTCACCCTGAGGACAGGAATTTTCACCGGTTTTTCTCTTTGCTGCATCTCCGGCCCTTGCCACGTCTGGGAGGTAGTGGCTGGCAAATGAGCAGCGGTCTGATAAATACACAGAGAGGGGACGTCTGAGCCCCCCGTGCAGTCCTACAAAGTGCCCGGCGTGTCACTCACCCGATGGGCTCCCTCCGGGTCAAGGTCAGGTTCCGGTTGGGTCTGGCCTGGTTGATGGGGATGGTGGCACCCTGGAAGGAGCAGTAGCATCACCGGAAGGGGCTCTGGCCCCTCACCCCTTCCCCTGTGGGCAGCCAGCCTGCGCCGGGGACCCAGGGAGGGACAGGGACTGTGTCCCGATGCGCCCGCTTGTGCAGGACAGGACAGCTGAGGGGGCCAGAGCCGGGCGGAGCGGGCAGCCACAGGGGGTGAGGTGCTGAGCCTGGCCGAGTCCTCAGACAGGAAGCAGGTCCTGCACAGGGACGGCCTCTGGGGCAGAGAAGGGCCAGGGTGGGGGCCAGGTGCCTCTGGGGGCCGTGCTGGCCCAGGAGGCCTGTGATGCAGAGGCTAACGGGGAGCGGGCACCGGGCACACCCCCTCCCTCGAACTCACACCTGCGCTCGGAGTGGGTGAGAGCCCAGACCCAGCAGAGACACCGAGAACCCCGCAGCCGTGGGGCTCCCTGGAAGGGCTCACCCACCACTGCCTGCAGCAGGAAAACCTCCAGGAATGGCCCCCAAGTGAGGCCCTGACCCCTGGGACCTGGTGAGCGGCCCGTACGATGACACAGTATGACAGTTGGCCTTAGGATGGGGAGATGGTGCAGGTGGGCCAAGCACAACCACAGGAACCTCGCGGAGAGCAGGTGGCTCTCCTCTAGGCCTCTAGTTAGTGACAGCACAGGGTCACCGGGATGGGGTGTGGAGGGCTGGGCGAGGACAAGAGAGAGAGGACAGCAGAAGCCCCGGCCGCAGCCCTGCCCCCTGGGCGCTGCTAACACCTGGTCCTCCCCGGAGCTGCCAGCAAGGCCCAGCCCAGTGACACCCCGACACCGACCCCTGAGACCCTGGCACAGAACCCAGCCCAGCCCAACCCGCTTCCCACCCGCAGAACCGGGAGCGAATAACCGGCATTTTCTCAAGGCCGCAAAGTTGTGGGGGTTTGTGGTGCGGCCTCCAGAGTGCTCTGCCGCCCTCGGGGTCCCTGCCGGCCCAGACGCCCGCGGGAGCCCCACCTGGATCTTGTCGCACCAGCCAGCGAAGTAGCGGAAGGTCTGGATGGACATGCCCACGTGGGTCCTCAGGGCCAGCGTGTAGACGGCCCCTGCGTCCAGGGCCTCGATGGTGGCCAGCTCTGCCTGGTGCTCCTCCATGAGGTCGGCCAGCCTGAGGGGCGCGGAGAGGGAGCTGGGCTCAGGCCTGGCACGGCCTCGCCTGCCCTTTCGGGGCCCTTCCTCGGGAGCCGGGGGCCCTGCCAGCACCACCGCACTCAGGTGCCGGCCTCAGCGTCCTCATCTGTGAGATGGGACGGCGGCGTCCCCTTGGCTGCAGGGGCGTGAGCACGGTGCCCTGTCCCCCTCCTCCCCTCTCTCTTCCTTCCGGGGATATCGATGGATCCCCTGCTTCCTCATGACACCTCCTGCCTCTGCGACAAGAGGCCTTGTCCGGGAACAGCAGGCCGGTGTCGGGCACCAACCACCCCACGCGGCCGTACCGGGGGTGAGGGGCGGCGCATCTGCACGGCCTCCTCCAGGCTGAGCCCACGTCCAGCCGCCCTCAGCGGTCCCCGCGGGCGTCTGCTGTGGGCGCCTGGGAGTTGGGACGCCCGCCCCCGCCGTGGGAGGGTCTCATGCATCAGGGGCAGGCGGACACCACCAATCCAGAGCGGCCCTCGGTCTGGCACGTGAGGAGCTCCGCTGTGGGATCAAAGCCGGCCGACCTGCCCCTTCTGCACCCTGCCCCGGGGACAGCCGCCAGCGCGGCCCTAGCTCCCCAGGACCCCGAAGCTGCCCACCGCACTGAGGATGCGGCCTCAACCCCTGCCTGGCCCACCAGCCCCGAGGCCCCGCCCGTGTCCTCCCGGGACCACGGTGCCACAGCTTTCTTCCCCCTCCACGTCAGCTTCGTCCAGGCGCTCGGGCGAGTCAGCCCCGCCCGGCCCTCGGGAGCCTCGTGCGTGCGTGCGTGCGTGCCGTGGGCCTGGGCGGCTCTCCCCACGCCCCCTCCGGCTTCTCGTCCCGACCGCTGCGCCCCCCGCCCCCACCAATCGCACCTCGCAGCGTCCTGCCAGCGCCCTCCCGCGGCCGCCGCCCTTCAAACTCTCCGGCCGGCGCGGACATGCGCCGGGACAGGGGTTCCAGACTGCCTGCCTCTCGCGCGAGCGCGGAGACAGCTCTGGCCTCCTGCTCGCCCCCACCTTCCGCTCCTGCTGGGTGCACGGCCCGCACACAGCGTGGAGCCGGCGAGCGGGACTGGGGACTGAGCGGAAGGGCCCACCGTCACCGCAGAGACAGGGACGTGCCAGGTCACTCTCCGGGTACGAGAGCGAAGGTAAGTCACTTTTTGAGAAACACTAGAGACCAAACAGTGGAGACACCGTGCTGCTGGCGTTACAAGGACAAGGGTTCCATCAGCTTCGAGGACAGAAGGCCAAAGACATCAATCAATATTAAAGTCAGCATGAGGTGGCCTGTGTGTGTCGGCCCCGAGGTTGTCATGCCTCCTGTCTTTTAAGGTGCTTGCAGCGTGAGATACCTTAGCTCAAAAGCTCGCCAGCGCCAACTTTTACACATCCAGTTATTTTAAAAATAGCCCAAACGTGCACATTTTTAGCCACTGATAAGTGGATGCGTCCCCCAGGAACCTCACCCGACAGCTGTTACCACTGGTGAGACAGGCTGTGCAGTTACAACCATGGGCCTTCCCAGTCCTCTGACGCAGAGACCCTGGCGTGCGTGCTGCTGGGTGACTTTGCCCGGACACGGGAGCCCCTCTCAGGTCCCTCCCCGGCCGGGAGCGCCCCTGTTCCGCCACTACAGCCTCGGGGGGCCTCCCGCTGCCGGGTGCCGCCCGATGAAGGCTGTGGTGTGTTGTTGGCTCTCGTGGCCACGTCTTCTTCCTTGGTCAGCCCCCAATCCCTCCATCCGCCACACCTGTGCAAAACGCCACGTGCGCGTGATATGGCCGTGTCACGAGTCCCTAAGTAATTGTCACCTGAGTTGCTTGGGAGGCTGGGGGGCAGCTTGGGTGAGGGTGCCTTCTGCCTGCCAGAGCCTGGTCCCCGCACAGCGCCAGGTCAGGGAAGAACGGGCAGGCAGCGCTGGCCTCCTGAAGGTCTGCGGGATAGGCACCAGGAGGGGCAGACGCTGAGGTGCCAGGCGGCTCGCACCCCCTTCCCCGGCCTCTGACCACGGCGGCCTGGGCCACCACCAGACTCTGGGCCGTGGACCCAAGGAAGTGTGGGAGCACAGTGCGGCAGCTTTCCACGGACGCCCGCCCGCTCTGCAGGGTCCATTCCGGCAGCTGGGTACACGGCTCCCCGGCTCCTGGGGGTGCCTGGTGACTCTCTCTGACTCTCCCCCGGACCTTTCTGCTCGGTTCACCCGCCAGCAGCCCTCTTCTGGAAACACCACCTCGCCTCCTGGGGCACCCGCTCCTCCCCAGTGGGACCGCCTGGCTCGAGGAAGGCGGGCAGCAGCTCTCCTCCGCGCCTCACCCCCACCCGGGTCATGAGCCGGAGCGTCCCCGACCCTTCCCTGGACTTCCGACGGGGCCGAGGGCTTAACAGAAGGGGAACGTGAGACAGGAGACTCTGGCGGCCAGAGCCAGGCTAGGCCAGGACGCGCGGGGCCAGGACGGCCCGCCCCGCCCCACCCACCGGCTCCCGGGAGCCCCGCGCCGGCCCAGGCCGCCCGGCAAGCAAGCGGTGCCGTCTGGGGCCCCCGCCTGGGACACTCCCTCCTGCCTCTCAAGCTACTTCCTCTGAGAAGCCTCCCCCCGGCCTCAGGCCGTGGTCACACTGCCCTCCTGAGACCGCGTCCTCCCGTGAGGACGCGAGCGCCAGCCGCGGCCTGAGAGGAAGGCCCGGGACAGGCAGGTGGGTGCGGGTGAGGTCCCACCTGTACAGGAGGTGGCCCCGGTCCCGCGCGCTGATCTTCCCCCACAGCCCGTGCTCAAAGGCGTCCTTCGCGGCAGCCACGGCCTTGTCCACGTCGCTGACCTGGGCCAGGGACACCTGGCAGATGACCTGTGGTGGAGCGGAGCCCTGAAGCCCTGCCCGGCCACCTGGGCGGCCGCAGAGGCCAAGGTCGGCGGACAGGAGGGCATGGGCAGGGTCTGCACGACGAGGGGAGACGGGGCCTGCAGAAGGGGCCGTGTTCCTACGTCCCGAGGGCCTTCCCTCTACTCTCCCGCTGACCCCAAACAGGGCGACGGACTCAGGCTGCAGCCATAAGGCCGAGGGTCGGCTCAGCGTTTGCAAACCGAGCGCAGAGACCCATAAATTTAGTGAGGCGCAGGCGGGAGGTTTGCTCCTGAAGTGACATAAGCCAGCCCAACGCCCCTGCATTCCACGTCCCGAGGGTGCCCACCTCCCGGCAGCACAGGCCCCCCATACCTCCCGCCACCGGGACGGGGTGGGAGGCCGGAGGCCAGCGCCTCCTTGCCGGTCACCACAGGTAGGCTGTACCCTCCCCGCCCGCGGCCCCGGCACCAGGCATCCACACAGCCTCCTGCCCGGGCTTCCCAAAACTGGCCCCGAGGTTGTGGTGGCAGCGCCTGACTTTCCTGCCTGAGGGCACCTGTCTGGGCCCACACACCCCGCCCATCACTTTCTTAAACTCCCCTCAGAGGACCATTCTGAGGCCCTGTCTTCCGTGGTGCGCGTCTGTAGGAAGGAGCGTGTGAGCGTGCACGCAAGTGACAGCGCCATACGTGTGCACTGAGCAGGACAGCTACGGCCAGGGCGTCTTGACAAACCCGGGATGCGAGGGGGCCCTCCCGACGCTGGGGTTATTCTTGAGGTGTGGAGGGGAGGGAATGGCCTCCGTTTCCTCCTTGGGAGGGCTTAACTCTGCTGCAGACCCTCCAGAGTCCTCCCGCGTCCCCATCTCCCTCCCCACCGCATCTGCCTCTGCACCGTTCCCGTAGGAAGGGCTGGAGGCCGACTGCAGCGTTTTCTCGCCCCAGCAGAGGCCCCCAGCCGGGACCCAGAGGCCCCCAGACTGGGGAGGGGGAGTAGATGGGAGAGGGGGCATCGGGGGCCTGTGCGGGGCAAGGGGGTGCTGGGGCCTGCACTCACACTTCCGTCTGTCGGGTTGATGGTCTCATAGGTCTTGCCGCCCTCGGCGTCCACAAACGCGCCTCCGATGAAGAGCTGGTGGGGCATTCGGAGGGTCAGCTTGTTCACGGTCTTTTCCACCTGGGGACGAAGGGCCACATGCCGGAGCTGCAGTGTGGATTCTTCGCGAACGGGCATCCTTGATGGGCACGACCCCACCAGAGACACAGGGACCACTCGCCCTGCCTCCCCCACAAGATACACAAGCAAGGGCCCGGGCTACTCGGTCTCCTCTTCGGATCCAGCCCTGCTGCCCAGGGAGCTGTCGTGTGGGCAGAGGTGGCAGCTGAGCGATAAGAAGAGATGGAGGGCCAGACTCCGCAGCTAGACTGCCCGGCTGGAGCCCCGGCTCTGCCACTGACCTTGGGCTGGTTGCGTGGCCTCCGCACACAGGAAGCGCCAGTGGGCAGACAGCACTTGCAGCCCCCAGACGTGATGCGGCCCCCGCTCACTGCCCCTCGGGCCTGCAACCCCACGCTGAACGCGGAGCCTCTGGGATGCCGCCCCTCCTTCCACAGTCATTTGTCCACAACCCTAAGGCCAGCCTGGTGTCCACGCTGGTCACCCATACTTTCTTCATCGGCCCTTGTTCCAAAGCACCAGCCAGACAAACTATCATAAAGCTAATTCCCATAGGAGTGGGTAGTCTACCGAGATACCCCAGGGATGGTTTTTCCAGTTTCTTTAAAAAATACATTTGCAGTTAGTTACTTCCTCATACTTCATATATACAAGTTGAATGTAGAGGATCATTTGTTTTCCTTATTGGGAGAACATTCCCAATCCCTTTCTCTCACTCTCTCTCTCTCTCTTTTTTGTTTCAACCAACGGAATTTCACACAGGTGACTGGTTGCACAGGTGATGGAAGAGCTGAGAAGCCACGAGTCAAGCCAGAGGTTGACACCAGCAGGAAGCCGCTGCCATTGCTGGGAGGTGGTGGAGCCAGGACTAGGGGCGAGGGTCACCCGGGGGTACAGGATGAGTTGGCGGGGCCGGAAGCCACGCCAGAAAACCCACCACAGGAGAAAGCGGGTGGACAGAGAAGCACACTGTAAAAGTCCCTCGATACCCTGTCTCCTGTCTTGGGACCGAACTTGTCCCCTATACTGAGTCTTGGACAGCAATTTCCTCTGTTGAGTTCGTCCTACCGCCTGGCATCTTTAGGCTATTTGGAATTACCAAGGGAAGCCTGGGTCACTAAAGCTTCTGGACATCCAGCCTTCCCCCAAGTGTCACCGTGGATCCACAGGTACGGGTGCCTGAGGGCTGTGCAGGCCGGGCCCGCGTGGTGGGCCCAGGACTCACGTGGTCGACAACACCCAGGCCGGGCCCGCATGGGGGGCCCTGGACTCACGTGGTCGATGACGCACTTGCTCTCCTTGTTGTCCCCTCGCATCTTTCTCACTAACAGCTGGATGAAGTCCCCGAAGGTGGTTGCCATGTAGATGTCTTCATTTTCTAACTCCAGGCCGTCACACAGCTCCTTCACTTCCTCAACCAGTCTGGAGGGAAGACGGAAAAGCGAGGGCCTGGAGGAGGCCTGGCAGACCTGCCTGGTTCTAGCGGCGGAGGTGGTGGCTCATCTCAGCCCCCGAGGCATGGGTGTCAGTCTAGAGTTAGGGTTAAAAGCCCAGTTCGTGGATTCAGAGGCTCTGGTTTCAAGTTCTGGCTCCACCACTTATGAATTTGTGACCTTGGGCAAGTGACCAATTGCTCTGAGCCTAGTTTCTTTGCCTGTAAAATTGGACCAATCATGGCTCCTCTACTATTTCCTGATGAGTAAATGAGACAATCCACGTGGTAATAATTAATAGAAGATTAATAATAATCATTGAAAGACAGTGTGAAAAGAATGAAAAGACAAGCCACAGATTGGGAGAAAATATTTCCAAATCACATACCTGATAAAAGACTTGGCTTCAGAATACGTAAATAATTCTTAAAATCAATTCTAAGAAAAAAATCCAAGTGAAAATAGGCAAAAGATTGACCAGATGCTTCACCAAGGAAGAAATATGGATGGCAAATAAGCATATGAAAAGATGTTCCACATCACTCGTCAATAGGAAATGCAAACCAACCACAACGAGATTCGACTCCGTACTTACCAGCATACCTAAACTTAAAAGCCTGACCATACCAACCACTGGTGAGGATGCAGAGCACCTGAACCCTCGTACCCTGCTGCTGGGATTGTAAAACGGTACTTTGGAAGCCACTTTGCAAAGCACTTTGGCAGTTCCCTAAAGATTAAACATATACTTCCCAACACTTTTAGGTATTTACCCAAGAGAAATAAAAGCCCATTTATAGACACAAGATGGCAGAGCAAGAAGCTCCAAAACTCCGTCCCTCCACCTAAACAACTATTGAACAGGCAGGAATTGTCTGAATCAAATGCTTTGGATTTCTCGAGTCTCGTCGACACTTGCAGCTTCCAGGGGAGAACGTGGTGAAGAGCTGGGGTGTGGCAGTAACTTCCAGCCTTTCCACCCCCAGGGCAGGAGGCGGCAGTGGCAGCAGGTCACTCCTGTCGTGGCCTCCTGGAGGCGGGGGTTGGGGGGCAATGAGGACCTCGTCCTCCACACATCTGGGTCGTGGGTTCCAAGTGCTGAGGCCGCTTTTGATCGCTGAGGGGCTGGCCGAAAGGCTGGCCAATCCCATACATGCTTTGCATAGTGTGTATGACCACAGGGATAACAGAAGAGAAACTTCAATGATTACACACAACAAGGAATACACACCATGCAAAGAAAAGTTTGGAAAAGTCACAAATGGATGGCTCCAACCCTCAACAAGCAAGATTTAACAACCTCCCCGGAGTGAGAGAATCAGATTCTCAGAACTGACACAGCATTACACTCAAAATGTCCAGTTTGAGCAAAACATTGCAAAACATACAAAGAAACAGGCCCGTTTACAGGAAAAAAGAATTTGGAAGAAACCATCCCTAGGGATTATTATCAAAGACATTAAATCAACCATCTTAAATGTGTTCAATGACTTAAAGGAAACTAGGAAAATGATTATGAAAAAAATGAGAATATCAAGAATGAGATAGAAATTATAATAATAAACCAAACAAATTCTCAAGGTGACAGATACAATAACTGAAATCAAACACTCACTAGAGGCTTCCAGAGCACATCTGAACAAGCAGAAGAAAAGATCGTGAACCTGAAATTATCCAGTATGAGGAGTAGAAAGAAAAAAGAATGAATAAGAATGAAAATGAAAATGAGCCTCAGGGACCAGTGGAACATCATCATCAGATCATACTCATCATACCAGGTCCAAAGAAGAGATAGAACAGGACAGTAAAAATATTTGAAGAAATAATGCCCCCAAAGTCCCCAAATCTGAGGAAACACATGAATATACACATTCAAGAAGCTCAATGAACTCCAAGAGGGATAAACTCAAAGAGAATCACACCAAGACACCTGACAGTCAACCTGCTGAGACCCAAAGACAAGGATGGAATTTGGAAAGCAGCAAGAGAGAAGCTAATCACACACAAAGGATCCTCAATAAGATTAAAACCTGATTCCCCCCCAAAACCCATGAAAGCCAGAAGGCAGTGGGATGGCATATTTAAAGTCCTGAAAGAAAAAAAGTGTCAACCAAGAATTCCATATGCATCAAAACAATCTTTCAGAAATGAAGGAGAAATTAAGACATTTCCAGATAAACAAAAGCTGAGGGAGTTCATTGCTAGTAAACTTGCCGTAAAGGGAGTCTTTCAGGCTGAAATGAAAGGACATTAAACAGTAACTCAAAGCCATAAGGAAAAGTAAAGAGCACTAGCGAAGGTAACTACGTAGGTAAATAGGAAAGCCAGGGGCTTCCATTGGTGGCGCAGTGGTTGAAAGTCTGCCTGCCGATGCAGGCGATACAGGTTCATGCCCCGGTCCGAGAGGATCCCACATGCCGTGGAGCGGCTGGGCCCGTATGCCGTGGTTGCTGGGCCTGCGCGTCCGGAGCCCGTGCTCCACAATGGGAGAGGCCACAACAGTGAGGGGCCCATGTACCGCAAAAAAAAAAAAAAAAAAAAAAACAGGCTGAAATGAAAGGACATTAAACAGTAACTCAAAGCCATAAGGAAAAGTAAAGAGCACTAGCGAAGGTAACTACGTAGGTAAATAGGAAAGCCAGGGGCTTCCATTGGTGGCGCAGTGGTTGAAAGTCTGCCTGCCGATGCAGGCGATACAGGTTCATGCCCCGGTCCGAGAGGATCCCACATGCCGTGGAGCGGCTGGGCCCGTATGCCGTGGTTGCTGGGCCTGCGCGTCCGGAGCCCGTGCTCCACAATGGGAGAGGCCACAACAGTGAGGGGCCCATGTACCGCAAAAAAAAAAAAAAGGAAAGCCAGTATTATTGTACTTTTGGTATGGTTCGCAACTTCTCCCCTTTTACTATATTACATAATAGGCAAATACATAACACAAAAATTTAACACCTATATTAATGGGTATTCAATGTATAAAGATGTAATCTAGGATAATAACAATATAAAGGGGTGGGGTGACTATATATAGGATACGAGTGTTTATATTTTATTGAAATTAAGTTGGTATTATTCAAACTACATTGTTATAAGTTAAAGATGTTAACTGTAATCTCCAAGGTAATTAAGAAATAGCTAAAAAAAAAAGGGAATCAAAGTGGTATAGTACCAGAAAAAGGCAGTGATAGAGAAACTGAGGAACAAAAAGCATAAAAGACATAGAGAAAACAGACAGACAGCAGAAGTAAATCCTTTATCAGTAATCTGGTTAAATGGAAATGGACTGAACTCTCCTATTAAAAACATAGGTTATAAGACTGGATAAAAACAGCATCCATCTATATACCACAAGAGATTCACTTTAGATGAAAATATGCAAAAAGGCTGAAAGTAAAAGGATAGTAAAGGTATTCCATGCAAATAATAATCAGAAGAGAGCTGGGGTAGCCATACTCCTCTTAGACAAGATAGATTTTAAATCAAAAACTGTCAAGAAAAAAAGGACATTGTACAATGGTTAAAGGGTCAATTTACCAAGAAGATATAACAATTATAAGCATATGCGCACCCAACATCAGGCCACCTAAATGTACGAAACAAATAT
The DNA here is from genome assembly GCF_002837175.3 of Physeter macrocephalus. Taxonomy (NCBI): domain Eukaryota; kingdom Metazoa; phylum Chordata; class Mammalia; order Artiodactyla; family Physeteridae; genus Physeter; species Physeter macrocephalus. Next base: position 5,523,006 of record NC_041231.1, read on the forward strand.
TAAGATAATTGAGGGGAGAAATAACATCACAAAAAATCCATGATATTTCAATACCTCACTTTCAATAACGCATAGAATAAACAAGCAGAAGATCAATAGGCAAACAGGGGACTTAAACAACTCTGTGGATGAAACGGACCTAACACACATACACAGAATATTCCACCCAGCAGCATGGCACAAATTCTTCTCAAGGACAGATCACAGGTTAGGTCACAAAACAAGTCTTAACAAATTTAAGAAGACTGAAATCATACCAAGCATCTTTTCTATCCACAATGGTAGAAACTAGAAATCAAAAACTGGAGGAAAACTAAATTCAAAAAAATGAGGATACTAAACAACACACACCTGAACAACCAATGGGCCAAAGAAATCAAACGGGAAATCAAAAACTATCTTGAGACAAATGAAAGAGGAAACACAACATACCAAAACTTATAGGACACAGAGAAAGAGTTCTTAAAGGGAAGTGTATGGTGATCAATGACCATATTAAGAAAAAAAATCTCAAATAAACAACCTAATTTTACACTTCAAGGAATCAGAACAAGAAGAACAAACTAAGCCAAAAGGTAACAGAAGAAAGGAAATGACAAAGATCAGAGTAGAAATAAATAAAATAGAAACCGGGGGGAAAAAAAACAATAGAAAAGATCAACAAAACTAAGAGTTGGCTTTTTGAAAAGATAAAAAAAGGAGACAAATCTTTGGGTAGACTATGGAAAAAGAGAAGACTAAAACAAAAAAATTAGATGAAAGAGGAGACAATACAACGGATACCACACAGATAAAAAGCATCATAAGAGACTCCTGTGAACAATTACACATCAACAAATTGAATGACCCAGAAGACATGGATAAATTCCCAGAAACACACAACCTACCAACACTGAATCATAAAGAAACAGATAATCTGGACAGACCAATAACAAGTAAGGAGACTGAATTGGTGAGCGAAAACCTCCCAACCAAGAAAAGCCCAGGACTGCGGGTGGGATTCACCAGGGAAAACCTGGTGAACCCCACCCAACATTTAAAAAGAATTAATACCAATCCTTCTCAAACTCTTCCAAAAAAACGTAAGAGGAGGAAACACTCCCAAACTCACTTTACGAGGTCAGCGTTACCCTGATACCTGAGCCAGATAGTGACATCAGAAGAAACAAAACTACAAGCTAATATCCCTGATGAATACAGATGCAAAATTATTCTTCTCTTGATACAAATTAGAACTTATTACCACTGTTAAAGGGCAAGAGGGACAGTTCACATGAAGTTGAAGACTGGGTGACCTGATCTGTGGTAACGGATCATCCCTGGGGGCCGCCCACTGGGGAGGGGCAGGAGGGATCCCCTGGAGTGAGGCTGGGGCCCATGTCTTCATCAAGGTGTAGCTTGTGAGATACGATACATATCACATAATATATATATTATACATGTGCTATAATGTGTGCGTTACACATGTTAAATCAAAGCTACCACACTGCCCTCTCAAGATCTGTGCACCTCACTGCACGTAAAGTCATTCCTAAAATTTAAAAAGACTTGCGGGACTCCCCTGGCGGTCCAGTGGTTAAGACTTTGCCTTAAAATGTAGGGGGTGTGGGTTGGATCCCCCTGGTTGGGGAGCTAAGATCCCACATGCCTCGCAACCAAAAAACCAAAATGTAAAACAGAAGCAATATTGTAACAAATTCAATAAAGACTTGAAAAAAAAATAAACAACTATTCGTTTCAAAAAATAAAATGAAATAGAAAGAGTCGCAATCATGATTCCCTGACTGCCCGTGCTCCAGCCCAACGGGCCCACCTGTGCCAGGCCCTACCTGCCCGGTCCCTCCCCACACATGCTGGCTTTCACCGGGGTGTTGGGCTTGTGGCAGTTTTAATAGAGCCGCACAGGGCTTCCCTGGTGGCGCAGTGCTTAAGAATCTGCCAGCCAATGCAGGCGACACGGGTTCGAGCCCCGGTCCGGGAAGATCCCACACGCCGTGGAGCAACTGAGCCCGTGAGCCACAAATACCGAGCCTGCACCCTAGAGCTCGTGAGCCACAATCACCGAGCCCGTGTGCCACAACTACCGAAGCCCGCAAGCCTAGAGCCCGTGCTCCGCAACAAGAGAAGCCACCGCAATGAGAAGCCCGCGCACCGCAACGAAGAGCAGCCCCCGCTCGCCGCAACTAGAGAAAGCCCGCGCACAGCAACGAAGACCCAACGCAGCCAAAGATAAATAAATAAATTTACTTTAAAAAAGTGACTAAAATAAATTTAAAAATAAAAAATAAAAGAGCCGCACATTGTTTGATCTTCCTCCCATGAGGGGTGGGTCTCTGTCCCGCCCCTGCCCTCGAATCTGGGTGGGCTTGTGGCCACTGAGACCAGTCAGGGCAGTGGTCCGCACCTGTCTGCTTGCTGGCCTCACGTTTGCACAGCCGGGAGCCGCCAGCTAGACGTCCAAGTCCCGGAGTGGCCGCTCTGGGGCCACGACACAGCCTGGGGGAGGACATGCCTGCCCAGCCGTCCGAGCTCCCGCTGGTCCAGGCCTGGTGGGCCCGAGGCCTGCACGCGTGAGTCCTTTCTGGATCCCTGACCTGCATGGTTTCCTGCCACTCCGTTTGAGGGGGACTCCTGGGACACCACCCCCACTCCAGGCCTTACCTGACGATGTCCACCGACGCGGCCCCCGACTTGAAGAAGTCAGTGGAGTCTTCCACCTCCAGGACGTTGGGGAGAATCCGTTTCCAGGCACCCTGGAAAGCAGGAGTGGTGAGCACACAGCTCCCGGGCCCGGGAGCGAGCGGCGGGGGTGAGAACAGCCCCGGTGCGTGCGCACTGCCCGGCGCCAGGCTGGCCCGTCCGCTCCGCTCTCTGATGCCCTCCCCGGGGAAGCCGAAGTCCAGGCTGCTGTCCGCACACCCACCTCACCTTGACCGCAGCTTCGCAGGGGTCCCCACACTGGTCCAGGGGTGGTGGGAGGACAGATGTGCCGGAGCTGCCCCCGAGACCCACCCCCCGCCAGCCCCACCTGGAGGGTTGCCCGGGGTGGGTGTTCCCGCGTGACACTGTGGGGGGGGTGCTGCCACGTGGAAGGGAGAGCAAAGCGGGGGGTGGTTCTGCGAGTGAACGGGGCCACCGAGGGGGCTCGGGAGCCCTGGGTCTCGTCCTCACAGCGAGGCTAGCTGGCTCTGTGCCCCTCTGTCCCAGGCCTGTGGACGGCAGTGGTTCCTGCCCCCGGCCTCGTGGACGAGCGTGGACGGGGCAGTGAGAGCCGAGCGGGCAGCACAGGAGGGCCATCCTATGGGTCACGACGGGACACAACGGGACGACTGCTCTCTGGGCAGCTCCCCGCCGGGCCTTTCAGGGCAGGCGCCGGGAGGCCCGTACTCAGGCCGGGCGCCAGGCTGTGGCCCCACCAGGACCAGCCCCCAGTGACCCCCAGGCTGACCCTCCCTGGCCTCTCTCAGGAGGCTGCCCTGGATCTGCTTCCGCCCGCCATCCTCCTGCGGACCATCGGCAGCCGTCCCGAGCCGTCCCCGCCCCACACAACTGCGCCTTCTCCCCGGGCCTCCACCCAGGCTCTCCCCCTCCGGTGACATGCTTCCTTGAACCCCCAGCTCACACTTAATCCTGGGCATCCTTCCAGGTCAACTGCTAAATCACCTCTTCCCCCAAACCTTCATTGACTGCAACGCTCGCTCAGCCTGGGGCCAGCACTCACTGTCGCTGTGCGGGCGCTGCACGCCGGCCCCCCTGGGGTGTGTGGAACCCAAGCGGCCGCATGGCCTTGTCCAGACCCCAGCTCGGCCCCTGACAAGCCGTCAGATGCAGGCAGCCTCCCCTGCCTCGGTCTCCTCATCTGGACAAGGGGCTGGGGGCAGCCCTGGGAGCATCCCTGGAATGAGGCTGGCAGAGCTCGGGGTGCAGGAGCCCACGCTGCCTCAGAGCCCGTGAGGCCTCTGCTGCACATCTGGAACTCAGTTTAGAGTAGCCCGGACACTCTAGAAGCATCTGCTTTTCTTACGACTGTTGGGCTCACGGCCAGCGGTACTGGGGTCCTAACAGGTGCCACTAAGCTGTTACCTCTTCTGCCACCAGCCTCAGCCATCCTGGTACCACTTGGCCACAAGCTCCAGAAGGCAGCCTGTCCAGCTGGCCCCGTAACCCCAGGGCAGGTTCAGGCCCAGGGCAATTGCTCCAAGAACACTTTTTGAATGAACAGGCTTTTTTTTTAACAGACATTCAGAACGTTCAGCCTCCACCTGAGGAGGTGCTCGGTGCCCCCCGGACCGGCAGGCTCCCCCGTGCCCCCTTGCTGGGTCCTGCGTCTGCACCGGTCACGAGCACCCAGTGGCCCCGCGGCCGCCACCTGGCCCTCCGCGGCTCCCCGGCTCTCAGGGCCTCGGCATTTGCTGTGCCTGCCGTCTCTCTCCACTTGGGTCTCAGCACAAACCACCTCCCTACCCGGGGTGGCCTTCCCCGAACTCGCTTCTGCAGCATCCCCGGCCTCCAGGCACCTCGTTCCCATCACCGTTACTGCCCTCTGAGCGCACCTCCCGTCGGAAATTATTTTAGTCCCTTGCCTGGTCGTTTGCCGCTCTCTTCCCTGTGAGAAGGGACACACGTGACAGCAGAGACAGGGCTGACCATCACACCCCTAGTGTCTGGACGTGTATCTCAAATAAGCAAACCTATGACCGAATGACTGAACAGCTGAAGACCCATCCAGCGCCCTCTGAGCAACACAGCTAAACAGCCTCCACACCACGCCTTCCAGGGAGAGGGAGGTGGGGGAGAGAGCAGGAGGGGCGGTTCTGGGAAGTGGCCGATGCCTGGACTCCAGGTGGGGGGGACACCGGGCCTCGGAGAGGGCAGTGGTGTCCAGCGGCACACGGGCGGGGTGGCCCAGAGTCCAGGGCGGCCGACTGTGACACCTGTGCTGGTGACCATGTGGGGGTCTCCCTCTCGGGAAGCCTTTCCGGAAGGTTCCGGGGCACATGCCCTACGGCAGGACAACTGGGTCCTTCGGCTATTCCATTTGCCCACCGTTGACAGTGTGTCCCCAGAGGAGTCGGACCCAGCAGCCGAATCCTAGGTCCCAGTGGCACAGGAAGGAGGGGCAGGGGGCATCAGGAAGCCCCGTGACAGGACAGGACCAACACTGTGCCCGGCGCCAGGACATACGTCCTTAGAGGGTGTGCACAGCCCGACCCCAGGGGGTGCGATTTGCGAAACGCACCTGCTGTGCACGACCTGCCCCAGCAGACGGCAGCCCCGCAGGGTCTCTTACCCGCACAGCCTCCGCAGTGACCAGGTCCTCCTCCGTCAGCTCGAGGCCAGCGCTGTCTGCTCCCCTGAAGAACTGCGAGGCCGGAATCATCTTGCCACCCTCCAGCTGGATGTTCTTCACCAGCAGCTGCAAAAGGAAGGCCGTCAGGGCCCCCGGCTGCCCGAGCGGGGGGCACACGCTCGCTCCATCCCCCACCGAGGCAGGCCCGGGAGCCCAGACCAGGCGAGGAGGCTGCTGCCACAGGGACTCGCTCGAGCTCCTTCCCTGTCAGGCACCCCACCACGCTCTCAAGCTCGAAAACCTGTCATGGTTGGGTTACCCTACAAAACCGACGCCTACTCGTTACACTAAAGTAATTCAAGCACTACCTTGAAAGTCAATGCAGAAAACAACTCATCCCCCAAGAGCCCAGCTTCCAGAAACTCCCGAGAAACCTGGCACAGGTCATCAGGTGAGCTCACGGCCTAGACCGCGTCTGTCGGGTGACCGTGGTCTATGAACACGGCACCTTCTGCACACACCGGACGGAACCAGAGCCGGGTTCCCGGCTGACTGCCCACCCCTGCTGTCTTCCAAAGATGCTCTGGAGCTTTCTGGAGCTGAAGCCTAGCCAGGCCCCAGCTGGAAGTTCCTGAAAGACGCTCAACCAAGGGTCTCCGCGAAGGCTGCTTCTTTACCTTGCTGGCCTCACGGACTCAGGGAGGACTTAGCCCAACCCCTCCTCCTTCCTCCGCCTGCAGCTAGTGGTCTACACCTGCACCCTTCTCATTGACCGCTGTTGGTGGGTAAGCACGGTCATGGCCGTGCAGAGAAGCCCAGGGGCTACGCCTCGCTGCCCCTCACCCTTCCCCGGGGGGGCGGAAACCCAGGCCTGAGCGCCGTGAGGATGCGGGGGCATAGTCGGCAGAAGCAATGCCCAGCGCAGAGCCCGCCCGGGGGGCAGAAAGAGGCTGTCCGGCTCCAGCACCTGTATCTTCGCTGAGAGTTTTCCTCTGCCCTAGCCGCTTCCCTCGATAACTCACAAGCTCTAGAACCCTTGTTTCAGATCTGCTTTGGGAACATGATCCGAGACAGATACGTAGCGTCTGAAGGCATCGACCACGAGTACCTGAAACAGCCAATCACTGCAGACTGCAGGCAGCCTCGGGCCAGCAGGGTGGGCGCCCAGCGTGAGCTCACGCCAGTCCGAGCCAGGCTGCTCCACATCCACCTGGCCTGTACGTGCCACCGCCACCAAGCGTTCAACATCCACAGTGTCTGCTGAAACTCCCCAAAGGGCTCAAAGACCCCTGCCTGTCCTCCTCCTTCTCCGCCCCTGGGACCTCAAGGCCCAGGTCTGCCCCCCGCTGCGTGGGGTGAGTGCTAAGGCAGAGAATCGCGGCTCAGCGGTGGGCCTCAGCGCCAGAGAGCTAGGGCTGGACTCCAGCTCTGCCACGGGCTAACCTGGGCGAAGATGGGCAGGTGATTTAACCTCTTTGCTTCAGTTTTCTACTCGGTAAAATGGGTATAGTACTGATACACGTCTCATACGGTTGTTGGGAAAACTACATTAAATCATCCAACTGTTTTAGAACAGTGCCTGGCACGCTGGCATGCTATAAATATTTAGTTGCATAAATCGTAGCTGTCACTCTGAGCTGCACTCCTCTAAGGTGAGTCAGAGCGTGTTATGTGCCCGGTGTGGCTTCCTTGTTCAAAGAGAAGGAAACTGAGGCACAGAGGTCCAATGACCGTGCCCTGGGCACCCGGACTCCAGTTCCGGGCTCCCCGGAGAGGGCCTCCCCAACTCTGACACCCACCCAGGGCACCCAGCTTGGGTGGGGGCACCTGGCCAGGAAGAGCCCAGGGCCAGCCTTCCCGGGACAGGGAAGAAGTAGGCCGACCCAGCAGTCGAGGGTCTTCCCTCCTGGAGCCTGTGGTCTCCTTTTCCCCTGTTTTCTCCAGAAAAGCCTGGAGTCCCCCTGTGGGGCCCGAGGCCCCGGACAGGCGTGTGTGGCCTTGAGCCTACAGTACGGACAGGGGACCCACAGCAGCAACGTTACCATTCGGTCGTCATTCCCGAAGAGGATGAGTCCCGCTCCGGTGACCACCCCTGGCCGATGGGCTCCTGGGATGGGCAAAGTTTCTCCCTCGGGCGCCAGGCCTTCAGTGCTCAGCGTTGAGCTGAAAAACGTCAGCTTCTGTCGAGGACAGGAAGACCAGGAAGGTGCTGGATGAGAGAGGCCCCCGTGGCGGACCAGAAGGGGCTGAGGGGGGCTGGGAAGTCATGGGGTGGGGTGAGGGTCAGGGCACAAGCGGGGGCACAGACGAGACCTGGAGCAGGCGCTGAGGCCTCAGGGGGGCCCTACGTCGCCGCACATTGGCCCGTGACCTCCGACCCGGGGGGACAGACACCGGAGGAGGTCTGCTGCAGCATCACCGAGTGAGGGTGCTGCCTGGGGACACCACCATCCCTGGCTACTGGGCAAAGGGTCTGGTGGCGGCGCAGGCAGCAGAGGCCCCAGACGGTCTGGCAGCCAGCCTGTTGAGCAGGGCTTGGGACAGCCGGGGGCTTCGTGGAGGACAGGGCTGCCCTCGATGGGGCTCGGCCCAAAGGCCCCACCCCCGGGGCAAAGGCAAGTCAGGGCTGGGCCTGGGGTCTCTGAGAGCTGCTCAAATCCAACACAAACGCAGACCAGCCTTGAAAAGTCCCTGAGAAGACAAAACCAGTTCAGCCACAGGAGCAGAGCTTAGTTTAGCTTATTTTGCAAGTTGGTCAAGACCAACTTGACCTTAGTCACGTCTTGCTTGTGTCTCTGGAAATCGTAAGCAAAATTTGAACTGTTCCTCAAAATGGATATGAAGTAACCGTTAGCCAAATCCCTATCATTTGAGAAAATTCTCGTTATAACCAGTCACTGCCTCCTCAATTCACAAGCTCATCGACAGACCGCGTGCGGTCTGAGGGCTCCTGGTTCCGGAACTGTCTTTTCCGTGTGTGTGCACAAAAAACTTACTTAGCAGTACTTCGCCGATTCATCGGTTTTACTTCTGCTATTTTGGAACTTTTGACAGCCCGGGGCTGAGAGTCGAACAACCAGCACAGCTCGACCCCAGAGCTGCCGCGGGGCCTGGCGGCCTTGCTCTGCGCCAGCCCCTCTCCTTCAGCCGCGGGTCCTGAGGGAGAGGCCGAGGGGGCCGGGGGCGCCTGGCTGGAGTTGGGGGTCTGGGCAATGGCTATGTACCGCTTAGTTCAGCCACATTCTGACAGCTGTGCAGCCGGGGGACACACACGGGGCACTGCCCGTCCCGGCCACGCAGGGACACACCTGCCCACAGGCCTCCGTCCAGGCGCCCGGCACCTTGTCGTTCCCGCGGATCCAGTTATGAATGGCCTCTGCTGGCTGCTCCCAGTTGATCTGCGGGTCAGGACGTGTGTGTTAGTGGTCTCTCCCCGCTCCCTGACCATCTGGGCAACACATCTGGCCTCCCCTCCTGCCCTGATGACCCTGACACTGGGTGGAGCCCTGGGCACGGGTTGGGAAGTCTGGCTTCCTCTCGACTCCAGTCCGAGGCCCAGAGCTGGGCTGGGCCTCCCCCTCGCAACCTGGCTCTGGGTGCGCGTGGACCCTCAGTCTTTCACGGGATGTGAACTCCAGGATGGCTTGGGGAAGATAATGTTCTGTGGTTAAGATGGCCAAGGCCCTACACAAAGTGCAGGCCTGTCCCATCCCATCCCTCCCCCCGGGCGGCTTCTCCTCACTTACAGGGCTCACACAGATCCCGACAGAGCACCCCGCGAGCCCTGAGCACAGCTACAGCCCGTGGGCCCACCTAGGCTCCCGACCTGTGACAGCACCGAGGAACTGAATTCCCTCTGGTGTCACATCTCAGAGATGAGGAGCCAGCACCACGGCTGATTTTTACACCCTTCCCCCCTCACCAGCTCTTCTTCCTGAGGGCCCCGCCTACCTCTTCCTAAGGAGGAACCGGGAAGAACCCAAAGAGACCCTGTTCCCTGCCTGTCCAGGTGCCACTCGAGCCTAGCTCATGCTTCCTGCACTGGGGCTGCTCTTTCTTCTGGCCTTAAACAGGTACGTCCTGGTCGCCCGTTCTCCCCAGCCCGGGCACAGGCAGGCTTTGGGTGGGCAGGGCCCTGGCACTCACCCGGGCTGTTTCCTTCTTCTGAATCCCCTCGTAGGTGGCGCCATCCTCAGGCTGAGGGAGCCTGGGGGCTCTGCCCTCAGCGATCAGCTTCACGGCCTGAACCTGGGGAGACACGGGTTGGTGGGTGTCCCCAGCCTTAGGGCCCCCCAACTCCCAGACCCTGGGTTCACACTGAGTCTGGACCAGGCCACTCGCTGAACAGACCCACCTGGCACCACGCGGGCACGTGACGGGCACCCACGGAATGGGTGCTGTAGGGACAGGTAAAATTAGCTCGAACCTACTTCCAGCCTGAGCAATGAGTGCAAGACCCCGCCCTCTCTCCCACACAAGGCCCTAGAAGATCACGTAAGCTAAAGCCCTCTGCGGGTGTAACACACACCAAGGTCCACGTTTTTGTCTAAAACCTTCCCTGTCTCTTAGGGAGAATGGCTCCTGGACCGCGTGATGGGTTTGGAGGTCCCTAATAAGCAGGAAGCAGTTTCTCTGCTCCAGGAAAGAGGAAGGTTGTGGAGAAGACGTCAGGGAGGTAGGGGAGGAGAGCCAAGGCGCTGGGTCCGGAGGGAGGGAAGGTGGTGGTGGGAGCCCCCAGAGACCCGAGGCTGAGAAGCCGGGAGAACTCAGAAGCGTCTAAGGCAGGACTGCCCAGCGGGAACTTCCCTGGTAATGGACGTGTTCCACGTCAGCCCCGTGTGGTTTCTGGGGACCTGAAATGTAGCCAGTGAGCCTGACGACCTTGATCTTTAACTACAAGTCATTTAAATTAATTTAATAACCACCCGTGACTAGCGGCTGCCCACTGGACGCCGCCCTGAAGGATGCTCTTGGTTGTTTTCTGTAGGATGAACAAGATGACCCCTTCCTGCCTCTCACGTCAAACCTCCAGCAGGTCTCCCTTCTCACTCCTGTGAATAGGTGGATCCAAGGCCGCATAATGGGGCCCAGGGCTGGGGCGCAGCCACCGATGTGCTATGGAGACGTCCTCATCTGATGCCTGTCCTGGCCGGTCTCCCCTGCTGGACACACGGCCTCTACAGGGCCTGCACAACCAGCTCTGACATCAGCCTTTTGGGTCGGCCCTCCTCCTCCTGCGAGAATTCGGTGCAGTGACCACACCTGGGCCAGCCTTGGCCAGAAGCCCCCAAGACCGGAACATGTGACAGAGGCTGCCAATCAGAGCGCTCCCCCATGCCGGCCAGTGATTGGCTCGGGGTCATCACATGACCTAAATCGGCCAATCAGAGTGTCCTCTGATTTTTTATTCATAAATTCTAGGGGAAAGAGGGTTTCTCTTCCCCTAGAATCAAGAGGTGAAAAACTTGAGCCACCAGTGACTACTTTTCCTCCCATTTAAGGGCAACCTGAGGATGAAGCTAATCAAACGGAGGAAAGTAGAATCAGGGCGAAGAAATAGAAAGATAGAATCCTGTGACAGGCCTTAAGCCTCTGGATTCAGCCAGGCTTGATGGCATCCTGCCTGGAGTCTTCTATCTTTTTTTTTTTTTGCGGTACGTGGGCCTCTCACTGTTGTGGCCTCTCCCGTTGCGGAGCACAGGCTCCGGACGCGCAGGCTCAGCGACCATGGCTCACGGGCCCAGCCG
>NC_041231.1:5534139-5558674 GCF_002837175.3 Physeter macrocephalus
GCCCCGCGGCATGTGGGATCTTCCCGGACCGGGGCACGAACCCGTGTCCCCTGCATCGGCAGGCGGACTCTCAACCACTGCGCCACCAGGGAAGCGCTGGAGTCTTCTATCTTAAATGAGCCAAAAATGTCCCTTTTTGGCTAAAGCTTGTTGAGTTGTTCTGACAGTTGTAAGCAAGAGTCCCGCCTTATACAATAATATATGTCCTAATCCTGCCTGTGAAACCCTGAAATGAGCGTACTCTCCCTCCAGAATCCTGGCCAGCTCAGGGCAGCAGGCTGGAGCTGGGCGGGGTGGGGTGGGGGTGGGGCGGGGGTGCCAGCAGGGGAGGCCCTGGGGGCAGCCTTACCATCCCTTTAACGCCTTCGGGGAAGAGGAAGCGGCTGTACAGCGTGCTCACAGTGTCGTCCGGGAGGATCTCACACTCCTTCTGGAGCAGAAGGTCCCCGGTGTCCAGACCATCGTCTGCCCAAAAGATGGTAAACCCCCCCTTTTTGTCTCCATGGATGAGGGTCCTACGGAGCAGAGGAGTGGAACCTGAGTCCGGAAGGAAGGACCACGGAGAAGGAGGCCCTGGGGGCTGCCCCCGTGACCGCCGCCGCCCTGCAACACACCCCATCTCCCCAGGGGATGACCGAAGAAGGAAAATGGCGTTTACTGATGCCGACTGCGTGCCAGCTATTGTGCTAAAAGCCTTAATGCCTCGTGTAACTTTATCCTCCCCACAGGTGTAACAGCATCGCATGCCCCTTTTACAGATAAGGAGACTAAGGCCCAGAGAAGTGAGGACACATGACTGGAGGTCAGGGAGCCTGAACCCTAATCAGACCAGTCCGACTACAAACCCGCTCTCTTTTCCAGCTCAGATGTCTCCACCTCCTGACTGCTCCTCTGAACAGCTCCACCCTCCAGATACGTACATCACCTCTCGTCTCAGACTATCTCGTTCAGGTGACTCTTCCCTCCATCTCTATCTCTTTCCAAGTGGGGGGCTGCTGAGAGCAGGCCTCAGGGAGCCCCTCAGGCCACTCTGCCCCGGCAACCCCGCTGCAGGACGGGAACACTTGGCGGTTCACCGTGGGAACGCAGGGTGCACGGCGCTGCCTGAGCCCGGCTCTTGCTCAGGGATCGTGCTGCGATCTGCTGCGTGGACGCCGTCCGGCGGCGCGCACAGGCACCGCGTGACACCTGCTCCTCAGCCGCAGAGGAAAGCTCGGGCTGAGGGACGGGGACGACTCGGGCAGGTGGGGTGTCTGGGCCCCGTCTCACCAGTTGATGGCCGAGGCCCCCCGGTGCCGGGGGAGCAGACTCGGGTGGTAGATGATGGAGCCGTGGCGGGGGGCGTTGATGATCTCCGGGGGGATGAACTGGCTACAGAAGGGCAGCACGTTGAGCTCGGCTCCCAGGGCCCGGTACGTCGCCACCACGCTGGGCAGAGCCTGGCCCCGCGCCCGCCAGCGGGGGATCTTGAACACCGGCACCCCATCCTTGTCGGCCTTCAGGCCTGTGGGACAGCGGGTGAGAGACTGCCCCCCGCTGCTGCGCCCGCTCGGACGCGGCCCCTCTGCCTGCCCCGCGGGGTGGCTCCCGCACCTCCTCCCCGAGCCTGTCCCCCCAGCTTCCCCCGCTGCCCAGCCGGGCTGCCCTGGGCAGCCCAGAGGGGACGGCGCCGGGCAAGGCCCGGGCCTCAGGAGCCGCTGTGCCTGCCGGGACTGACCTCTGCTGACCGCCGCCCTCTCCCACACGCCTGCCTGACCCCTGGCCTCTTCAGGTGCCCGGAGCAGGGCACCCTCCCCGCGGGTCTCATGTGCAGTCCGCAAGTCCCCAAGTTCTAGAATGCAGCCTCCTGCCTCTGCCTGCCCCACTGCCCCTCAGAGGTGGCGCTGCCCCTGCAGTCACTAGCCGCTTCCTCCGAGCTCCCCTCTGCCTGCCCCTCAGCCCCTGTCCAGCGCTTCCCAGCCCTTGGCTCTCTGGCACACACCCGGCTGATGTGTGGCCCTGGCTGACCTCACCCACCACCGGTCCCTCTGTCTCTGTGCCCTGGGTTCAGGGACGTGGGTCCACGTGAGCAGACCGGACCATGCTTGCAAAAGCTGTCCCCACTGGGACCAGGGACATCTGCTGGACATCTGAGGTCAGGTCAAGAAGCAGCCCCAGCCGGGCTCAGAGCTGCTGGCAGGGGTCCCCGAGTGGCTACGGGCAGGACTCAGGCTGTGCTACGGGCTGCGGTGGGCTCAGATCTGGAGCCGAGGCCTGGCTGGCACGGGGGCAGCCTGCACGCCCCATCTGGGGAGACTCTCTGTTCCTGACGCACCAAGCCCTGGGGCCTGGCAGCCCCGCCAGGCCCCTTTCCTCGTCCGGACCCACATTCTGAATCCATCAGGCCTGAGAAGGACCCGGGAGGGGCCCGAGGGTCTGTTCATCGAGCTGAGGGCCCTGCTTCCTGCTGCACTGCTGAGGTGCCCTCGGGAACTTGTTAGCAATGCGAGTCCCAGGTCCCTCCGGACCCTCTGAGCAGGAACTGCGGGGGGCCGGGGGCAGCGTCGGGGCCTCAGCACTCTGCTCAACAGGTGCCCCCCGAGACGCGGTGCAGGGCACGCTCACGTCCGAGAACGCTGGCCGCGGAGACTCCCGCCTGGGGGCCTTTTCAGAGCATGGCTGCCGCGGTCGGGCGGAGCCAGAGTGGTCAGACTGAGGGCCCTGGGAGTAGGCCAGGCTTCTCCACGGCCCTTGTCCAGGACACAAGCCCCACCCTGCAGTCCACCTGGTTCCAGAAAACCCCGGCGGCCCACTGGCACCTGAGCAGGGTCCGGGGTGGACCGTGAGTGGCCGCTTCTGTCCGGGAAGCCCACAGCCCCACACAAGGCCCCGCAGGCTCTGCGCCCACCACCGCCCACGGGGCACCCCTTCTCCGTGCTCCCGGGCCACCCACTCACCTAGGGGGTCCGCCTTCCCATCCTTGTCGGGCACAGTGAACACGCCCACGACCTCGTGACCCGCCTCCCTCAGGTGGCAGTAAACTTCCTGGCCGAACAGGCTCTGTCCGATCACTGCGATCTTCATGGCGGCGGGGCCGGGGCGGGAGGACCTGGGAAAGGAATACGACCTCGGCGTCAGACAGGGCTCGCTGGCCCAAGGGGGCAGCCCACCCGCCCCCCGCCCCAACCCCTCGGCCCAGCTCTGGGCTCCCTGGGCCGCCGGCCACTGCAGGGAGGCGGCCGCATGAGGAACGAAGGAAGAGGTCCTGAACGGTGGGCCTGTAGATACTGCAGCGTGAGTCGCATGCGAGCGCAGCCTCAGGGACTCCTCCCTGGAACCTCCAACACGGCACGGGGCCCTGCGTGTGGTGTCTTCCCAGGCGTATCTGAGCATGTTTCTGTAACGAACCAGTCCTGTCACCTCGGTCAAGTCACATCAGCTTCCGTTTCCTCACTTGTTGATGAGAAAGAGGCTCCTCAAACGCTTCCAGCCTGCAGGCCAGGCTCTCCCTGGGCAGGAAGCAGCAATGGGCCTGGACTTTGGCTGCGTAGAGACAGATGCCCAGTGGACGGGCCGAGGACGGAAGGTGGCGTGGGAGGTGCGACAGGTGCCACTGGGCTGCATGGGAAGACGCGCGGCTGGACCAAAGTTTGCTCGTTCACTCACCACGCTCATATCCATAAAACCTATTATCTACTTGATACGTTTCTTTAAATTATCTATCTACACAAATACACATTTTTGGAGAAAATTTTATTGAAGTATTACATGCTTCGGACATAGAGAAAAGTGTACAAACCGTAAGTATGTAGCTCAATGAATATTTACAAGCTGAACACACCAGTATAATCAGCGCTCACATAAAGAAACACTCCAGAAGCCCATTTAGATGACAGAGAGGTAGAACACGGGTAGACTCCGTGTACATAAATGGAGTCACGCTGCGCGATGCTCTGTGGATCGTTTCCCCTCAGCGCTGTCCACGCAGCTGTGCTGTGTCCACTGTCATCGCTCCACAGTGTCTTCCTGTGCGTGTAAGTAAATACGCTCGTGTATGCATCCTACTGTGGGTGGACGTTTGGGTGGTTTCCAGCTTGAAGCTATTACCAAGACGGATGTGACACAGATTCTGGCACGTTGTTCTCACTGAATACAAGAATACACTTCCGTTGGGTGTGTACCTGGGAGTGGAATTCCTGGGTCCCAGGTGTGAAAATGTTCAGCCTTACCAGCCTCTGCCAGTTTTCCAAAGTGGTTTTACCGATTTCCATGTGCTTTGCATTGCAGCGTCCTATCTGTTCATTTTACTATCCTGCTGACAGGGGCTGGAGCTATCCTGCTGGGGTTTCATTGGCGATTCTCTGATGGCTGATGAAGGTGAGCACCTTTTCCTACGTTTGTCAGCCACTTGGATTTCTTTTTGTCTGTTTTTTCCACTGGGTGACATTTTCCTTACTGATTTTGTAGGAGGTTTTTGTTTGCTTGGTATTGTTTCATTTTGTTTTAAAATAATCTAGACTATGAGTCCTTTGTCAGATCTATTTATGAAAAACATCTTCTCCAGTTCTGTGGCTGGACTCTTTACTCTGTGGTGCCTTTTGATGAACACAATTTCTTAAACTCAGCATAGTACCCTGCGTCAAAATCTCCCTTTACGCTTAGTGGGCTTTCTATTCTGTTTAAGAAATCTTTGCTTCCTCCAAGTTCCTAGAGATGTTCTCTTCGCCTTCTAAAATCTTTACTGTTTGACAGAGGAGCAAAGGCAACACGATAGAGCAAAGATGGTCTTTTCAACAAATGATGCTGGAACAACTGGATGTCCACACGCAAAAGATGAATCTAGACACACATCTTACACACGTCACAAAAATTAACTCAGAACGCACCACAGATGGAAATGTGAGATGCAAAAGTATAAAACTCCTAGAAGATAGCACAGGAGAAAACCTAGATGACTTTGAGTAGCCGGTGACTTTTTAGATACAACACCAAAGGCACAATTCAAGAAAGAAAAAAATAAGCTGGACATCATCAAGATTAAAAAGTCTGCAAAAGACACTGTCAAATGAATGAGAATGGTGGTCCTGTGTGTGTGTGTGTGTGTGTGGTATGTGTGTGTGGTGTGTGTGATACGTGTGTGAGGGTGGTGTGTATGTGTATGTGGTGTTTGTGTGTGTGTGGCATGTGTGTATGGTACGTGTGTGTGGTGTGTATGGTGTGTGTGTGTGTGTGGTGTGTGATATGTGTGTGAGGGTGGTGTGTGTGTGGTGTGTGTGTGTGTATATGGTACATGTGTGTGTGGTGTGTATGGTATGTGTGTGGTGTGTACGGTGTGTGTGTGTGGTATATATGTATGTACACGTGTGTACTGGCAGAGAAAAAGCCTGGAAGGACTCACACAGAAGTATTAAAAGTCACCAGGTAGGGTTGTGGGGTTTGGAAGTCTTTTGATGATGGTAATTCTCTTTTTCTTTCCAGAATGTTTTATTTTTATTTTTTTAATTGAGCGTATATTACTTGTGGAAAAATAAAGGGGACAAAGAAGATCTCTTTGGAAGCAGGGAGGCAGGGTCAGGGAAGCCACCTGTGGAGCTGGCGGGGCAGGAGCCCTGGGCAGGGACAGCCCACCTTGGGCTTTGGCGACAGGTGGGGGAGGCGCAGAGCCCTCGGTGCCCTCTTCCCGGGGACGCTGTGGGGCTGAGGTGGCAGCAGGGGGACCGTCGGGCTCCCCAGGCCCCCCGCCCCAGCCCAGCGTCCAGACCCTGCCCAGGGCGTTGGCCCCCTGCTCCGAGCCCACTGAATTCCGTCTCCGGTACCCGAGGGAGATTCTGCCTCCCCTAGGCAGGTGGCAGGTGAGGGGCCTGGACAGATGCGCCAAGGGCCCGGGCTCTGAGTACACGCAGCTAGTGCAGCCCCCAAACCAGGTCGTGGGGCGGGGCTGGGGCTCTGGGGTCCCAGCTCCGGCCCCCCCACCCACCCCGCCCGGCGCAAGAAGGACGGCGGCGCAGGCGGGGGTAGGGCTGGAGCTCTCCAATCACAAGAGGTCCTCGTTCCCGGCCCCCAGATCTGGCCAATCAGGGGGGACCATTCCCCATCCCGAAAATGGGGCGAGGCACTTGGCCGGGGGCAGGCGGCGCAGCGGGGCAGGACCATCTAGTCACCTTCGGTTCGTCTCCTTCCCTCTGCGGCCTCAGTTTCCTCTTCTGTAAGCGGGGCTGATAACCCCCCAGGCCGCCCCGCCCTCCCCCACGCCACCGCTGCACGACCCTCCGCAGGCCCTGCCCCGCACCGCGGTCCCGTAGCCAGAGGAACCCGCGCCAGGCCGGAGCCTCGGCTGCCCCCAGGGGAGCCCCGACTCGCGTCCCCGCGGCCAGGCTCGCGCGCCCCCAGGCGCCTCCGCCGGGGGACCTGAACCCAGCGCCTCCGGAGCCCCCGGGGCCGCGAGCGGGGGCGGCCTCCCTCCCTGGGGCGCCGGGGAGCGGGACTCACCACGCACGGGAGGAGCGCACGCGTCGCTGGCCAGAGCGGACCTCTGAGTCCGGGTCCGGGCAGGGGACAGCGCTGGCGCTGGCCCCGCCTGGGCGGTGGGGAGGTGGGGCCGGCCCCTGCCAGTCCCGGAGCCCCGGCCAAGGCCAGAGCCCGGGAGGGGAGGGGCCGGGTCGGGCGGAAAGCCCCGCCGGGGGTGGGGGTGGGGGTGGGGGTGGAGGGGAGGGAGCTCCCGGGCTGCGACCCCTCCCGGATTCACAGGGCTTTGCAAAGGCCCCGTGGTTGTGAGCACCCGGCAAGGCTGACGGGATAAGGGGAAAGCGGCCAGGCGGGTCACTTCACTCACTGGCTCAGGAACTCTCCACGTGCTGTCAAGGGGGAGGGAGCCCCCGGGCTGCGACCCCTCCCGGATTCACAGGGCTTTGCAAAGGCCCCGTGGTTGTGAGCACCCGGCAAGGCTGACGGGATAAGGGGAAAGCGGCCAGGCGGGTCACTTCACTCACTGGCTCAGGAACTCTCCACGTGCTGTCAAGGTCTTGCTCCGGGAAACGCACCCATACTTCGGGAGGCTCCTACTTCAACGTCACATCTTAAGCGAAGCTTTCCCTAACCACACCCCCGCTAGGAAAGACCCCCTCGTCACATGACCACAGAAGGGCTTCAGCATTCCTTCAGGCACCCTCTCAGCCGCAGGTTTATCACTGCTTTTGGGATTATCTGACTGGCTCCCCCACTGGAACACGAGGTCAAAGACGGTCTCAGCACCTGGCGTAGTGCCTTGTGTTTAGTAGGTGTTCAATAAAACTTGTGGAATAAATGGCTGAATGTGAGGAGCCTGGGGTGGGAAAGTTGTGTGAGAACGTTGAAGCTGGAATAGAGAAAAGTGCCAGGTGACACTGAAAGAATGGCTGGGAGATCGGACACCCCAAAACGGTGTTAGGAAATCAGAGGAGAACCCATAGTCTTAGGGGGTGTACAGAGAGGAGGGGAGTTTAAGCAGCAAGTCTGAGCACTGCCATCTGCAGTAACATGGAAAGCAGAAAACGTGCCAGGGGACCCAGGCTGTCCGGCTAGGGCCATTTCCAGGCAGAATGTTGAAGGTGCCTCCTGACTTCTTCTTGCTGCTTATACTAAATGTGAGAGAAGACAGATAAGCCAAAGGAGGACTGTTAAATAAAAAGGAACCAGAACTTGCTGGTTTTCAAATTTCCTAGCTTCTCTGGATGTCAAGTGAGGCTAAAATTAACACACAACTCGCAGGTGAAGGGAGACATGAGGCATGGCCATGGCAGGAAAAGAGGGTCTAAAGATGAAGCCCAGTGTATGCTGTAAGATCCTTTGGTAAGTTCTCAAAGAGGTCAAAAGTGGCACCTCAGAGTATTCGGTTCAACAGTAGGACTTCCGGGAAGCTTAAAAGCTGTCATTCAGGGCTTCCCTGGTGGCGCGGTGGTTGAGAATCCACCTGCCAGTGCAGGGGACACGGGTTCAAGCCCTGGTCTGGGAAGATCCCACGTGCCGTGGAGCCACTAAGCCCGTGCGCCACAACTACTGAGCCTGCGCTCTAGAGCCCGCGAGCCACAACTACTGAGCCTGTGCGCCACAACTACTGAAGCCCGAGTGCCTAGAACCCGTGCTCTGCAACAAGAGAAGCCACCGCAACGAGAAGCCCACGCACGTCAACGAAGAGTAGCCCCGCTTGACACAGCTAGAGAAAGCCCGCGGGCAGCAACAAACACCCAACACAGACAAAAAATAAATAAATTAAAAAAAAAAAAGTTGTCATTCAGCAGAAGCCCAAGGTAGAGAAGGGTGTATCTCAAAGAGGTTGAGTGGGTTTGCCAGCGGATCAAAGGACTGAACCTCAATAAGATTCATAGAAGACACACTTGGTTTTTAAAAGAATTATATTGGCAAAAGCTTGGACTGAAAGTATCAGAGACAGTGCAAAATGAAAAGAGACCTCTGGAACTCCCCTCCCCCTCTCCCAAATTCTTCTGGCAGGAAGCAGCCTGAGAAACCACACACGTGCAAACATAGGGTACCTTTTATGGAAATGAAAGGATGGCTTGCAGAGCAGAAGGAAGAGCCCAAAGGTGGAACCAAGAGCACGAGGACACACTTTCAGGCCAGAATCAGACCGAGTCCTAATGAAGGAGCTTCCAGGATCTGCCCAGGGGATTTCAGGACTGTACGGATGAGTGACACCTGTGCGCCTCCCAGTCCCGTCCCCTTCGAGTGCCTGTGGTGGCCACGCTGTGCCTGTCCCACTGCTGTGTGCTGGGTGTGGGCTGGGGCTGGGAGTGCAGACAACTGGTCCTTGAATTCACAGGTGTTCAGATTGAGAGCCACTGTACCCCAGGAGCCTCCTCCACATCAGAAGCTGGTTCAGACGCAGACTCTGGACTTTGAGCCCAGCCTGCCGTGGCTGGGACTTGGGGAGTGCGTACGTTTTGCGTGTGGGAGAACTGAGTAATTTGCGGGCTCTTGGAGGACTGCGGCGGCTTAGAGGTCTTTAACACGCCCCTTCAGGAGAGGAGTGCAGTTCCTCGAGCCCTTGAGTGTGGCCTGAACTCCGTGGCTCACTTCTCACACGTGCGACGTGGTGGAGGTGACAGTGTGTGACCCTGAGTCCATCCTTTCAAGACCAGATCGAGGAGTGGGGCCTGAGGTCAGACAGTGTTAGAAGACAGCTCTCCTGCATCCTAGAACCGCACGGCGCTCTGAGTGCGTCACACCGCACCCACCTCTGCCAGCTCAGCTCGCTCTGCGGAGTGCCCCTGCCCTTGGTCTACACGAGCCTTGCTTCGGCTCAGGGATGGGCTCCTGCAGCCCCAGCCCTCCTCCCTTGGGATCCCACGTTCATAGCACAACTCACACCCTAATATACTTTGCCATATGTTTGTCTGTCTTTCCACAACGGCAAGAGTCCTGAGGAGGGGGAAGGGTCTCCGTCAGCTGCCTCTAAAGAGGCCCCAGAGGGCAAGTGTGGATGGAGGATGCCCCCAACAGACAGGGTCTCTGCTGAGCCTTCTGCGGGCCCCTCGGTGGCCGGGAGCACAGGGGGGCCTTGCTCGGCCCTAGGCTGAGGGTCAGAGGCAGTCTAGGGGTGGCTTAGGGGGTGAGTGTGGCTCAGGCCAGGTGGACGCGTGACCAGATGGAATCTCTTTCTGTTGTGTAAGGATGATTCAGCTGTCCTTCAGGAACTCACGAGCTGGGTGCTGTGTGTAGGCTGGAAGGGAAACATTAACTAGGGAGCTCCGTGGCCTTTGGAAAAGCAAAGTCAGTGGCCGCATGACCCAGGCTTTCTTCTCCAACTTGGGGTCAGTGATTCCTTTGCCCAAGTCCTAAGGTCTCCTGTTCAGGTGGAAAGTGAGACCCGCCCCCCCAACCCCCTGCGTCTACCCACCTTGTGAAGTATTCATGGTGTCACCTGATGCCCAGCCCCCATGGGGACTGAGAATTCAGGATGGTTTTCCTCGATATTCCCCCTTGAAATGGGCAACATGGGATTTTACATATTGTCTTAGTTCAAGGCTGGTAACACGATACCACAGGCTGGGTGGCTTATAACAACAGACACTCCTCGCTTGGGGTTCTGGAGGCTGGAGGTCTGAGGTCAGGGTGCCAGCATGGTCGAGCGAGGGCCCTTCTCTGGGTCACAGACTTCTCGCTGTGTCCTCACGTGGCAGAAGCAGCGAGGGAGCTCTGGGCTCCCTTTTCTAAGGGCACAAATCCCCTTCACGAGGTCTCCACCCTCATGACCCGATCACCTCCCAAAGCCCCCACCTCCTAATACCAGCATCTTTGGGGGTTAGGATTCAACATACAAATTCGGGGAAACGGACATTCAGACCACAGCACAGACAGAGGTAAAGTATGAGTGAACCTTCACACAGCTCCTGGCTTTGAACCGAAATCCACACAAGGACCTGGAAATAAAAACAAGCGTTTCTGGAGAGCCGGGCTGACAGTCACAGGGTGCACAGCCGTGCTCCCGCGAAGGCCTCGCGCAGGGGCCTGTTGACCCCTATGTAAAATCAAACCTTGGTGGGGGGTGGTTGGGTTTGTATCCCCAGCGCCTGCGACAGTGCCTGGGCTGCAGGTGGCCCCCCAGGAGCTCAGTGCAGGGGAGCGAGTGAGAACGGCAGAGGGCCGGGCGCAGCGTCCCTCCTGGAGGTGCTTGTAGCCCAGCGGGGGAAGCGCTGTGATCAGTGAGAGGGGAGACATCAGGAGCGGGGCCTGGGCTGCATCAGGCCTCCCTGGGAGGACAAGGCCTGGCGGGGCCCGGATGAGTTTAATCAGGAAACACCTGATTAAGTCAGTTGAATCATCAGGGACCCCAGGTCAGGAGCTAGGAAACACGTGCAAAGACAGAATCGATCACAAGTTCATGATGAACTTTCAGCTCAAGTTCAGCTGCAGCATCTCACTGAACCCTCTGGTCTGCCCTCTGTGCTGCTCTCCTCCTGGGACGCCGATGGTCACAGCGGCTCCCCCCAGCCCCGCACACCGGCTGGGAGCAGCCGTGGTTCCTCTCGCATCTGGGCACGCTGCCCGGTGGCGCCGTCCCGCACACACGTGCACGGCAGCGGGCGTGGTGCTCTCCTCCTGGGACGCCGATGGTCACAGCGGCTCCTGCATTCCCCCAGCCCCGCACACCGGCTGGGAGCAGCCGTGGTTCCTCTCGCATCTGGGCACGCTGCCCGGTGGCGCCGTCCCGCACACACGTGCACGGCAGCGGGCGTGGGCTCGCGTGTGGCCGCTGGGACGGCTTCCTGGTGCACGTTGCAGGGTTTCACACACTCCTGCCCCCCAACCAACAAAACTGTAGCAAAGATCCTTACGTGCTGGAACTTTTCTGAAGGCTGCTTTTCCAAATGTTGAATTGCTGAGTTACATGGTATGGACAGTTTTGATATTAGCAGATATTACCCAAATTTGCTTTTTGAAGACGTTACAATATGTCACGCTTCCCCCTCACACTGCAGGGTAAGAGAGCACTGGAAGTTGTCTGACTTTTTCATTTCTGCCAACCAGAACCTCAAAACCAGAATCTTACCGTCGCTTTAAAATTGCAACTTTGTGACACCAGAGAAACAAACTATCACCTTTCACTATGTTTATTAATGATGTGGATTCTGCTTCTATAATTTGCCTGCATTTTCCCTTTTTTCTCTTTGTCTTTCTGTCAATTTATAGAAGCCCTCTGTATACTGGAAATAAGAAAAGCTTTTACGTTCTGAAACAAGTTCGTATGAAAAGTGAATCATTTGAGACAGTCTTGAATAATGGCGCGTCATGCCCTTCAGGAATCGAAGGACCAGGACGTCCAGATGGAAAGGACTCGCCTGGCACCACTTCCATGAACGGAAAAGCAGGTGTCCACACAATTTCAGAACAGGGAAAAGGGAGGGCACTGAGAACCAAATAAAGAAGGAGGCTTTCTCAGAAGCAAGAACCACTGCTCTCAAAATTATGAGGGAAAATTACTTTCAAATATTTTATTCCCAACTCAAACTGAGACACGGAGGGAAGGTAAGGGACACTCTGAAGACAAGCTAGTACTGAAAGTTACACCCAGACACACACACACGCAGCATTCTTTCTGAGAGGCCCCTGGAGCACGTGATCCAGAAAAACAACAAAATAAACCCAGAGACAGCGGGATTTGGATCAAGGAAACAGGGTTCAGCATAGGAAGTAAAAAAGGACAATCTCAGGATGGCCGGCCAGGCCGGACAAGCGTCCACAGAGAGGGGCTTGGACGGAAGCCCACAGATTCTACATTAGGAGAAGCACCAAAGAAAGAACACCGCTATGCATGTGACAGGCCTGATGGGGCATTTCAGAAAAATAAAAAATAAAGACCCATACGTTGCAATTGAGCCCATTTTAAAAACTAACTCTAAGAATAACCAAGAAGTGGACCAGGGAGAAAGATCACAATGTCCTACTGTGTCTCTACAGTGCCTAGTGACGCACAGTCGTGATAGGTTCTTCAGTTTATAACCGATTATTCATTTTACCAAACTTTCGCTCTTCCTGTACCGGAAGGTCGGGGGTGAGGGAGAGGGGGGAGTCACCGGTGAGGACTAGACCCTCGCCTGTGTGGTGACGGACTCGCGGCTCTGGTCAGACCTCCTCCCCGAGCCGCAGTCCTGGACGCCTGCTGCTTGCAAACACTGACCAAGTCAGAGGCCACCTCACGGTCCTGGAAGGCCCACTGCCCGGCAGGCACCGTTCTAGGCACAGGGACAGGGGAGCGAAGCCAGCGGCTGAAGGAGCGGACGTGCTGTGGACGCGGCGCCCGCGTGAGGCGGCGGGGCAGGGCTGGACGGGGTCTGGAGGCCTTCTCGTCCCGTGCTCTTAGTGCTGTTCAAGTGTTTAACAGCACGTGCTGTTTTCATAAAAACAAATGGGTCGTTCCAACTCCCTTTCTCCCTCACTCTCTCTCCTACGGGGACTAGAAAAGCCCCACGCAGGGGACAAGGTCTGATGGGTTGCGTCCCACGCCCTCGGGAGGGCCACCCCCGATCCCCTCCCAGACCCAGCCTCTGTCCACGGGGGACCAGAGCCACCTGCTGCGTGTCAGGCAGACCCCAGGGCACACTGGGAAGCACCAGGCCGGGGAGAAAACCCCTGGGCTTGGCGCCGTTGCAGTGTTTTCAGTTGCTTGTCACCAAGTGCAGGTGAAGAGGCGGGGCGGCCGGGACAGGGCCCAGGCGGGAGCTGAGGTGAGGCCACCAGGCGGAGGCCACCCGCCATCAGCTGCGCGCCAGCTCTCGGGGCTGGGGTGCTGAGAGAGGCGGTGGACAGCGGGCAGCCAGGCACCGGGCCCTGCTGCTTACGGACGACGCGACGAAGCTCCGCAAGCGCCAGGATCACACGCCGCAGAGGCCGGCGGACTTAGGGGCCTCCGTACACCACGCGGGGAGGGGGGCCCCCGGGGCTTGAGCCGGAGGCGTCCCCAGGACACGCCCCCCTCTCCCGGAGTCCAGAGCAGTCCCCAGTGCTCCGCCCCCCCCCCCACGCAGGACACGTGCACACGCGCTCCCTACACTAAAGCTCCTTTGTGGTAACACACGCTCCTGAAATGGAGTTTTCGTCTCTGCAAAGCAGAACGGACACGTACATACACGGCAAGGGGATGTGCTTCGTCATCGCTAGAGACATTCACACCTCACCCCTCCCGTCAAAGCGCCGGGAGGCCTGGACCTCCCTCGGATCCGCCTGGACCGGCCACGGCCGTCCCGGCTGGCCTGGGGGGCTGGCCCAGCCGGAGTCCGTGACCCCACGCCACCCAAGGCGGGGCTGGAGGGTGGGCAGGACTCCGCGGGCTCCCTGGACCCTACACAGACGACGGCTGGAGCGCGGCGGCCAGAGCGTCCCACTTCAACGTGCGACCGGGGCGGAGTCGAGTGCCGCTCGACAATTCAGTTTAGGATAAGCAGAGCGCAATTAAAAACAAGGGACGCACGCGAACAAGCTCACGTGCCTGTCAGATGTAAGAAGGCCAGTCCCGTTGGACCAGCAGAAGCAGAACGCAATACGCAGGTCAGAGTCCAGGACACCGAAAGGACGGTCTACAGCGAGGGCGCGCGACTGGAAGGGTGTCTTTTAACCGGGTTTCCGTAACTTCTTTTAAAAGTTAAAATTAAAGAAAAAATAATAATAAAGGTCCACACAACCACCCCAGCTCCCTGCAGATGCGACTCCACACTCGTCCCAAGGGCCCGTGAAAGCCAGGCCCTCCCTGGAGGCCCGGGCGCCTAAGACCTGCACCAGACGCGGCCTTCAGGCCGCCACGGAAGCGCATGTGTCAAGGTGCAGCCGCAGGATGCCTGCTTGGCTGCTGTGGGAATGCCTGCCCACCGGGACTCGTCTCTGCTGGGTGTTGGCAGCCACAGCTCAGGGACCTCCGCCCCACGAGGCAGCCCTGGACCCGAGGGAGATGGGGTGGACGGCTAAGAGCGTCCCCTCCCCGGAGACGGCGTGAGATGCGTTTCCAAAGGCTCCTCGGGAGGCTCGTGGGTTGGACAAGCAGAGGCCGCCCTGCCAGGAGGCTGTATGGCTCTGCCCTCCCCGTCACCTCCTCCGGTGCCGCCTTCCCAACCCAGGACCCACACGTGCGCCCTGGGCCAGTACTCTCGCTCTGGTCGCCACGCCGACCTCAGTCCCTAGAACGTCGCGCACACACTGAGCTCTCCTGGGGCCCTGGCCTCTCTTCGGACTACACTCCTCCTCACCCTGCAGGTCACATTCGTGTCCCCTGCCTGGGCAGTGCTGCTCTCTAGGCACCGTCCACTCAGCAGGGCTGTCTGCACCAGTGCCCGGGCTGGGCAGAGCAGCTCACCATACTCGGGTGCAGAGGGCTCCCCCCCGAACACACACATACACTGCTCCATGCATTAGGTACTGGGGAGCTGAAAGGGCCCAACAGTTATGCGGGGTCAGTCGGGGGGTTACTTGGCTGGAATGTCTACGGACAACATGCTGGTCGTGGCCAGCGGACGGCCCCCGGATGGCCCAGGAGGCCAACGACAATCCGTCCATGGCCTCTTCCTCAGGGGTGCCCGGGGCTGATGACTCGGGTGCTGTCTGGGGGAGCTCGGTGTCACCTCTGAGACCCTCTCTGGTGGGGCCCTGACGGGGCCCTACTGCAAACAGGAGCGTGGCGCCCTATCCCTGGGCGGACGCACCCTGCAGCGAGCCGCCCGCCGAGGCAGGCCTGGCTAGCCTCACAGGCGGCTCTCCATTTTGAGGGTTGCTCTGGTGAGTTCGATCCCAGCGACGGGTTCCCCAAGCAGGGAGTTTGGACGGGGAAGGGCTGCCCCAGCTCTCCTGTGTTCTGGGCTTGTGCAATTTCTCTGTTGATCAGATTGAGTAAGCCCCACTGAGGTCACTGCTGGCACAGGAGTTGGTAACTGGGGAGGGAGCCGTCCCCACCAGGGCATGCGAGAACCTTTCCCGTAAGGGTTTTCTGAGCTTCCTGGAAATTGCTGGTGTCTCTAGTGGCAGATGGGCCACTGAGTTTAACCAACATTTGAACAAACACCCACTGTGTGTTGGCCCTGATGAAAAGGACAAGGTTCCTGTGCTTCTGAGGTTCAAAGTCGGGGCAGGGAAAGAGAGCTGTCAAAGACCATTCTTTCTCTTGCTAAAGGTGCGCTAAGCACCTGCTGTGCTGCAAACGTTGTTCTGGACGCTGGGGGTACAGAAGGAACACAGATCTCAAAACACACCTCGCCCTCCTGGCACTTACATCCGATGGCTGGCGGAGGACAGTAAACAGAATAAACACGGCAGGTATAGAGTATGTGAGATGCAGAAAAGTAAAGCCGGGAAGAGGAAGAGGAGGGTGGGGGACGTTGTCTTTTAAACAGGGTGGTGAGAGAAGTTTCAGGAGACAGTGACGGCTGAGCAGAGGCCTAGAGAAGGTGAGGGAGCCATGTGGGCCCTGGGGAAGGGCATACCTGGGGGGAGATGCACCTGGGGGAAGAGCACATCTGGGGAAAGATACACCTGGGGAAGGGCACACCTGGGGGAAGATACACCTGGGGAAGGGCACACCTGGGGGAAGATACACCTGCGGAAGGGCACACCTGGGGGAAGATACACCTGGGGAAGGGCACACCTGGGGGAAGATACACCTGCGGAAGGGCACACCTGGAAGAAAGGGACACCTGGGGGAAGGGCACGCTGAGCACAGGCTCTGGGGCAGAGCTGTGCCTGGCAAGCTCCTGGATGAAGGGGAATCAGGGTGCATCCAGCACCTGGGTCGTGGGGGGCCACGGACCACACATCACCTTTCCTCACTCCTCATTCACTAAGGGCTGTGGGCAGTGAGAGTTACATGGGGAGGGGAAGCTGAAGGCTGGGCCTGGGAGCAGAGGCGGCTCCCCCAGGCCCTTGCAGGCGCTGGCCCCCACTCACGCTCTCCTCAGCCAGCTCCTTGGCCTCATCAAGGACCCTACTGTCCTCTTTCCATCCCCTGATACACTTCCTTCCAGTACCAAGCAATGCCTGAAGTTGTCCAGTTTATTAACGAAATTCTACTCACTTATTTGCCCCCTTTCAAGCCCTAGAGCAGCCCCAGCCCAGCCCAGCGATGGTCAGTGAATGCCTGTGGGAAGGTCCTGCACCCGTGAGGCCGGTCCCGGTCCCTGCCCCCTCCTCTCCCTCCCTTCGTTCCAGAGGAGAGGCGCCCTTCACCTCCCGGGCCGCCCAGGCCCCAAGGCTCTGGACCCCATCCTCCGAGACACCCCAGGGCCTCTTCCCTCACCGTTCATTCTCTCCTCACCGCTCTCTGCCGATCACTGCCCAGCACTACGCTGTGTGCTCAGGTGTGCCCCGTGCTGCAGACCCTCTTCCCCTGTCTCCCTGCCGACCTCCCCCTCCCCTGGTCACGCAGACCTCTAAATCCCAGGCTCTGCTCACCTGGGGGTTGGGACAAGATTCGGAGTCAGCAGCCATCAGAAGCGTCACGCAGGAATGTGTGTGCCGTGCAGGTGGGGTTCTCCCCGAGAGAGGGTCTGTAGCCGTGGTCAGAGTCTCACTCCCAAAGGATAAGAACCCTGGGATGCTCACTGCGTTCCGTCTGCACGCAAAGATTTATTAGAAACTGTATTTCTAGAGGAGGGGCACCTGCCTTCTTCTCGGGGGCCGTCCGCCCAGGCCTGGGCCGGGCGCCCACGGAGGGAGAGGGCTCAGCGGCGTCGGCTGTGCTTGTGGAACCAATGCCCGGGCCTGGGGGCTCCGTCCTGCAGGTGATTTTATGCTTTTTCACGTTGGCACATACTTCAAAGAATTTCCCAGTTATGGTCCAATCAGACCAGCTACCCTACTTCATACCATGTTTTCCAACCTCAGCACATACACAGTAACATTTTAACCGTTCAGAAGAACACTTTCGGTCATCTGGAAGACGCAGGAAGCCCGTGTGCACCTTGGCCGGAAATTTCCCAGCATGCAACCCTGCTAACGCACTCACTGCAAAACCTCTCCCACCCCCCTGGGGCCATGGACCAGGAACCAGATGTATTCAAGGTGCGAACGCTGTTTCTAGATATTTTATTTTTGTTATTGGGGCTGTAAATGGGATCCTCGCTCGCTATATTTTGTAAGGGGTTATGGCTAGTGTGTACACAGGCACCTTATCCCTGCGTTTATCTTGTATCCAGTCACTTTCCTCTGTTCTCTACTCCTGTCCTGAGCACTTTCAGCCCCTTTGAGGGAGGACGATATTTCTCTGCCCCGTGGACACCAATTCTTGGCCAATGACTTGGGGGCTCAGTGCTGGATCCTGAGGGGGGAAGCGGTGTGTGCCCCTCTAAGCAGAAGCTCTGGGCATCGACTCCAGCTTTAAGACCACCCCCCCCACACACACACACACACAGCGGCCTGAAACACGGCACGCCATCATGCAATGACGCTGGGGTCAGGGACATGGATGCGGTCAGGAGTTCTTCCTCGGGGTTTCTCAGGTCTCTGCTGCGGCTGCAAGTCCTCTGAAGGCTCAGCTGGGCTGGAAGTCCAGCATGGCTCAGTCACGTCGCTGGCAGGCAATGCTGACCGTCACCCGGAACCTCCGCTGGGGCCCGTGACCGGAGCACTCATACTCGGCATCTCTGTGGCGCTAGGGCTGCTCTCAGTGACAGTTCGGTTCCACGAGGGAGCGTCCAAGAACAAGTGTCCCCAGAGTGAGCACGGCCAGAGTCCAGGTGGAGGTGATGAGGCCCATCACTGGCCTGGAAGTCCCAGAACGTGGCTTCCCCCACTGTCTACCCGTCAGGCCAGGCACTGACACAGTCCAGATTCCGGGGTGAGGGAAGAGTCCAGCTCTCGGTGTGAGGAGCCTGGCTGCAGGCAGGGGGCAGGACGGAGTCCGACTCCACCTGAGCTGTAAGGACCGTCACAGGGTCCCGCCACGCTCCTTCCCCTCCACTGCGAGGCCGGCACGGCCCAGACGGAGCTGCTGCAACTCCTTCACTGTCCCCCAGGCATGCGCTTTAAGCCAGTAAACACGCACCGAGCCCCCACTATGTGCCTGAGCCTCTGGCCTCACGACCCAAGCCCGGGTGTGGAAGGGGTGAGGGGGCTTGGCTCTGTTTGTGAGGCGGAGTGATGATAATTACTCTCTAACACTTATGTAGCACCTACTGTAGACCAAACACTGTTTTGAGCACAACAACCAGCATCCTGTTTCCAGGCAGAACTTGAGGGGCACACGCATTAGGTTCAGGAAGCAAACAGGGGCATGGGCTGTTGTTTTCACTGTAAATTTCTGGGGTAGTGTAATAAAATAAAACCAAAGTAGAACACATAATAATTAGAAGAGATAAAGTACTACTACTTTATGATTTTGATCCACAAAATCCCAAGAGAGTAAACAGAAAAACTACTAAAATTAGTAAGTACCATCCTGTGAGCTCTGTGACCGGGCATCCGCCACTTCCTCTCACTTCTCCCATCCGAGTCTCTGTGGGGCCTCCTGAAAATGGGGGACCCCCGCCTGCCAGCTCGAAGGTGTACGATGAAGAGCCAGAGGGAGTGGGTGTGAAAAAAAGCTGAGATCACACTTGGGGAACACAAAGGTGGATGCCCACGTGGGATGTCCATGTGCTTCCGGCGCTGTGATCGCCCTGGAGCAGCTGCGATGTTATCCTGAATGGTCCTTAGAGAGCCCCGGGCCCGGGGGACGCGGGGACGGGGAGAGGCTCTCAGCAGACAAAACACTCAGTGGAGGGGCTGATGGACGCTTGCCCTCTTCCTTCCTGCACCCCCCAGACCCAGTCCCACTTCCAAGTGCTCGCTGGTTTCGCTTTGGGGCCTGCAGATCCGTAGTGCACGCGGCTGTGGTGAGAAGTCATCAAGACACCTCCTGGGCAACAGGCTGTGACACAAGCCGAGACTCTGGGTCCCTGGGGGCCTGAGTCCTGAGCAGAGTACTGCAAACGTGGACGGCAGGAGACCCACCATCACCCCCCAGAGGAGTGTTCTCCAGCTTTTCAGTGGGAGCTGCCCTTGGCCCTGGTCCTCAGGAATTTGTTTTTCACCTCCTCCTCGGTTCTGTGAGCTGCCCCATCACCACGTGATTCCTGCTCCAGTTGACCAGACACAGGTCCTGCTGCCTGCGATCCAGGCACTGCCAAAGGCAGCAGAGACCCGAGGCTCCTGGGAAGATGGGCAGTGGCGCGTGCCAGGCCCCGCGGCCCGCAGACCACAAACCACCCCATGAAGCAAAAGACCCACTTTGCAGGTGAGAAAACTGAGGCTCAGAGAAGCTGATTGCCCCGCGTCCCAGCGAGTGAACGGCAGAGGGGGAGCTGCAACCCATCCAGCCCGGGATCGGGTTCCGCAGCGCGCAGACTCGTTCTTCCAGATCCTGCACCGCCTCCGGCAAAACCTCCAGCCCAGCAGGCTCCTGGCCGCCCGCGGAGGGCGAGTGCTTTTTCACCACCTGGAATTTCTCTGCTGGTCCAGGCGCCCCCGCCCCCCGCCCTGCCCCCAGGCCCGTGCAGGGCCTGAGCTGGACGGAGGGCTGGGGAGGCCCGTGGGCCTTCACAAAACCTCGGCCACATCTTTCTCCTGAAGCAATGCCACCCGTCGGCATTCTGACAAAGGAGCCATTTGAACACTTTGGCTGTGGTTTCTTTTCCACACATCTCCTTTCTGATCACGATCTCTCCAAAACTGCCTGTCAAAATTCCCACCACGTTTTCCTACCTGGAAGCCCCATTTTTAAGCCCCGAAGACTCAAGCACAGAGTGTGGCTCTTTGTTCATAATTAAAGTCAGTTAGGCTGAGTCACTTCCAAGATGGGCTAAGGTTCTTGTTGGAAATGACTCGCTACATACAGACTAGGGGACTGTCCTGCCCAGGACGGTGCCAGCTGGGAGGGGCCCACAGAGCCCACCATGGGGGAGCCCTGTATGGGGCCCAGGTCCGCCCCTCCTGGCCTCAGAGGGGTTCGTTCCAGACCTGGCCCGGTGGCGAGACCCCACCGAGCCCCCCTTGCTCACCCGTCACATGATTTACCTTCAGAGCACTGTGTCTCCAACCTGAGTCCCTTGGTTTTTATGGCATATCTGGATACTACAGGCAAAATTATTAAAATTTTCTTTAAATCAAGTTATATCTTTGTTTAATATCCTTTGAAAAATATGTGTATGTCATCACTGAAAAAGGAAAACCAGCCTCTTACGTGGACGAGGGGTCCTGGCCCAACGCGGGCCCAGGACGAATTCTCAGTCCTAGGTTTAAGCCAAGGCACAGTGAAGAGATGGGTACCCCCCTTCCTTGGGCGTCAGCAACCTGAGGTAAGTGTCCCCTAATTCCTGGCACACCTTGTGGGCACAAGTTCCCCTGCCTCAGCCTGAGCGCCATAGGAGGGGCTCTGGGTGAGCTCTGGGCTTCTCTGATGCTCTGCCCGAGCCGCGCCCATCCCTTCTGACCCAGGCGCCTGTCCCGGGACCAAGACGGAAAGCCCACCGGGGGCCCAGAGCCCCGGACGGGCCGACGCCTCTCTCCACGCTGGCCTAGGCCGCACGTCAGGTCCCCCTCCGTGGGGTCCCAGGGCCAACCTCCCGGCTGGGGGCTCACCATGTCCTGTGGACCTCACCGCCCAAGGGCCCCTGAACGCTCGCAGCCCAGGGGGTCAGCAGGCCTGGAGGGGTCACTCTGAGCCTCTGTGCTTGGTCCAGGAGACCCAAAGACCCTCTAAGGGGCTTCCCAGGAGGTGGGTCAGGCCACGTCGAATCTTCTCTGAGCCGGGTCTCCTGCGCGGGAGGCTGACAGGGTGGGGGGCCGATAAGTCAGGCCCGCGTGATGTGCAGCCCTGGCCAGCCAGGGCCTCGAGGTCAGCGAGGATGACGAAGAGCGGAGCTCCCACAGATAGGTCTGCAAGGGTGCCAGATGGCACACGCGCGCCGGGCCCGGCTAAGCAGACACCACAGCTCTGTGCGCCGTCAGAAAGGGCAGGAAGCCCTCTGCGTGCGTGGGGAGAGAGAAAAAAGGCGGGCCAGGCAGAGAACACAGAGAACAGTGGGGCGTGGAATGTGCATTTCACCTTGGGGTGAACCTGTCACAGACGTGCAGAGCTGATAAACGTGCCAGCAGGGGGCGCAGAAGAGCAGGTACACAGGGAGGGACAGTGAGGTTTTAGAAGTGGACATTTTTTTCGTTTTGTTAAAAATCATTTTGGGGCTTCCCTGGTGGCGCAGTGGTTGAGAGTCCGCCTGCCGATGCAGGGGACACGGGTTCGTGCCCCGGTCCGGGAAGATCCCACATGCCGCGGAGCGGCTGGGCCCGGGAACCATGGCCGCTGAGCCTGCGCGTCCGGAGCCTGTGCTCCGCAACGGGAGAGGCCACCGCAGCGAGAGGCCCCCGTACCGCAAAAAAAAAAAAAAAAAAAATCATTTTGATTTTGAACCAGGTAAACGTATGACCTGCTGCAAAAAATTAACTAAAGAGAGAGAGAGAGCATGGAGTCAGCCCCCCCGACAGACCCAGGGGCACCGCCATGCCCTCCCCCCAGCTCCTCCCCCCGCAGGACCTCTGGGCCTGCAGGACACCCCCAGCCCCTGGAAAACCCAGCCTGGAACCACACTAGGGTCTGAGATCAGGAGTCTTCGAGCAGGAGTCGGCGGAGCTGCCTCAGCTCATCTGCATGGCAAGAGCGTCCTGCCGCCCTGGCCACAGTCCTCCGTGGCTGCCCTCCCAGAGGAGGTGAGGACAGCCAGCTCTGTCCTGCTGCAAATGGGAACAAGGGCCCGGAAACCTGGGGTTGGCCCCAGGGAGGGGACCCGCCGGTGCCCCGCTGCCTCGGCCTGCCCACCAGAGCCCAGGGAGCCACGGAGGGCCAGGGCCACCCGCTCTCCCCAGCCCAGCAGACCCGAGGGCCTGGGGTCCTGCCTGCTCCTCCTGGCTGCACTTCCGAGCTCACGGCCTCCTCTCTGCCCCTCGCTCTCCGCCATCCCATCTGCCTGCAGACCATGCGGCTGAGGTTCCAGAGACGCCTCCAGGATGGCAGCCAAAGTCATTTTGCCCAGAATTCCAAAGGGCTGTCTCCCAGGATGTGGGGCTTCCTGCCCAGGAGCTCCAGAGTCTAAAGCCACAGGGGAAATGCCTTTGTGATTCCTGGAAAGACTGCCTCCCTCTTGGCCTCCACCGACACTTGGCACCAGTGGCGGCTAGAGAGCTTATCTTTGTGGGTACCACCTCCCACCCTGATGGGTTCCCCAGGCCAAAGTCTTTTTCTTTCTCACTTTTGGACACTCAATATGCATGCAGGAAACAGGCATCCCCTCAGTGTGCAGCTGGTTGAGTTTTACACGAATACACTCACGTCACCATCACCCAGATCCAGAAAGGAAACATTACAAGCTCCCAGGAGCCCTCTTGCTCCCCGATCTCCTGCCACCAGGGGAAAACCCCTTCCTGATTTCTGCAACCATACGTCCGTTGTGCCTGCTTTGGGGCCTTTATGTGTGTGAATCTCATGGCAGATACTCCCTCGTATCTGGCTTCTGGGCAAGCGCACGAAAGTCGTCCGTCGGGCTCCTCCTTGCCACCGCCCAGCTCCCCGCCGCGTGACGAACCGCAATCTACTCCCCCTCCTGCAGAGGGCGCTGTCAGGGCCGTGAGGAACAGCCCTGGACGAGCTCTCGAGCGCACGCTTCCCGCTGGATGTGCACACGCGTTCTGAGTGACACCCAGGAGTGGAGCTGCTGCTGTCCGGCGCCTTGGGGCAGAGGCTTGCCGTGAGTTTGCAGCTGGAGGAAGCCGGTGCACCGTCCAGTTACCGCCCAGTCACGTACCCAGGGGAGCGCCCCAGGGGAGCAGCCACACGAGGGAGGCCAGACGCGGGACGCACTACTGCCTCCTGGCTTGTTGATCACAGGTGTGGCCGCGAGGTCCTTGGGTCAGGAAGGAGGACAAGGCCCAGGCGGATCTTCCCAGCTCCTCCCTGCAGGGTTGAGTGTGAGGCGCTGGTCAGCCCTGACACCCTCGGCAGGTACGGCCCGTGACCTGCCATCTCCCGTCCACATCCTGCTTCCGGCCACACAGGGCCCTCGGGCGAGGGGGCCTCGGTCCCCTTCTCTCCACCAAGAGGACACACACCCTGCCGGGTGATGCCACGTGCTCAGCTTTGAGTCAGGGAGGCGGGTGGTCCCCTGGAGGCTGTGGTTATTTATGTTTGCCTGGTTAGAACAGGATCAAAACCGCCAAACATGAAACAAAAGAAAATGTTGAAAAGTTAAACCTCATTAAATGAATTTCTATTCACCAGAAGACACTGTTAAGAATGAAAACAACAACTAACAAAAGTCACCTTTTATCCAGTAAAGGGCTCATCATGACCAGAAAATGGGAAGAACAAATCAATAAGAAAACGACATAACTCAGTCAAGACAGGCTGGTGAAAGGCTGGAGTAGCTATTTCACCAAGGGGGAGGTCCAGGTGGTCAGTCTACACCTGAGAAGGTATTTAACATCGTCACTCACCAGGAAACGCGCATAAATGTCACGGCAAGATAGCACGCCCCACCCACCAGAGTGGCTACATTCACCGTATCGGGTGTGGCCGAGAGTGTGGGCCCGTGCACTGCTGATGGAGCACGGCTGGCGCAGCCACGTGGCAAACCACGGGGAAGCATGTGATGGGCAAACCGACCACGTGAACCAGCACCTCCACTCCTGGTACAGAATCTACAGAAATGAAGGCTCACAACCCCCAAAAGCTACAGCCAGGAATACCCTCGACAACTCTGTTTTTTTGGCCCCAAATGTAAAACAACACAAATGTCTCTAAACAGTAGAAAGATCAATTAAACGGTGGTGTTTAAGAATGTAAAGGAACACCACACAGTAACAAAAACAACACGAATCCTTGCAGCAACATGGGTGGATCTCACAGGCATAATCTTGAATTTTCATTCATACAAAACAGCACACAACCGTGGATTTCTTTTTTTTTTTCTTTTTTTTTTTTGCGGTACGCGGGCCTCTCACTGTTGTGGCCTCTCCCGTTGCGGAGCACAGGCTCCGGACGCGCAGGCCCAGCGGCCAT
>NC_041231.1:5559038-5568219 GCF_002837175.3 Physeter macrocephalus
GCATCGGCAGGCGGACTCTCAACCACTGCGCCACCAGGGAAGCCCGGATTTCATTTTTTAAAATACAACACCAAGCAAAACTGATCTACAGTGTGAGAGGTCAGAGCAGAGGTTTGGGGCCAGTTCCCTTGGAGCAGGCACCAGGATGCCTTCTGGGGACCTGGGTGTCTTGATCTGGGTGCTGTCTCACACAATGTCCATCACATAGCTGTCCTCCTACGTGTAAAACTTCGTCACACTGTCTCACGAGATTCGTGCATGCTGCTGGATCAGTTGCCCTTCAAGAGAGAGGAGAGAAGAATGCCAAACCCCATCCTTCACCTTTTCTCCTCACAACTACCAGGCGTCAGGGTCATGGCAGCATGCTGCTGACCACAGCCAGTCGCTGCTGCTTTTGTCGTGAGCGGAGGCCCCGCGACCAGCTCTGGCCCGTGAACAGAAACAGTGAACATCAATTCCAAGCTGAAGCTCTCCGTTGCCCGTGTTGGACCCTCCAGTCCCTGTTGCCCTGCTGCAGCGCCCCCAACAAAGTCCCAAGGTCACCATGGCCTAGACCACGTGGTCCTGCATCGAGAACACTGCCTGGATGTGCAGTGGACTCTGGGTGAGGGACAATACAGCTTGACCGTGTGAAGCCACTGCTGTTTCAGGGTTGCGTGCTACCGTGCTGTAACCTAGCCTCTATCTGATACAAGCGTGTTTAGGAGCCTGACAGAGGAACAACAGACTCAGGCCTCCCAAGCCCGTTCTCCGTCTCGGCCAGGATCACACCTAGCGTCAGGGCACCAAAAGCCCTACGTCTATATTCGATGGAAGCCACTGTGGTGGCTCTGGGTGCCGTTACCACAGCGCTTCCCAGGGGTGAAGTGCCGGCCTCCGACCCTCTCAGACCACCCTCGGCGTGCTGGTCCCGCTCCGGCCGCCCTGAGGTGCCCACACCTGATGTAGGTCCTTGCCCACTGCCCAGGGCAGAGAGCCTCCACTGGGCACAGTCAGGACCAGCAAGGTTTCTTCCTGGGCTACTTCCTTCACCGCTCTGAACTCTTGTTTCTTGGCAACACGATCGGCCCAGCCTTTTGGGTTAACAGAAAACAGGAGGTGGCGAAATGATCCAACAACTCTGAACCCAGCCATACGCTGAGATGTACAAGCAGACACAGCGTGGGGGGAGGAGAAGAGCGGCTGGCACCTCAGCAGCGGGTGCGCTCGCCCCACGTGTGCACCTGAGGAGTATGAACAAGCTACATTAGCTCAGCTCAGGCCTCGTTTCCCAGTGAGTTGGCCACAAACCTATGAAAGGACTTGGAGATTTCAGAACTTTTGGCGCTTCGAAACTGCAGAGTTGATTGAAGACCTAGGCTGTCAATCAACATTGCCCACAAAATTCCAGACGATGCAACAAGACCGAGAAATGAGGCAAAAACTTTGGAAAGGAGGGAGACGAGTGTCATGATATTAACTGTCCGTTTCAGAACAGGAAGAGAGTACAGTAAGGCAGCTGGATTTCAGAGTTATACTCTTTAAATTTGGTGCTGGCATATATAACACGTGTGAGCACATGGCCGTATATCTGCGCATGCGAGAGTGGGCAGCCTCCTTTCTCTTCTCCCAGATGGAGACCGAGGACAGTACCACTCCTTGGCTAATAATTTCGTCCAGGCTTTTCTGGACTGTCCATTTCTAAGGCTTTCGTTGTGCTGCCAGGGAGCAGCCTGTAAAGGAAAGGGGTCTGTGGGCGCTTTCTCTCCTGGCGAAGCCGGAAAGGGAAGCAGGAAAAGACCAAACTTCAGATAATGGTGTGCTTTACTGAGTCCAAGGAAGGGGTGGGCTCTTTGCTAATTAAGAGGCAGTAAGGAGACGTTTCCTTCCTCAGTGTGGGGAGAACTAAAACTGGTCATTAAGCACACGTTTATATTTAATTCAAGAGATACTTCTATACCGTGCACAGATTCATTTCTAGAAGGATTAAATACTTAAACATGAAAACTCAATAAAATTATTTCAATAAGATATACGATAATAATTCTAAAAACTTGGAGTAAAAAGTATTTTGTTTTTCAGAAGTCAGAAAGGAAAAACATAACTGATTTAATCACGTAAAAATGTGAATTTTTATGTGAAAAAGTACTGCAAATATTAAAAGAGGAAGAAGTCACTGGTAAAAAAAAATTCACAACCAAAATGATCATCGCAGAGTGTTATGGGCTGAATTGCGTCCCCTCCCACGAAGAGGTATGTCCTAACCCGCAGCACCTCATAATGCGACCTTGTTTGGAAACGGGATCTTTACAGAGGTAATCTAGCTAAAATGAAGTCATTGGGGTGGGCCCCAATCCAATACCTTCCATCCTTATAAAAAAGAAACCTGGACACAGAGACAGACACACACAGGGAAGAAGGCCATGTGTAGACAGAGGGTCAGAGGGATGCATCTTCAAGCCACGGAACGCCAAAGATCACCAGCAATCCAGCCGAAGCAGCAAGAGGCGAGCAATGATTCCCCTGCAGGTTTCAGCAGGAGCGTGACCCTCCCAGCACCCTGATCGCAGATTTCTAGTCTCCAGAACAGAGACAATTCATTTCTGTTGCTCTAAGACACCCGGTGCGTGGGACTGAGTTACCCTAGGAAACTAACACAGAGAGTTAATAGCATTTAGGTATAAAAAATTCTTAAATATCAGTAATAAGAAACGATGAAAATGAAATGTAAAGGTGATCACAGGATATAAACAAAGAAGACAGCAAATATCAAATAAGACAGGAATCACGAAAAATAAAATATAAGAGGTTTGGAGCAGTGCATACACAGGGCAGGGCAGTGGGGGTCCTGCCTCCAGTTCAGACAATCACAGGAGGTTTGTCTGGAGACAACTTACAAAACCAACTAAAATAGAGTCAGCTTTGTATTATCACAACGCACTGGGAATTCTCAACATTAGTAATACATTAGTAATACAATATAATCGTCCTCAAAAAAGTCTTGTGTTGTTCTAAGACTTACATACTTGCTGCAGTTACTGATTTTTAAAAAAATAAAATTTCTTTTTTAGAACAGTTTCGATTTACAGAAAGATTGAGAGAATCTCAGAGAGTTTCCATCGACTCCCTCATCCAATTCTTCCTAAAATTAACATCTTATATTAGTATGGTCTGTTTGTTGCAATTAACGAGCTACTATTGAGACATGATTATTGACTAAAGTCCAAGTTTATTTAGTTTCCCTACTTTTTAGCTAACATCTTTTTCTGTCCCAGGGGTACCCATTATATTTACTTATGTCTACTTGGCCTTGGCTGTGATATTTTCTCATATTGTCCTTGTTTTGACGATCTTAACAGCTCTGAGGAATGAGTTTTGTAAGATGCCCCTTTATTGAAATTTATCTGATGTTTTTCTCATGATTAGACTGAGGTTATGGGAAGACCACAGAGGCAGAGAGCCATCTTCATCACATCGTATCAAGGTTACATGCCATAAACATGACTTGTCACTACTGATTCTGACCTTTTGTCAAAGAAAGGTTGACTCTATTTATGTGGGTCTCTTTCTGGGCTCTCTACTCTGTTCCATTGATCTCTTAGTCTGTTCTTTAGTCAATACTAGACTATCTTGATTTCTGTAACTTTATATCAAGCCTTGAAGTCAGGTGGTATCAGTCCTCTGACTTTGTTCTTCTTCAATATTGTGTTGGCTCTAGGCCTTTGCCTCTCCATGTATACTTTAATATTTATGTATGTATGTATATATGTATTTACTTATTTGGCTGCATCGGGCCTCAGTTGCGGCACGCGGGATCTTCACTGTGGCACGTGGGCTCTCTTTGCAGTGCGCGGGCTTCTCTAGTTGCGGCACATGGGCTCCAGAGTGTGGGCTCAGTAGTTGCAGCACATGGGCTTAGATGCCCTGAGGCATGTGGGATCTTAGCTCCCCAACCAGGGATTGAACGCATGTCCCCTGCATTGGAAGGCAGATTTTTCAACCACTGGACCACCAGGGAAGTCCCTATATACACTCTAGGCTCAGTTTGTTGATATTTGAAAGGTAACTTCCTGGAATTTTGATGTGAATTGCACTGAATATGTAAGATCAAGTTTGGAAAGACCAATTTATTGACGATATTGAGTCTTCCTTCCATGGACGCAAAATATCTTTCTATTTATTTAGATATTCTTCGATTTTTTTTTTTTTTCAAAGAATAACTACAAAACTCTACATTCTCGTTCTGGACCCTAGATCTTGTTCTAGGGATCCTGTACATATTTTGTTAGATTTACACCTAAATATTTTATGACTTTTGGTGCTGATATAAATGGTGTTGCGTTTCTAATTTCAAAATCCAATTGCTCATTGCCTTCATACAGGAAAGCCATTGACTTTTTTATACTAAGTTTGCATCCTGCATCTTTGCTACAATAACCTATTAGTTCTAGGAGTTTCATTCAATTCGTTGGGCTTTTTGACATATAGAATTATGTCATCTGTTAACAAATACAGTTTAATCTCTTCCTTCCAAATTTGTATACATTTTCTTTTCTTGTCTTGTCTAATTGCATTAGCTAGGACTTCTAGCATGAAGCTGAATAAGAGTTGTGAGAGGGGACATTCTTGCCTTGTTCTTGATCTTACAGAGAAATCAGGAGGTTTCTCACCATTAAGTATGATGTTAGCTGTAGGGTTTTTGTAGATGGTCTTTATCAAGTTGAGGAAGTTTCTATGTATTCCTAGTTGGCTAAGAGTGTTTTAAAATCATGAATGGGTATTGGATTTTGCCAAGTGCTTTTTCTACACCTATTGATACCATCATATGATTTTTCTTCTTTAGCCCATTGATGTGATAGATAACATTAATTGATTTTTGAATGCTGAATCAAGCTGGCATACCTGAAAGAAACCCCACTTGGTCATGGTGAATAATTCTTTGTATAAGTTGTTGGGTTTCATTTGCTAATATTTTTTTAATTTAAAAAAACCTTTTTTTGAATTTTATTTATTTATTTTTGGTTGCGTTGGGTCTTCGTTGCTGCGCGCGGGCTTTCTCTAGTTGCGGCAAGCGGGGGCTACTCTTTGTTGCGGTGCGCCGCCTTCTCATTACGTTGGCTTCTCTTGTTGTGGAGCACGGGCTCTAGGTGTGCGGGCTTCAGTAGTTGCAGCACATGGGCTCAGTAGCTGCAGCACACAGGCCCCAGAGCGTGTGGGCTTCAGTAGTTGTGGCATGTGGGCTTAGTAGCTGTGGCTCGCAGGCTCTAGAGCGCAGGCTCAGTAGTTGTGGCACACGGGCTTAGTTACTCCACAGCATGTGGGATCTTCCCAGACCAGGGATCGAACCCGTGTCCCCTGCACTGGCAGGCGGATTCTTAACCACTGCGCCACCAGGGAAGTCCCTGACTTGCTAATATTTTGTTGAGGATATTTGTATCTATGCTCATGAGAGATATTGGTGTGTGGTTTTCCTTTCTTGCAAAGTCTTTGTCTTGTTTTGGTATTAGGATGAAGCTAACCTCAGAGAATGAGTGAGGAAGTCATTCTTTGACTTCTCTTTTATGGACGAGATTGTGAAAAATTTATATCACTTGCTCCTCAGATGTTTTTTAAAATTCACCAATGAAACACATCTGGGTCTGGTATCCTGCATTAGAGATTTTGAAATTCAAACTTGACATTTATACAATGGAATAAAGAGGATGAGGAAAGATATACACAATATGTTGATAAGGAAAAAAATCAAGTTGCGTAACAGTATGAATGGAATATTTCCATTCATATTGTTGTAAATTTATTCTCCCAACTTTCAGGAAAAATTTCAAACATACAGAAAAGTTGAAAGAATACATTAAACTGTGTATCTGTAGAGTCCCCACCTAGATAACAGCTATTAAAATGTTCCCATCTTTGACAGCTACATGTGAAAGAATGAAATTAGAACACTCCCTAACACCATATACAAAAATAAACTCAAAACGGATTAGAGACCTAAATTATAAGACCGAACACTGTAAAACTCTTAGAGTAAAACATAGGAAGAACACTCTTTGACATAAATCACAGCAAGATCTTTTTTGATCCACCTCCTAGAGTAATGGAAATAAAAACAAAAATAAACAAATGGGACCTAATGAAACTCAAAAGCTTTTGCAAAGCAAAGGAAGCTACAAACAAGATGAAAAGACAACCCTCAGAATGGGAGAAAATATTTGCAAACTACAAACAACAAATGCTGGAC
Source organism: Physeter macrocephalus (assembly GCF_002837175.3). Classification (NCBI taxonomy): domain Eukaryota; kingdom Metazoa; phylum Chordata; class Mammalia; order Artiodactyla; family Physeteridae; genus Physeter; species Physeter macrocephalus. The sequence continues at coordinate 5,565,259 of NC_041231.1, forward strand.
AGGGTGTGGAGAAAAGGGAACCCACTTGCACTGTTGGTAGGAATGTAAATTGGTGCAGCCACTATGGAGAACAGTATGGCGGTTCCTTAAAAAACTGAAAATAGAATTACCATATGACCCAGCAATCTCACTACTGGCCATACACCCAGAGAAAACCATAATTCAAAAAGACACATGCACCCCAATGTATAAGGTATCACCTCACACCAGTTAGACTAGGCATCATCAGAAAATCTACAAACAACAAATGCTGGACAGGGTGTGGAGAAAAGGGAACCCACTTGCACTGTTGGTAGGAATGTAAATTGGTGCAGCCACTATGGAGAACAGTATGGCGGTTCCTTAAAAAACTGAAAATAGAATTACCATATGACCCAGCAATCTCACTACTGGCCATACACCCAGAGAAAACCATAATTCAAAAAGACACATGCACCCCAATGTTCATTGCAGCAGTACTTACAACAGCCAGGTCATGGAAGCAACCAAAATGCCCACAGACAAACGAATGGATAAAGAAGATGTGGTACATATATACAATGGAATATTACTCAGCCATAAAAAGGAATGAAACTGGGTCATTTGTAGAGACGTGGATGGATCTAGAGACTGTCATACAGAGTGAAGTAAGTCAGAAAGAGAAAAACAAATATCGTATATTAACACATATATGTGGAACCTAGAAAAATGGTACAGATGAACCGGTTTGCAAGGCAGAAACAGAGACACAGATGTAGAGAACAAACGTATGGACACCAAAGGGGGAAAGTAGCAGGGGAGGGGGTGGGATGAATTGGGGAGATTGGGATTGACATGTATACACTAATATGTATAAAACAGATAACTAATAAGAACCTGCTGTATAAAAAAATAAAATAAAATGGAAAAATTCCAAAAAAACCCCAAAACCAACAAAAACCAAAAACATAAAATAAAATAAAATAAAATGTTCCCATCTTTATTCTCTATTGATCTATCTAAGCTCTATCATTTGAGTGTCAATTGAAGACATCGTGATGCTTCACCCGTAAATACTTCAGCCCGCATCTCTCGAGAATAAAAATAATTTCCTACAAATCATAATGCCATTATCACATCTAATAAAATTAACAATAATTCTGTAGCATCTAATATCTCATCATTATTTAAATTTCTCCAATTATCCTAAGAATTTCTTCTACAGCTTTTTCTTAAAGTGGGGATGCAATCTACATTCATGCATTGCATTTGGTTATTATGCTTTTTCAATCTCTGTTTTTCTAGAACAGTCACCCATCTTTTTTTAAATGGCACTGACTTCTTGAAGAGCCCAGGTCTTGTAAAATGTCCCACATTCTGATTTGCCTGATTTTTTGTAATAGGATCATTTAATTTGTTCCTCCACTTTTCCAAATATGGAAATTAGGCGTTGCAGCTTAATTAAGTTCAGGCTAAAGATTTGGAGCAAAACACTTCGTAGGCATGTCCTCTTCATATTGCAGCCTAGAGGAGGCACCCAGCGAACAGCTGTCCCACCATGAATGATTACACATGTGGCCACTCAATTATGCTGGTGAATGGCAGAGTCCCCACTAGAAAGCACAATGTTTTCTTTGAATATCCTGGAAAAGGAAACCTGGGAAGGGCGCCAGCACTGCCCACCACCAACACCCATCAACTGGATATTGGTTCACCAAAGTGCAGGCCACCCGTGCAATGACATTCTCTGCAGCTATTAAGAGGAAGGTTTCACTGGGTTCAAGGCGTGTTCTGAGCTACATAGGAGAGAGGAAGATTTTCCTAAGCATGATATCAAACCTAGAACTCAGAAATTAAAAGACTGACAAATTTTACTGTATTTCAGTTAAATAATCCCGAGAATGTAAGGGTGGTCCAATAGGAGAAAAATCAATCAGTGTAATATACCACATGAAGAGCACGAAGGGCGATAACCACATGATCATCTCAGTAGATGGATGAAAAGCATTTAACAAAATCTGACACTCTTCCATGATAAAAACCACTCATAAGTAGAAGGGAACTTCTGCAACATGATATAGGGCATTCATGAAAAACCACAGCCAACATCATACTCAGTGATGAAAGACAGATTTCCCTCTATGATCAGAAAAAGATAAGGATGCCTGCTTTCACAACTGCTATTCAACACTGTACTCCAGGTTCTAGCCAGATCAATTAAGCAAGAAAAAGAAATAAAAGGCACCAAAGTTGGAAAGGAAGAAGTAAAACTATGTCTATTCACAGATGACATGATATAGGACAATCAAAACGAATTCACCAAAAAACCCCCCAAAAACCAAAAACCAACAAACAAAAAACCCTACCAGAGCTAATAAACACATTTAGCAAAGTTGAAGGATATAAACGGTCAATATAGAAAATTAAGTTGTGTTTCTATACATCAGCAATGAATGAACAAGCTAAAAAAGAAATTAAGAAAATAATTCTATTTATAATACCATCCGAAAGAATAAAATACCTAGGGATAGATATAACCAAAAAAGTGAAAGACTTTTACACTAAAAACTACAAAACAATGCTGAAAGAAATTAAAGAAGACCTAAATAAACGCAAAAACATCCCATGTTCCTTGATTGAAAGACTTAATATTGGTAAGATGTCAATGATACTCAAAGCAATCTACATATTTTATGCAATCCCTGTCAAAATTCCAACAGCCTTTTTTGCAGAAATGGAAATGCCAACTCTCAAATCCATATATAAGTGTAGGGGCCCTAAAGAGCCAAAACCAATTTTGTCAACAACCTAAATATAAAATGCTTAGAAGAAAACACAGGGTCAGTGGGCTCTTAGATTTGACACCAAAAGCACAAGCATTTCTCTAATGATTAAAGATGTTGAGCATTCTTTCATGTGTTTGTTGGCAACCTGTATATCTTCTTTGGAGAAATGTCTATTTAGGTCTTCTGCCCATTTTGGGATTGGGTTGTTTGTTTTTTT
>NC_041231.1:5569068-5589161 GCF_002837175.3 Physeter macrocephalus
CCAATTAAGATGCAAAAAAAATAAAATAAAATAAGTTCTAGGATAAATACAAAAACCTTCCTGATTAAAAAAAAAAGCACAAGCAACAAAAGAAAAAAAATAGGTAAATTGGATTTCATCAAAATTAAAACTTATGGGCATCAAAGGACATTCTCAAGAAAGTGAAAAAGCAATCTACACAATGGGAAATCACATATCCGATAAGGCCTACTATCCAGAATATATAAAGAACTTTTAAAACTCAACAAACAAAAACACAAACAAACCAATTTAAAAATGGGCAAAGAACTTGAATAGATGTTTTTCCAAAGAAGATGTATAAATGGCCAAAAGGCACTTGAAAATATGTTCAACATCATTAGTCACTAGGGAAATGCAAACCAAAGCCACAATGGTATACCATTTCACACCCAATAGGATGGCTATAATTAAAACAAAAACAAACAAGCAAACAAACAGAAAATGACAAACACTGGCAAGTGCTATGGTCTGAATGTTTATGTCCCCACAAAATTCATATATTGAAATTCTCATTCCTGATGTAATGGTATTAGGATGTGGGGCCTTTGGGAGGTACTTAGGTCATGAGGGTGGAGCCTCAGGAATGTGATTAGTGCCATTATAAAGGGACCCCACGGAGCTCCCTCACCCCTTCTACCCTGTGAGGACACAGTGAAAAAGCACCAGCTATGGACCAGAAAGAAGGCCCTCACCAGACCATGCTGGCACCCTGATCTCAGACGTCCAGCCTCCAGAACTGTAAGAAATAAATCCCTGTTGTTTATATCCTACCCAGCCTGTGGTAGGATATAGTCATTCTGTGAGAATGACTCACAGAACCCAGGAAAGTGTGAGAGAGGATGATTATGTCTCAAAGCTTGGTATTTTTAAACTAATACAGATGAAACTTGTAGAAGTTCATGGAAAAGGAACCGTGGAAGAGTTTTGTGTGTGATCAGGATTGGCTTAGAGTGAATTTAATTAAGTGAACTTTATGGTTAAAAGTAAGCTGGAGCAAGGCTGAAGTTTGATTTGCCCTCTGTTAAGACAACAAAGTTTCCTGCAATACTGAGCTGCTCTTGACCTCAGATTGTAAGTTTCTTTCTCTAGCTAGCTTGGAGTTTTCCACAAGCCTCTGAGCCATCTCAGAAAGAGCTATGAAACTAATTAGGATTGCTTGGTATGTTAAATTACATTGTCAGATGAATGGTGATAAACATTCTTAGGTTATACTGTATGGGTAAGGGTCATTAATGTAAATATTCCAGAAAAAAAGTTATATAAAGGTCCTAAAAATTGAATATGTTCTGGTAGAATGTTATCCGTCACAATTCTAGTTATTATCTGAAAATGTTGTGTGTTACAGCATTGTCAAGTGCATTATCATCCGATCTTTAATCAGGTTTTTGAAAAGTCTTTTGTCATTCATAAACAGTTATTGTTTCACTCTGATGCTTTTACAAAAATGCTTTATCTTCAAGAAAACTCATAGAAAAGACTTTTTGACAAGTATAGGTTTCTGATAACTTTTAGATCATATCACTGAACTGGGTAAATAAATTAAAGAATTCTAACTGAAACCCTGACGGCTTCATAAAACTGTTAATAAGAGATCAAGGAGTAGTTACGTAATACTGAATGAACTGGTGAATATGGTTATAATCTTTACGGGCTCTGTCTGAAACATTACTGGCTTTTAATCTGTGTTTTCCAGATATAAGGAAATCCTTCCCCTCAAGCGAAGTATGACTTACAGCAATTTGGTAAATTATACCTTCATAAGCAGAATTGAAACATTTATCTCTTCTGTCTACCTGATCCCTCCAGAGACAGGAAGCTCTTAGGTTCCCAGCAGCCTTATCAGGTGAATAAAGAAAGCCATCTCTTGACAGGTACAGGAATCTCAAGATATTTTGGGAATCTCAAGAAAAGAGGAACTCATCCAGCTCTATAGATATCGTAGGAAGAATCTGGTAGCAAGCCCTTGGCATGGCTTTCCTGGCCTTGAGAGGTCTTTTAAAAATTCAATCTGAGATTCCTTATAAAAAGTTCCAGCAAAGCCAATTTTTAAAGAATGTGTAGGATCAACTACACTTATGGAAATCATCAGACCAAGTTTATTGAAACCAGACTTATTTTGCAAATAAATTAGACTTACTTTGGCTATATTTGGTAGAAATGAGGGTAATTTTAGAGATAAAAAGATTATGTTTCAGTGGATTTTAGATTCTGGTTCTGTTAATTGAGGTCTGCATTTACAGTCTAAGACTCACCTGCCAGATAGTTCCTTGTTATGTTACATAATTGTAGAGTTTAGCTGAATTATTAAAAAGACACTCTAAGTTTGTTTCTGAAGCTTATCACGGTGACCTATCCTCACATGAAGATCAAATAAATGCCCCATGACCTGCGACCAGGCCCTGTAAGAATTGAAAGCTTTTGTGTTAACTGTACTGTTGCCCCTAATACTTAGGAAGAAAAGGAAATTCTTTAGTTGTCCCAGAGTATAACTACCATGACATGTAACACTGCTTGCTGCTAAGCCCACGTGTACAATGTCTGTGTGACAATTTCGTATGATTGAGAAAATGCATAGCCTATAAAATGTTTCTCCCATCAACGTACCTCTGAGCTTGTGCATGATATCTGACTAGTTTTCCCCAACGTGAACAGCTAGGCAAACGAATAAACAAAAGGTAGGCCTACCACCGAGGGACGTTATGGGTCCAGGGCAGGCAGAAACCACCCTGGACAGACGGTAAAATATTTTGATTTACTAAAGGAATTACCAACAAAAAGGGAAAATGATAGAAAAAGTTTTCACATATTGAGGTATGCGTTATATGTGATTTATATATGATTTAACTTAACTAGAACGGCCTGCTTTTGTGGCCTATTGAACATGCATTGTACATCTTCTTTAATTATTAAGGAAAAATACATTTAGAAATCAAAATATAGTAACTGTGTTTTGGGCATCCTAAACAGAGCTGGATGGCCATTGTGGGCAAAACTTCAGACAAAGAACTGAAAACTTCAATTTTCTGAGCTGTATCAGACCCAAGGACACCTCCAGTCATTCTCAAAGCAGCTGCAACACTGTGATCTCTAGGTCTCCTTAGATCCTCTGCTGACACCAAGGAATTTTTACAGGGAATAACCTTACAGATGCAACACCCTTGGGTCAAACGGGCTCTGGACCCTGAGCTCCTTATAGCCGTGTCAGACTCCCCTCGGCCAGAATGCATATGGGAGCCTCTTTCTGACCCCAAGGTTCTGAAGACATCCTAAAGACAACTAACACCGTCTCCGACTAGAATGCAAGGGTCGATTCTTCTTATGGTCCTTCCTGTTATCTCTCCCTGGCAGGTTAAAGTTTTCTATAACATCACACGAGACACCCAACAGGGCTGGAATTTTACGGACTGTTGGGTCTGCCGTCAGCCTCAATCCGGGAATGAAGATTGGCCCCTGGACCAACAGGGGACCCCACTGACAAATGGGAACTTCACCAAACTCCAGTTTAATTCCTCTACGTCTGTGCTCCTGCCCAGGGACATCAAGGGTGTCCCCATTACCAGTCCCACCCCAACAAAGGCATGTGAATCCCCGTTTTCTGGGGGCCCAACCAATCTTCCCATCTGGAGCCTGGGTACATGGGATGCTTCTTGGCCCTGGGAACATGATCACACCGAGCCTGGAAGGTGTCCGGCCCATGCAGTCAGTGCCCTGGATGTCAGGGCACCATCATTAGCCCAAAGATGACTAAAGAGAACCCCACACAGTGTGCGCCCCCGAGGGGTATGTGTTCCTGGGCCCCAGCACAAGGGCACCCAGGCCGCAAACTGCCTCCAAGAAAGCTCCAGTGGACCTGGGGCTGTCGGCGGCGTGCACCCGACCCACGCTACACTCAGGTTTTAAAATTCACTCACCACTCCACCCGGCTGCAGAGCCACTCTTCGGGGCAGGAGGAGAGCTGGGCTGGTGGCCGCAGGCGTGGTCGCCCCTGTAGGTGCCCGGGTGAGCCTGGCGGGAAGGCCCTCGACAGCGGCCTGGGTAACTGGAGAGCCCGGTGCCGACTTCAGAAGGCCAACCTTCACTGGACTCTCGGGCCCACAAGACACTCAACCCCCGCATTGCTCCTGATTCCCAGCTGGCTGGTCCAGGGGGGCTTGTGCCCCGGCAAACGCTTCCGCTGTTGCTATGGTAACAGCCACGGTCAAAGAGAGGAGCGGCAGCCTCTGCGTGGGGAAGGCCGCGGGGCTAACGGCTCGGAGCCAGGGCCTGACTCAACAGGCCTGGGAGGCCTCCAAAGGGCGCTCCGGCTTCCAGGCCCCTCAGTTATTCGCCGGCTCTGGCTCTCTGGGCCGTGTGTCCTCAGTCTGGCCGGTGAGTTTTGTCTCTTCCAGAAGTGAGGCCATCAAGCTCCAAATGACGACGCAGGGGTACAAGAAAACGCGGTGACGGCCGGGTGACCACCGGGGCTCCCTCGGCTGGCCACGGACACCCTGCTTCTCAGCCCAGTGACCGCCTGCCGTCCCCTTGAGAATAAGGAGCAGTAACGAGGCAGGCGCTTGTCACCAAGGCACCTGAGGGCACGCGGGCTGTGGGCGGCGCCGGGAGGACGGGAAACCTGGAGGCGACGGAACCGGAAGCGGCCAGGCCCAAGATGGTGGCGGGCGTGCGTCCGGCCGCCCCTCCTCCCGGTGGGCTCGTCGTGGTACCTCAGCCTCCAGGTGCCCCTGCCGGTGCCCGTGAAGGACGATGAAAGACGGGAGTTCCAGGGAGAGGCCCCCTCTTCCCAGAAGACGATGCCTGTGCCGCCTTCAGTAACCCTGCCTTGCAAACCGCACCCTGATCCCCAAGGAGAAGCCAGCCCTCTGCTTCTCCAGCCCTTTCTGCCCCGTGCGCTCCAGGCAGATCCTCCAGGCTTCCAGGGGGTTGGGCCGGTGGGGGCAGGCGGCAGGAGGGCAGGGATAGGGTATTAGTGCCGCTTCCCGCCACCTCCCCGTAGTGTAGCTCTGTCCTCTGCGGCCACCGACCCCTCCTGGACCTTCCCCTTGTGCAGCTGCAGCCATCGTGGGTCCAGGAACCACACACCTGCCTGCCCGGCTCCCGAGCAGACGGCCAACAGCGCCCCTGACTCAGCCCTCCCCTCTGCAAATCATCCCTTCACCTGTTTCTCTTAACCTCTGTAAAGCATGTGGTCTGTCTGCTGCTGAGACGCGGACGGATACATCAGCCGTGTAACACCTGGCACCTGGGACCCTGTGCTGCAGGGCTTGCACCTGGACAAACGGCCCCTCGGGCAACAGATACAAAGAAACTAGTACAAGGGAGTAAAAATTATCGTAGGCACGCTCAGTTGGGGCAGATTATGAACAAGAAGATACAAAAAGACCAAAAATCCAACTGCCACTTCTGATGAGTCAGGAGAAAAAGCAGGGTCCTGGGCGTGCACCCTGCACACAGCACCACCCATGGGGTGTGCAGACCACCTAAAGTCACCCCTCCAGACCGACCCCTGGACCCACCCCATATAAGGAACCAGATCAACCCCGGCAGGGAGCCAGCAAGGGCACCTGTTACTTGCTTTCACTCTCTCCTGCTACAGCACGAATCCCAAAAAAGCCTTGCCTGAATTTCTCCTCTGTCCTCTAATCAATTTCTGTTGATTAAGGAGGCCAAGAACCGTGGTCAGGAACACTTAGATGCAAGAGGAAAATGAAACAGTGAACCTGCTGCCAGCCAGACTGTTCTTACCTTCTCTGCAGCTATCACGGGGCCCCGAGAGTCACAGCTGCTGCGTTAGCCAAAAGGTGAAGAAGCAAGTGACACTACAGTGTGTACAACAGGATCCCTGATAGATATTTAGATAGATATAGACAGATGATAGGCAGATGATAGATAACATGATAGATAGATGGATGATATATAGATAGATGATTGATAAATGATAGATGATTGACAGATAATAAACAGATACACAAAAGATAGATGGATGAGAACATGTTTTATGAAAAGAGATTTTGGGGACTTCCCTGGTGTCGCAGTGGTTAAGAACCTGCCTGCCAATGCAGGGGACACGGGTTCAATCCCTGGTCCGGGAAGATCCCACATGCCTTGGGGCAACTAAGCCCGTGCACCACAACTACTGAGCCAGCGCTCTAGAGCCCGCAAGCCACAACTACTGAGCCCATGCACCACAGCTACTGAAGCCGAAGCACCCTAGAGCCCCTGCTCTGCAACAAGAGAAGCCACTGCAGTGAGAAGCCCATGCGCCGCAATGAAGAGTAGCCCCCGCTCACCGCAACTAGAGAAAGCCCAGGTGCAGCAACGAAGACCCAACGCAGCCAAAAAGTAAGTAAATAAATAAATAACTTTTTTAAAAAAGAGATTTTTGGAAGATTTATCTGGACATTGGCAGTGATTGTCTTTGACAGAAATACCTGGAGGACAGGCTTCGCTTTCTCCACTCCAGAGTTGTTTACTTTGCACAGTGTCCATTCCTTCTTTCTCTTCAGCGAGACAGACGGCATGGAAGGGTTTACTCCGTTGTCTGTTGTACATAAGAAACTACCCAAACTGCAGTGGTTTTGCCCACAGGCAATCTGACCTGGCCTCGCCCGGGCGGCTCCGGGCATCTGGCCGCCGGTCAGCAGGGGCTCTGCCCCTGGGGTCTGGCTGGTCATCAGCTCGGGAAACGGGGGAGAGTGGCCGGAGTGCTTCTCCTCCTCCCGCAGGCCAGCCCCGGTGTGTCTCCGTGATACCGCAAATGTCCCGGAGAGCACCACCCACAAGCACTTTCCAAGCCTCTGCGTGCCTCACGGTGGCTGCGGCCCTGTGGGGAGGCTGAGCAATGATGCTGGCCCCCAAGGGTCTCCCCAGAGCCAGAGGCAGCCTGGGATGCTAAGGGCACTGGGCCCGGAGGTTAGCACCTCAGTCCTGGGGCAGCTCCAGCCCCCGGCCGGCCTCGGTCACGCACGGAGTAACAGTGACAGCGTCACCGCTCAGAAGGTTTAAGGCCAAGGCTCACGAGCCTGCCCAGCTCAGAGGGGCCACCGGGCTCCACGGTCCTGTGGCCACATTCGGCAGGGCTGTGCAGGCTCAGGACGCGCCCTGCTCACCAACACCCCTCGTGTCCCTGACACCATGGCCACCACCACTGTCCTGAGATGGATGTTTTTTGTTAAGCTTATGCCTTGCTTCCTTATGGGCCTTCCTGGCCCCAGTGAGTGTTTGGCCTTGTGACTCGGGTGGGTGGACACAGTGGACGCAGAGACAGTGTTGACTGAAGGCACGTGTGGGGACCGAGGGCGCAGGAGAGAGACGGGGAGGCCTGGGCCGGAGGCGAGGGGGAGCGGGAGGGCTCCAGCGCACACCGGTCCTGGGTGCCTTCGGAGGCCCAGGCCGCTGAATTCAAGTCCTGTCTCCCCGCTGGTGGGCGCCTTGCTGGGGGGTGGGTTTTGTGGGGCTCTTAGGTCTCTAGGCAGCCGCCTTCTGTGGCACAGGCTCGACATTCTGCCTCACAGCCAGTCCACACGGATGCAGGGGGCAAAGAGAGGGGCTTGCCAGCCTGTGCTCCTTCCGTCTCCCTCCTTCCCAGCCTCCACAAAGGGAAAAGGCCCCATTAGTGCATCTTTTCCTGGAGGCTGGAAACGTTCTTCAATTGCCCTGAAGCTCAGAGTCTGGAAGAGCACAAAACCTCTCAGCCCAAGAGCCCCAGTTTATGGATGGAGAAAGTGAGGCCCTGGGAGGTCGCACAGAGCCTGATGGGGCAGGGACGGTTCCTAGATCGTTTCACTCTCATGAAGGAGAAAGAGAGCAAAGAGAAGGGGGTGCCAGGCTTGGCCCGAGGCCAGGAAGTTTCCTCTTCTTACGTGATGCAAGTGAGCTGGCAAGTCCCCTGAGGACCCTCGTACAAATAACAACAGAAGCACGATCCCGGCGTGAAGGGCCTTCCTCCTGGTGCCCTGACGCACGGACCAGACCGGGGCTGGACCTGTGGGTGGCCCTGCAGCCTGACCGGAGGGGGGCAGTGGAGTGCAGCAGACCATCTGGAATCCTGGTTCTGCTGGAAACCGCTGGCGGGGATGGCGGTGCCCCCGGGGGCCACGTTCTAGGGTCTGGGCGGGCCGCTCTAAAGTCCCGTGGAGAAGAGCGGCGGGCGGCCGGCCCGGCTAGGTCGGCACAGCCAGGTGCCTCTGCCGCTGGGTCAGGGCGTGGCTGATGCCCCGCCGCCCTGGGGTCCAAGACCCTGGAGGAGCCTGGGGAGGGCACAGAGGTCCCGGGGCCCGGACCTGCTGCGGGGCGGGAGGTGCCAGGCGTCGGTGCTGGTTCCACCAGGGCTGTGGGGCACACGGCAGAGCGCTCAGTAGGCGCTTCAGCGTGCAGCGGGTGCCTGGGCTCCTGCCCACCCGGTGCTCTCCTGCGCGGGCGTGGCCGGGCAGCGTGTTTGATGATTCGGCCCGGTCGGACGGGTGCGTGATGCAAAGTCCCCGTGCGCGCCTCCCCTCCCCGCTGGCCCTTTTCGTCCCATTGCACAATGGAGAGAGGGGTTACATCAGCTCAGCGGCCCAGGCCAGCGTGTGATTCAGCATTTCCAGGGCTTTCTGCTGCCTCTTGAGAAACCGGCTTGGACGGGGCACGGAGGGATGTGTGGCAACCCTCCTGCCAGGAGCAAGGCCCCAGGATACCCGGGCTCTCGCTCCGGCCTCCACGGAGCACGCGGCCACCTCCTCCTGCCCTACTCCTGTCCTGCCGGTCCCGGCCGCTCCACCCCAGAGTCTCAGAGCGGAGAAGGGGCCTGTGAAGGGCGGCCCCTGCCCCTGTGGGGTGAGCTGAGCTCCCCGAATCCAGGCCACGAGGCTTCAGCAGCGCAGACTCAGGCCACACAGGGGTGCCCTGGGGGCTGGCGCGGAAGCCCCCCAGGCCTCAGTTAGAAGTGAAACATGAGAGTAAAGAGCAACATAAGAAATAAAATCAACTAAGTTTTGATGAAATTAAAAGTTAGAGATTTTCTTTAAAAACTTAACGCAAAGGCCACGCAGTCGGATGAATTTTAGCCCATAAAGCAGCACAGCATCTTAAATGGAATTCATCCCTCAAATTCATCTCTCTCCACTTCCCATCGTAACCAAACCAAAATCCCAGTCATTCCAGGAACACCCCCCCCTTTCCTGGGTCTGTGTCCATCTCTGTCGGTCGGGAAGGCATCGGCACCGTGTTCATCCCGGGCCCGACTCTGGGTCCGGGAAAGCGGGGGGCCAGGGTGGGCGCATGCATGACCTGTGGGCTCACACCCTCTCCCCGGCACGGGTGGGAGGAGGAGAGGAGCAGGGCCGCCCCGCGGGGCGACGGGAGGGAGAGGAACCCACGGGCAGCTTGGGGGTGTGGGACACTTCCCGGGCATGTCCTCTTTCCAGGGGGCCTGTTGCCCGGGTGTGAGGACACAGACCCCTTCAGAGACAGCCTCGCAGAGGGACGCAGCCGACCCCCCCGGCTGCCTCACCCTGCCGTCGGCAGGAGAGCCGTGCAACCGTCCAAACGTCCTGTCGCACCTTGCACTGTGTTCTCATCATCAGAACAAACAGACCAGCCAGGAGTGGACGTGCAGGTGCTGGGCCTGAACTGGCAGGGCGATGCCTCGGGGCTGGAGGACGTGTCCGGGCCACTCACTTGGGCTCTGGACCTCAGCCTGCAACCAGACGTCCACCAATGAAAGCAAAGGACGACGCAAACTACAAGTCAGAAATGCGGGGACGTGTCCTCAAAGACTCTGAGACGGGAGGTGGCCCAGGGCTCTGTGGGGTCAGAGCCGCCGGGAGCGGACCCCACCCCATCCTGAAGCCTGGCCACGCGGCAGCGGCTGCTCCTCCCGGGGGCATCTCGGACAGAAGCGGGCAGCGCTCCGCTCGGCTTCAGGTAAGCGCGGCGCCCGAGATGTTTCAAGCTACAGTCATGTATGAAGAATCCAAGCCCTGCCACCTCGTGGTCCCATTGGCCTTTCTCCCAAAACACTTGGATTTCCTGCCTGCCTCACATTGAAAACACACATGTGCCCAGAGTTCCACGTTAGGGGAGTTAATCCAGTCCCCCCAGCCACTGGGGGCCGCCCCTGCCCAGGCTGGGGGCCCCGCCACAAACACCCTGTGGGCCAAACACAGAGGCCGACTGGGGGGGGTCAAGCAGCCCCAAGACGAGCACAGCCCGTGTGAGGCGGACGGGAGGGTGACCCTCAGGAGGCAGTTGGGCAGGCCTGACGTCAGAAAGTCCCATTTCTTCCAAAACGACAGAAACCCGGGGTCTATAGGAAATCATAACTTTTAAAATCATGGCAAAGGCCAAACAGAGCGCGTCTGTGAGCTGGATGCTTCCAGGGGGGAGGGGATGGGGACTGCGGTGTCCTGAGTGACAGGGGTCCCTGCGGTGCCTGGTGTGACAGGCACTCGGCAAGTGATTCCTGGATGGGTGGATGAATGGACGGGCGAATGAATGAAACTTCTGGCAGGATGCCCGGTTCCCATGGGGCCCCGAGGTTGTTTACCCCACGTCCCGTGGGAGAACATGGCGTCCAGGGGGAGCTCGCCCACGGAAGTGCCGCCGCCCACAGGGAGCGAAGGGTTGGCTGACAACCACGGCAGCGGCAGCGAGAGGCTGGAGGGGAGGCCCCGCGCTGTGCGGTCAGGCCCAGGGGCCCTACTGCAGCTCCGTTTCCCTGGGCAGCGGCTGCCACTCCTTAAGCCCTCCTGTCACGGTTGGACACGAGCACAAAGGCGCAAACGCTGAAACCTCGGTGAGCAGGAGCCCCCGAGGAAGAAGCCTGGCCCCCAACACCCCCTTGTGCAGCTCTTCCCTGGAGGCCTAGGGCCCCAAAGGCCAGGCCAGCAGGGCAGGGGCTGGGCTGGGCCCGAGAGGAATCAAGGGTGCTCCTCCCCCTGGGGGAGCTAGACGCGTTCTGTGCCCAGGACTTCAGGGCCCTTTGCCTTTGGCTTGTCCACTAAGGAGACAGGCTGCTCGCCCAGGGCCTCCCTCCAAGTGTGTCTGAAGGTTGTCTGGGTGCGCGCTCCACTGCAATGCACATGTGCCCATGGTGCAAGCATCTTGCCTGTGAATGCATGGCTCTGTGTGTGCAAACACCCCTACTACGTGTATTTCTTTGTGGAGAGCATGGTGTGGATGGTACAGACCACTGTCTGTGTCCCACCTGCAGTGCCTTCTCGTGCACAAAGGCCGTGCGTTCCCCTTAGCGTGTCGGTGCATTCTGGCGTGTGCGCGCGCGCTCGCCCCTGCGCACGTCCTGGGCTGAGGTGCGCGTGCCCCCGCCGCCCCGGAGGCCAGCGCCCCCCTGCACGTCGCCCCCCAGACGCGCTCAGCACCACCACCGCCCCCACCCCGCCCCCGGCACCCCTGTGCCCTCCCCCTGCGGGCGGCGCAGCATCCGGCAGGGCTCTGGGCGGAGCGCCGCGCCCGGGGGAGGTCGGGCGCATTCCTGCGCGCGCTCAGGCCGGAATCGGTACATTCCATTCATAACACTCCCTCGAGCGGGGGAGGGAGGACGGAGCGGAGAGTTAGTGATTAAACGGAGGAAGAACGAGGCTCCGCTTGGCTGGGCGCAGGACCAGCGCTGGAGGCGAGGAGCACGTGAGCTGCTTCCCGGGAGCCCGCCGGCTGCTCACACGTGGCCTCGTGGTTGTGCCCGGACACGGCACCACGGTGCACTGGGCCCAGGGGGCAGTGACGGTCAGAGGCGGCCAAGGGGCCTCCGGGCGGCCTAAGTACAGGTAGTCTTGCCCCCGCAGGCCCGCTCTAGGTTCTGTTGTCACTCCCATTCTACAGATGGGGAGACTGAGCCTCAGAGATGAAGGCGCTTGTGCCTGGTAACGTCATCGCAGCAGCAACAGCCTTTGCAAAGCCCTGGCCCACTGAGTGGGGCTTTTGGTTGCCTGACGCCCACACCTCCCTCAGCTGAGTGCCGCCCTCCTCCAAAGCCCCCTATGCCCCTGCCACTCCTCTTGGCCCTGGGCGTGCTGTCCCGTTTGCTTTGGGGAGGATCTCACCTCCCCAGCTGAGCTGTGCCTTCCCCAAGAACGGGGCCCGGATCCCACCTGTGCTCGGCCAGGAGTCAGTGGCAGCTCAGCTGGCGGGACACTCTGACGTGTGGGATGTCAGGGCCCCGCTGGACACAGTGGCAGAGAGAACAGGCGAGAAGCAACTGAATCCGACTCGGCTCCAGGTGGACAGGGAGGTGGCGGGGAGGAGAGGGGGCTGTGGCTGAGGGGACGGCCCGCATGGCTGGCACAGCGCTGAGCAGGGATGACGTGGGGTCGACAACTCAGTGCCCGGTCCTGCTGGCCCTGGCCGGGGCCAGGCCGCCGAGGGTGCAGGCTCTGCTGTGTGTCTGAGGCCAGCCGGGGGGAGCCGGGGGCTGGGGGAGCGGCTGGCACAGGAGCTACGTGAAGAAAGACTTCTGTGGGGGGCGCTGGATGGGCCTTAGCATCACGCTGCAGGCAGGTGGTGGGTGGCAGAGGACCGTCTTGAAAAGGCAGAGAAAAGTCATGTGTCCCTGTCCGCTGCAGGCTGCCATCCACCTGAGGCCCCGTGACCCCCGGATTAGCCAGAACGATGCCTCTTGGTTCTGTGATTGACGGGGGAGCTGCTGGAACAGGGGGGCCGACGGGTCCCGCTCAGCCAGCCAGCCATGGGCCACGCGCCGGGCGGGGGCCTCTCCTGGGCTGGAAGACCTGGGCAGATCACTGCGCCGTTGCAGCAGCTCACTGTGACCGAGCAGCCTTTGTCCGCTCAGCGTCGGTGGGCAGGGGTGGTCCCGGTGTCCCCGGGGCAGCGGCTGGAGTCACTGGACAAACGCGCTGGCCCCCTGGTCCCCACCTCACCCTCTCCTTCCTCCTCCCCGTCTCCTTATCACGATGGACTTGTCTGGACCCGTCCTCCCAGGGAGAAGCTGAGTCACCTCCACTGGTGCCCGCAGAGGCCTGCTGCTCTGCCGTTTACAGCGGGGGTTCTCGACGTTGGTCCAGAGAGCTCTGGGCCCCCAAGACCCTTTCAGGGGGTCTTGGGGTGAAACCATGCTCGTGGGAGTGCCGGGGGGTGTTTTCCTCTCTCACCTCTCCGGAGGGTACAGCAGCGTCTTCAGGGTGACGTGCTGTCCTGCAGGCGCAGCTCCGACAGCCAATGAGACCTGTGCTGTGTATCCTTGCGCTTCTCCATTCTAATTAAAATTAATTTATTTAAAAAGGGATCCCAGACCAAAATGTTTGAGAATCGCCAGTTTAAACTCCGTTCAAACCCAGGTTCTGTCCCTGACTGTCTACAAGGCCTGGAGCAAATACTTAACATAAGGGAGACACGGGAGGGAGGATATGTGGGAGCGTATGTGTGTGTATGGCTGATTTGCTTTGCTGTAGAGCGGAAGCTGGCACAACATTGTAGAGCAGTTGTGCTCCGATAAAGATGTTTAAAAAAAAAAAAAAGAATATACTCCAGGGGCTTCCCTGATGGCGCAGTGGTTGGGAGGCCGCCTGCCGATGCGGGGGACACGGGATCGGGCCCTGGTCCGGGAGGATCCCACATGCCGCGGAGCAACTAAGCCCGTGCGCCACAACTACTGAGCCTGCGTGCCTAGAGCCCATGCTCTGCAACAAGAGAAGCCACCGCAGTGAGAAGCCCGTGCACCACAACAAAGAGTAGCCCCCACTCGCTGCAACTAGAGAAAGCCTGCGCACAGCAACGAAGATCCAACACAGCCATAAATAAATAAATAAATAAAAGAATATACTCCAAAAACAAAAACAAAAACAAGTAAGAACCCGCAGCCCCTCTTCTTAAAGAGGGCAGAACGGCACCTCCCTCCTGGTGCCCACACGGGCATGCGTGAGGCTGGAAACAGAACACAGTGGGTGGTGCACCCAGCGGGTAAACCCATGGGGCTCTGCCTTGCAGACACCCCTCCGTGCTCTGGGGAAAGGCGGCCGGCTCCCTCCAAGGCCCTGGGCGCCCGTGGGGTTTGGAGGGGCTCTTAGCAGCTCTTCAGAGTCTGGCAAACAAGAATCAGCCGAGCCCCTGCCCCAGCGCATTCATCCCGCCTGGCACTTTCCCCAGGCGGGCGCTCCGCCAGCTCCCTGAGCACACATTTTCCTGCATGTCCGAGGTGTGAGAAAAGTAACACGTTTGTTGTTGATCTTGCTGGAAAAGGCCTGGTTTTAGAAAGCGGTGTGTTTTGAACTTGTTGCAGAGTACGTTCTGTAAATCCTGACCGAAATACCAACTGACGTAAAAGAAGCTCCTTCACGGAAAAAATATTTTGCTTGGAGATGGACCCGCGGATGCTGATGGAGGGTAAAGTGCCTCCTTCCCCACGCCAAGCCGGAGCCATGGTGGGGGGGGTGGTGCCTGGATTCAGCCTTTGCTGCCTGGGCTGCCACCTCCGAGGGAAGCCACGGGGGGAAAAGCTGTTCCAGCTGAAAAGAGAATTCAGTTTGGTGGCCAGTTACAAAATAAATATACAAAACCTGTGGCTTGCCCAAAGCCCTGAAATAACTGTAACAAAATATATTGGAAAAAAAGATCCCATTCACAATTCAATGAGAAATTAGGAATCCCAGGAATAAACTAAACAAGGAAACACAGGACAGGAGGCTCCAGCTCTCACCTGAGAAATAAAAATCATTGAGTCGATGGAGCGAAAGACGTGTCTCTGGATAGAAAGACATACTATTTTTTAAACGTCCATTTTCTAGCAGAAATATTTGAAAAGGAAAGCAAGAGGGTGGGGGATGGAATTAATCAGAGATGAAGGCTAAAATCCTTTAAACACTGAACTCCTGATACAAGAATGGAATGGAAAACAATGGAAAGTCTACATGTCAGCCTGAAGTTATATAAACATCTGATACGTGAAAAGATGACCTTTCAAATCAGTGGAAAAAGCAAGGGCCTTTTTCAATTAACAGTTTGGGCAGATCGCCAACCCGCTGAAATTAAATAAAATTAGATTCCCGTTCCGTGTTCTAGATGGATTAAAGATTCAAACGTAAAATGAAACCATGAAAACACTAGCAGCATACTTCAGTGAATATTTATGTAATCTTGGGGTGAGGGAGAACTTAAGAAACATGAAACCAAAGATTAAAACAATAAGGAAAAGGTAATGGGTTTGACCAGAAAACATTTCAAAACTTCATTGTGTCAATAAATACAAACAGATCGTCTCTTTAGAAATGGACTAGAGCTGCTTTGGCTGCAACCCTTCCAAGTTCTCATCAACACAGGAAAAAAACAAAACTCGCCACATTCATCCAGGCAGCACGTTTTCATCCATAGCTGTGAAAAAAGAGAAATAAAAACAGAAAAGCCCCTGCCGGAAGGGAGCTGATATCTACGATGAGAGACAAACAAGCGAGGTAAACAAATGAAAAGACTGCCCACTGAAAACTCAGACGGAAACCCAAATCCGCGACTCCGGAGAAGCTGCCAGTGAAAAGGCAGGGCGACGGCTGCCATCTTCCTGTGGTCCTGCAGGTGGTCATTTCAGAGGCACCTCCCTTCCTGACCCTTTTAAGCCTCTTCAGTATGTTTTTGTCTCCTCAAGCTACTTACTTTGCTTCCCCTCTTCCTTGAGAGGTTGAATGTTCACAGCGGGTCACACAAACAATTGCAGATGAACGCGTGATTTCGGAAGGTACTAGGAGGAAGTGTTCCTGACTGTAGGTGGTCCCTGGATGAGTGTTTTACATTTTAATCGTTTTCTATTTATTTTAAAGTCTATGAGGAAAGCACTGGTATTCCATGTATGGGAGACCTACGGCATGTCCTTTTAAATAAGTATGTTTAAGTAGGGAGTTGATTTGAAAACCAAGGTTAAGCGCATGATAACACACTTGGTTCAAGCACATGGCCGAAGTCACGACCTCGGCGAGGGAAGCGACTGCTCTCTGGGACGTGCTGCTGTGGGCAAGGGGCGGCCGGAGGGCTTGCTCCGCCGTTTCAGGACCTCCAGCGAGAAGCACTGAGGGGGTGAGGGGACCCCGAGAGGAGGTGAGCAGGACGGTGGGCCTTGAGCTGGGGCGGGAGACAAGGGTCCTTGTGGAAGGACTGAGAGCATCCGGGGGGTGGATAAGAATGAGGGCGTCTCGGCTGCGGGGAGACCCTTGGAGGAGGTCCCTTGCAAGGACCCTTGGCCCCTGGGGCCTTGAACACAGGCTCTGATGCCGGGCTCCCGGGCTCAAGGTGCCTCTGTTGGCCCAGGGCACAGGCCCGGCCGCCCGTCCACGCGGGGTCACACCCGCACGGGGGGCGGGGGGGACCCGCAGCCCGAGGCCCCAGATGGAGGTTCCCCCCACTCCCCGGAGCTGGCGCCGCGCCGAGTCAGCTCCCGCCCTGAGGGCGCAGGCACGTGGCTCCCCGGTCCCATGTCAGCTCTTTCTCTCTCCCGTTCCGGGTCCCCGGAGCTCACCTCCAGGACTCCCAGGCTCCCTGGCCCAGGGTCTGAGGCTCTGCGGCCCCAATACCCGCTCTCCTTCCCCCCTGCCCGGGGGGAGCGCGAACCACCCCCAAAGGCCCGCGGGGCCGTTGTCCGGCCGGACCCTGCTTCCCTGGGTGTGAAACCAGACGGGGCGGGCGCCTCGGTGCAACATTAACCCTGCAAGTGCTGGGTGTGCGGCGAGTGGTGAGCAAGAGAGGGTCAGGGTGAGTGCAAGGAAAGGAACCCGCTCACAGATACGGTGTCTTCAGACAGAGCAACAGCCCTGTCACCCAGTCTTCCGGCTCGCAGCAGCCTCTGCCTACTTTTCTCCTCCCTCCCTCCCTCCTTTTCTGTTTTTAAATAAACTCAGTTCAGCACTAGAGTTGACAGCAACACTTCAGTAACTCATGGCACAATCTCCCCTGTGCAGACACCACAGAGGCAATGCTTGTGAAACACAGAAAAGTTTCGACAGCGCTGGAATTAGAACTATTGCTCAAGGTCCGTGAGAAGCTCCCGCGCCACGTGTGCCGGCTGCGTGTGCCACAGCTGCTTCGCGCCCACCTCCAGCCTGCGTTCCGGGCGATGGGGGGCCGGCTGGCAAGGGACGCCCAGCGGGCTGCCCCGAGCTGTAGGGATACACCCCCTTCATGGAAGGACAGCCAGACCACGGGATCAGGAGACCCACCCCCGGGACAGCAGGGGCTCCTGGAAGCAAGGAAGTGCCAAGAAACGGTTGCCGGGTAGGGCAGCCCCTTCACTGTTCACCCCTGAGCATCAGCCTGGGGGCTTTGTGTTTCAGTAAATGAGGTAAGTGGGGCCTCTGCAAAGATCAGGGAAGACGGAGGACCAAAGAAATTAAGAAAGTTGGCAAAGAACCATACTCACAGAGGAAGAGCGTATCTGTAGAAATGACCGACTACAAAAACAAAATGTAAATTTCAGGCAGCATTTGCAAAGCTATCTCAGTAAGATTCTAGCAAACCCGGGAACCCGTGGAACAAGATATCAATGGTAATAAGACAACAAGCTGAGATTAAACGGGAGATGCTGAGGGAGGGGCAGGCAGGAGTGACACAGGACGTGGGTGGGCTTCTAACTCTTTATGCGGAAACGGTTCCAAACCTGCAGAAGAGCGTGCGGGCGCGAGGACAGCACAGAGACGCTCAGTCTCTTCACCCAGAGCGCTCTGTTGTTAACACCGGGCCACGCTTGCATCATCATCTCCTTTCTCCCTCGGAACTACGAGACTAGTGCAGTCCGTGAAAAGTGACAGATTTAATTCTGCGCTGCTCCTGGTAGAATAAAGCATCCTGCCCAGAGTACAAGGACCAGGGAGCAGAGGATGAAAGCGGAGAGACCTGGCATCCCGGGGCCAGATGGCTTTGAACGCGGATGATGCCTAGTTTTGGAAGCTGTGACGGCGCGTGCGCCCTGTGGCTGTAACGCTCTCCAGGGCTGGAGGAGAGCCCCCCAAAATCAAACGCGTCAACATCCCTCACGGCCCTCGGGAACATTCAGACCACAGGGTAAGTTCAGACCACAGTGGCTCCAGCCATTCCCATCGGTTTTGGCGACCACGTGAGTCCGGGTCAGTTCAGGGTTTTCTGGCAAATGGTTATGGGCAGCATGTCCACTTTCAGAGCCTTGTGGACACTGGAGGTGCGGGTGAGGCACTGTGGTGGGTCCCCGTACCCGGGCGGAGCAGACGTTCCAGAAGACCAAGGTCAATCGATACAGGATGCAGGAAACAGGACTCTCACGTGGGGATAAACACCTCAAGAAAGCGGGCCGGGAGGGCGAGAGACAGAGTGGGCTCCTCCGGCCCCGGCAACGGGGAGGTCCCGCTGAAGTGGGACCCCAGGGCGTCACACAGACAGCACGGGGCGGGTGGGTGTGGACCCTGGCGAGGTAGGGGGTTCTAAGAGGGGCGCGGGCTCCTCGGAGAGATGGCTTAAAAGGTTCAGTATCTGCTGGGTGGAGAATGGACGCTGGGTGGCAGAGGCGGATGTGGGGAGAGGAGGAGAAAGTGAGGGACGGAGGACGGATTTCGGAGGCAGAGCCGACAGGGAAGACGGAAGCAGAAGACTCAAACGGCTTCTCAGTTTGGGGCCGTTTTCTGAGATGGGTTTGGGGCGGCCAAGGTTC
Source organism: Physeter macrocephalus (assembly GCF_002837175.3). Lineage (NCBI taxonomy): Eukaryota > Metazoa > Chordata > Mammalia > Artiodactyla > Physeteridae > Physeter > Physeter macrocephalus. The sequence continues at coordinate 5,587,697 of NC_041231.1, forward strand.
GGAGACGCGTCCCCGCCAGTGCCGCGGACAGATGGTGTCTCCCCAGGATGCAGATGCTGGACCCCCAGTGTGGTGGCGGACAGGTGGTGTCTCCCCAGGATGCAGATGCTGGACCCCCAGTGTGGTGGCGTCAGCTGTGCGCGTCATCAGGGATGGATGAGGTCATAGGGTGGGGCCCGCGATGGAAGCAGCGCCCTCACAAGAGGAGACCAGAGCCCGCGCTCCCCTCCGCGCCAGGACTCGGCGAGAAGGCGGCCACCGCGAGGTGGGGTCGAATCTGCCAGCACCTCGATCTTGGACTTGCAGCCTCAGGAGTGGGGAGGAATCAGGTCTGTTCAGTTAAGCCCAGCCCGTGGTGTCGTGCTGGTTACCCTGGAGGCGCGTCCTCAGCCCAGGCCGGGGCCTTGCGGAGCCCGCACCCCTGGCCCAGGCCTGGACTTTATGGGAGAGGCCCGCTCTTTGGTGCCGTCGGCCCTCGGTTCAGAGCCACGACCAGCTCAGGGCTCACCCAGGCCCTCCGTGCTGCCCCGAAGACGAAGCAGCAAGAGCGCCCTCAGGACCGCGGGCCGCGCTCACAGCCCTGCTCGTCCCTGCAATGCGAGGCCCCAGGAGAGACGAGAGCAAGCAGTGCCTGTTTCCAGCTGAGAGCTCGCGCACAAGCCCTTCGCTGTGAGATCGGGTGAGGGGCACAGAAGAGTTCCTGCCTCCCTTCCCCAGCTCCGCCTCCCCGTGCGGCCGTGTCCCGAGATCACGCGTGTCCACAGCTGGGGAAAGACCAGGGCTGCTGCTTTCAAGGTCCGTCGTGGGGCAGCTGAGCCGCACAGCTCGGGGGCTGACCCGCTTTGCTCTCGCTCCTCCTACGCGTATCAGCTGGACTCTGTGTGTAAGGAAGACGTTAACTCGCGTTTTAGCATCAAAAATTAAGCCACACTCTCTCGACGGAGCTGGGCCCGGAGGGAGAGCGAGGCTCCCAGGACAAAGGTTCCCCGAGCTTCTCCCTGCGCGCGGCCTGGCCCGAGTGCCCGTCGTCCCGGCTGCGACTGGTCTCCTCGTGCTCTGGCCTGTGCTTCCCGGGTCTCTGCCCGGAGCGAGACCTGCCACGTCCTTTGCAAGGAAACCTCTCTCTCAGAGCTGCACCTCTTACAGTCGGGGGCCTTGTGGGGGGGCCTCCCCTCCACACACACAGACACACATGTGCAGGCACGCAAGGCACACACACACACAAAGGTACACATACGTATTCGCACGCAGTGCACACGTGTGACAGACACACACTATAGATGTCAGGTCATTGTTTCAAAAAATCAAACAGTAGGGCTTCCCTGGAGGCGCAGCGGTTGGGAGTCCGCCTGCCGATGCAGGGGACACGGGTTCGCGCCCCGGTCCGGGAAGATCCCACGTGCCGCGGAGCGGCTGGGCCCGTGAGCCATGGCCGCTGCGCCTGCGCGTCCGGAGCCTGTGCTCC